>NC_051156.1:181641168-181949244 GCF_013339745.2 Dermacentor silvarum
GGCCGGGATTTGATTCCCGCAATCTCTTTGACTGAGCACCACGGAGGGCTACCGGTGTTGCTTTAGCCGTATTAAATGCGGGTTTATCGTGAGGAAAAACGGTAAATTTCGGGAAATAAGAAAGGCTACTATCATCATCATCATCATCATCATCATCATCATCATCATCATTGACAGAAGCTGACCCCCCCCCCCCCCCCCCCCCTCAGAAAAAACCTGGATCCGCCCCTGGTCCTCCTTTAATGACCGAACACTCGGTCATTAAAGTATCTGGACGCTCAAACGCTATTGCTCGGTTTCGCGGGCTCGTAACTCCGGATCTTCTGCGAATCGCCGACGTTTCGCCCCCGCTTCGGCGGCGCTATACTCGGGATCGGACCGAAATCGCAAATACTCCTCCAGTAGAAGAGTTGTGGCTTCGATATATTAGCGCAACAAAGGAAGAAACTAGAGTGTACTAAATGAAACCACCCCAGCGACGCCGCACTAGCCCCACGCTCATGCTTGCGGTGTTGTGCAGCGCTTCACTCGCCGCGGCTGCAGACTAAGCGCGATCGTAAAGTCTGAGCGCTTTTAAACGTTAAAAAAATGCTGTACTTATTCTATTCTCAAATAATAATAAGATGACTAGTTTCCATGTTGTTTTTATTTAGCGATGCAGGGACGGATGCTTAGTAAGCAGAGGGCAACCATCGGCGTCGCTGCGACTGAAATCGCACTGTCGCAGACGCATGTGAAAGCTGTCAGCGAAAATCGCTCTACGATGTGCGCGGCAGAACGATTTTTTTCGCGTCAATAGCGCCGTGTGAAACAGTCGTGAGCAGTGGCGTGCACCAGCGCGTCCGCCAACGGTCCAGCTGTGGAAGAAACGACGACGCTCGAGTCATTGCTGATGATGATAGCAGTCATGTATCACCTTTGTTATTAAATCTGTCCGTCACGTAAGACAATAGATGGCTCATACCCCCTTAAGCAATGGCTTATACGCCCCGCAAACGCGGCCTCCCCATTACGTTGACAGAGTGAGTAAAAAAATTAGGGGCAGCTTCACACTAGGCAAACTGGGCAAACAGCGAAGCTGGCGACCCCACCTAGCTTTATCTCGGTTCGGACAAATTTTTGTGAGGTTATGCTCCGAGAATCGGCCACGCTTTACGCAAGATCACCCCGGAATCATCGACAGCTTAAGGAGCAACGAACACTCGGTCATTAAAGTATCTGGACGCTCAAACGCTATTGCTCGGTTTCGCGGGCTCGTAACTCCGGATCTTCTGCGAATCGCCGACGTTTCGCCCCCGCTTCGGCGGCGCTATACTCGGGATCGGACCGAAATCGTCTCACTCGCTCTCGACTAGCGGCGCCGCGGCTTTCGCGCCGCGCTTCCTTTTCTTCGGAAGTGACGCTCTTCTTCGGCCACCCCATCTTCGCCGCGATGTGCTCGGCGCGCAGACGGCGGGGCCATGACTATAGCCATGGCGGGGCTTTTGTGTCGCCGCGGCGGCGACGCGGAGCTATATATCCCGTGGGTCGGCGCAGTGACGTCACGGATTAGCTCCGTCTCTGTATAGAGCATCTATAGTCTCTGCGCAGCCGCGGCAACCACTTCGCACGGCGCGGTGACGTCATGGTTCAGCAAAGGTAAGGCGAAGCGATGCAGCGCGCGCGATGACGTCACGGCCACACAGCTATGGCAAGGCTTGGCGCGGTCGACGCAGCTGGGGCGAAGCTTTGTTAGGCGACGCATGGTGACGTCATCACCAGGTGGAGGTTTTTAGGCGTGCACTCGACGGACCATCCTCGAGCTTAAACAGCTTCGCTAGTTCACAGGGGTATGTGCCATTGCGCTTGAACCCTTTCTGCACTACCACCAGGATCGGCCCACATTTCGGCGTTACACCTGACGGCAAACGCCCAAGTTAAACAGCTTCGCTGTTAAAACTTTATTGAAGGGGCTTTCGAAGGGGCTTTTCCTCAAGGAGCTGTCACTTCACCATTATTATTTAACATTCTGATGTGTTCCATTCCTCTTCATCAAGATGTACAAACATGCGTATACGCAGATGACATTGCTTTCTTTACTTCAGACAGTGATATCCACTCTCTATATTATCGACTACAGAACTAGCTCTATGCCATAGAAACCTGGTTAAACAAAATTCGCCTTTCACTTAACCTTAGAAAATGCTCGATATTGGTTTTCCATTTTAACAATCCCGTTAACATAGCTATCCTATTGCCTCGAGACTATACCTCAAGTGGAGTCAGTGAAATATTTAGGTGTAGTATATATGACGGTTCCCTCAGCTGGCTCGGCCATATTGACCATATAGTTAAAAAAGGAGTGAGAGCAGTTGGTATGCTACGTAAGCTGTGCAACAGTCGGTCCGGAATGCGGAGAGATCCACTTTTAATCATATATAAAATCTATGTACGGCCCATTTTAGAATTCGGATGTGTATTATTTTCTGGTGCGCCAGCTTATAAATTACGTCCCCTTGTTCTGCTTGAGCGGGAAGCCCTACGACTATGTTGTGGATTACCGAAATTTGTTGCCAATAACATACTACACCATGAAGTCAGGTTGCGCTCAATATTGTGTATATTTCGATTGGTGAAGGTGCAACACCTTCACCAAAATTGCATGAATCTCCTATTACCAGATTGAAATACATATTCATTTCCCAGCCTGCATTATTCTTCGGAGTACTCTGGCCTCGTTTTCATACACTACACTACAGATGCTCTATTTATGTACAAATATTGATCAATCCCTTAAATGTACGTATCTGGGAGGCGCCGCCTATTTGTGATTGTCGAGAGAACCTACAAATCATATATGATGACATCTACCCAAACAACGCAAGACTTCTCTCTCAAAATATATTAAACAGCCTATTACAAGACCATTTATTAAGTTTATAAGTACGGTCATTGCGACAGACGCCTCACAGTGTGATAGAAAATCTGGAATTGGCATTTTCTCTCCTGCTATAGACTGATTATTCGGAATCAAGATTCCGCACTTCTTTTCAGTATTTCTAGCTGAATTTCTAGCTGTAGTTCTAGCCTTACGTAAACTAAATGCATCAATATCGGCGGTAGTAATAATAACAGATTCTTTATCTTTATGTTCCTCGCTCACAGCAAATAGTGTCACTAACTTTTTACGTACATTTCATTTTCTAGTGCTTGCCCACATAAATTTCATTAGATTGCTTTGGGTGCCTGGACATAAAGGATTAGTTATGAACGAAATGGCTGACAGTCTCGCGAGAGCGGCCCTCAGTAGCCCTGTATTACCATTACTTCCTACATTAGCTTACCTAACGACTACTAGATTCAGGAGATATACAATTATTCAAGACTTTTTGAACCCAGCTGCAGCTAATTTTTCAGAATATCGACACCTCTTATTCCCTTGGCCCAAAACTTTCTTTCACACGAGAAAAACTGAAGTCGTCTGTACCCGATTACGTTGTCGAATACCAATATTAAAGTTCTATCGTCACAGGGCTGGTCTGGTGCCCTCCCCCCTGTGCCCATTCTGTGGAGAAGATGAAACAATAGATCTTTTTTTTTCATATTCTGCCGCCGTTTTTCTTCTTTAAGAGAGAGAATAAAACATTTATTATGGAAAATTAATAGCCGTTTTGTGGTCGGACCTCCTAGTCCGGAAGACCATTGGCTTTTGCCGCCATCCGGGCTCGGTTGACCAGGGCTTGTTGCTGTTCTGGGTCCGAGCTGGACAGGGTCGCCTCCCACTCGACTGTCGTCGGATTATGTTTGGCAGATATTTGCGGATTCTGTTGGCACGCCCAGACCATGTGGTATAACGTGGCCGTCTGGGTACAGAATTTGCATTGCGGATTGTATGTCATGGAATCTATCTTTGATAATACATAAGGATTTGGAAAGGACAATGTTTGTAAGCGTCTCCATGCTACCTGCGTTGCCTTATCTAATTTGGGATCAGGCGGGGGTAAAGTGCGTCTACTCAGCCGGAGGTGTTGTAGGATGTCAGAATATGAAAGAAGGGGCTGAGGATCGTCCTGGTCAGCGAGAAGTTGTGCTGTGGAGGAATCGGCGGAGCCCCGGTGTAGAAGTTCTCGGGCGGAGGCATGAGCAATCTCATTGCCTCGAACTCCCGCGTGCCCTGGTACCCACAGCAGCTGTTTCCACTGACCCTCTTGACGATTGGCCGCAGCCTGTTGCAGTATTGAGTGTGCGAGGTGGCCGACTTGACCTCTTGCGAAATTGCGATACGCCGCCTGGGAATCCGTGAGAACAAAGGTGGCTCTTGGATTACGCATGGCTAAGGCTATACCGGCCTCTTCCATGGCTGTGATGTCCATTCCGGTGGCCGAGATGCAGTCTACCACCTGTCCCCTGTGTACAACGGTTGCCGTGGAGCGGTTGTGCAGGGGTCCGGCGGCATCTACAAAGAAGGCACCTGCGTGATCCGAATACTTGTCGTAGGCTTTGGCTCTGGCAGTTCTCCTGTTTTCATGGTGGACGGGGTGCATATTACGTGGCAACGGGCGAGTGATGATATCCTGCTGCCATTCTGGTGGTAGTGATCGCTTGCTGGCGACATGAGTGGGTGGATTGATGCCCAGTGCTTCTAGCGTGGTGCGACCTGCTTTGGTGCGTGCGAGCCGAATGACTTGGTTCATGTAATGAGCTTGGAAGAGTTCTGACGCTGTATTATAGATGCCCATTTCAAGGAGCCTGTCATTCATGGCCCATGGTGGTAGAGTGAGGGCTTTCCTATATGTAAGTCGGACTAGACGGTCCAGTTTGAGTTCGTCCTTTTTGAGAACGCGCAGGTACGGGAAGCTGTAAGTGACACGACTGATCACAAAGGCCTGTACGAGACGCAGTATGTCCGCTTCTTTAATGCCACGGTGTCGATTGGCAATCCTGGATATCATTCGGGAGATATTGGTGCAGGTAGTGCGGAGCTTTTGAATTGCTGCGTTGTTGTTGCCCTGATTATTAATGTCCGGGGATTGATGGAGTTGGATATTCAACGGAATTTGGTTGCCACGCTTCCTAAATACCAGGAGTTCTGATTTAGTAGGGGAGCATCGAAGTCCGCAAGCGAGACCGATGCGCTCTACAGTTTCTGCTGCCCGTTGAAGTGCTTCTTCCATCTGTCCCATGCTGCCGGTGTTGGTCCATATAGTGATATCATCTGCGTATAGAGCGTGCTTGATTCCGGGTATCTCGTTGAGTGCCCTAGGCAGGTCCAGTAGTGCTATATTAAACAGCAGTGGCGAAATTACTGCCCCTTGCGGTGTGCCAGAGTCCCCCATTGTGATGGGGGCAGATTTTGTGTCGCCAGCTCGTATGGTCACGTGACGGTTGTGCAGGAAGTCGCGCACGTAGTCGTATGTACGCTGTCCGATTCCGATTCTAGCCAAGTTGTTCAGGATGGCTGAGTGCCGGACATTATCAAAGGCTCCCTGAAAGTCAATCGCCAGAATGGCGCGCTCCTGTTGCGTGGCTCCACTGGGGCGATCGATTATGTCGTACTTGAGTTGGAATAGAACGTCCTGTGCCGATAAATGCGCTCTAAAGCCAAACATTGTATGTGGGAAGAAGTCATTAGCTTCCATGTATTCAGTGATCCTGATTTGAAGTGCTTTCTCCATGACCTTCCCTGCACAGGAGGTGAGTGAGATGGGACGAAGGTTGTCAATATTGATGGACTTTCCGTGTTTGGGAATAAATACAATTTCAGCCGATTTCCATTCCTGCGGAAGCATACCTTCTTGCCAATACTTATTAATTTGGTCGGCAAAGAGCTCGAGCATGTCGTCACTTAAGTTGGCCATAAGGGTGGTAGTAATTTGGTCTGGACCTGGAGCCGTTCCTCGACGCATCCTGTCAATTGCCACTCTGATCTCTGCAGTCGTGAAGTCACGGTCCATTTCCGGGTTTGCAGTTCCGTTGTATGCGGAAATGTGGTCAGCGCTCACGGAGGTATTGATGTATTTGTCCTCCAGATCTCGAAAGAGTTGAGCTGTGTCCCCTGCATTAGCATGGATTGCCCGCTGAAGATTTCGACGGGCGGCTCCACGTGATTGTTCCGGGTCTATTAGATACCTGAGTAGGTGCCAGGCTGATTTAGTGTGTAATGCGCCCGTAAGTGCGTCACGCTTGGCGAACCAATTTTCTTTTGCGAGTTTCGTGGCGTATTCCTCTGCCTGTGCCGTGACCTCCGCGATGCGCTGTCTGAGCTTGCGGTTTAGCTTCTGGCGCTTCCATCGTCTGGTCAGTTGATGTCTTGCGTCCCAGAGATGGAGCAGATGCTGATCAACTGCTGGTGTTTCCGGCGTAGTTGAGATTGTCTTGGTCACTTCCTGCTTTAGTTTTATAAGGGTTCGTGCCCATTCGTCATAAGAATTGGGCGGCTGGTGAAACGGAAAGTTTTCCGTTTTGCGAAAGGCTTGCCAGTCAACCAGTTGTGTTGATTTATTGCGGACTTTATGCCGACCATATGTTATGGTGGTATGTATGATGTAATGATCGCTGCCCAACGCTTCCTCGGAGTTTAGCCATTTTGGTTGCGGAGCATTTAGAGTCATGGTGAGATCCGGGCATGTGTCTCGCGATACGCTGTTGCCAAGCCGCGTGGGATGGTCCGCGTCAGTGAGTAACGTGAGCCCTTCGAGCGTCATTAGGGTATGTAATTTACGCCCTTTAACGTCTTCAATGACGTAGCCCCAATCCGCATGTTTGGCGTTGAAGTCGCCTACCACTATCAAAGGAGCCCGTGCTGCCATGGATTTCGCCTTGCGAATGACCTCCGTAAACGTATGGTGTCGGTCCGCAGGCCGGCTGTATATATTTAGGACGTATATTGATTGATGGCATTTTTTGCGTGGCAGAAATTGGACGAATACATATTGTAAGGCAGCGGCCCTGAGGTCGAGGTCATGCTGTAAAGCTGCATATTGATTATGGACAAACGTGACTGCCGATATGCTATCGGCACTAGCGTAAGCCGTGTACGAGGATAGTTTTGCTGCCGGTTGCCCGACATCTTGTAGAGCTATAATTTCTGGTATCCATTCTAGCGTTTGAATATATTGATGCAGTGATGCTGCTTTACGGCGAAAACTGCGACAGTTCCACTGAATTACTGTAAATTGCGGATCGCGACTAGCCATCATGTGGCGTAGTGGAGGCGTCGTCGCTGTCTGGATTGATGGATAGAGCTGCAGCTGGCATATCACGTCGTCCCGACAGGAGCTTGACACCCTTGCAATGCTTGCCTTCGTTGAGTTGAGTTACTTGCATGTTGTGTTTGGCTATGATTGATTGCATCTGAGTGATATACGGCATTGCAAGCTCGTGCAGTTTTTTTGCGTTGCGTTCTTCGAGCGCACTAACGTGCTTCATGATGGATTGCTCTATCGTTTGGGTTATGGTTTCCGTAAAGGCGCTTAATTTCTGCTCCAAGGCCTTGTCCACCAAGTCCACTATTGAGGCCTGTGTCGGCGTGGTCAGGGAGTTACGGCGTTGGGTGATATGAGTGTCTGGTTCTGGAGTCTCGGAAGATGCTGGGGACATCTCGCAGTCTGCTGAAGTAGCTGCCGTAGGGGTTGTCTGGGGACACTTATTTCCTTGTATTTCCTGTCGAAGGCGGGAAATTACCTGCTGCTGTTGTGCGACTAGCTGTTGCAATTGGGTTAGCGTTCGATTTTGCTGCTCAATAGTGCTTTGAAGCTGTGCGATTATCGGCGATTCGGTATTGCGAGAGCTATTTTGAGTGCGAGGGGAGGCGACCACTGTTGCCCAGCTCACCTGAGGTCCCGTTAACTTGAGTACCGGTGGCGTGGCTGTCGTCTGGCCCTGCCGGGTGTGTTGCTGAGCGGGTCGGCGCCCACTGGACCGTGACCGTGACCGGCCCCCTTGGACTGTGACCGTGACCGGCGTCCCTTGGACCGTGACCGTGATCTGGATGGGGAGCCCACCCGATTCCCGGAGCGGGACCGGGAAGTCGATCTCTCGCGGGTTTCTTTGCCGGCCACGCTGGTGATGTCTCTCTGTCCGTTGTGGTGGCGAGTCGGGTCCGGCTTCGTCCGCGTGTTTGGCCGGCCGGTGGGTTTGCGGACTTGGAGGGGGCTGGTTGGCGATATCTGCGCGGGCAGTCGCGAGAGCCGGCAACGTGCGGGCCGCCACAGAGCACACATCTCGGTGGCACTCGTGTGGTTGCGACGCGTCTACTCCAGTTTTGCCGCATAGCGCGCACCGTTCGTTCTCTGGCACGGGCGCGGGGCACACGTCCGTACGGTGTCCCGGCTTCCCGTACGTAGCACAAATTGCGTTGGTTTTCCTGTATTTTTGCACCAGGGTGGCTTCATTGAGGAAGAAGACGCACCTTGGGAGATTGCTGTGCTCAAATGTGAGCGCCACTACGTTTGTGGAGCCAAGCCTCCGGGCCCCGATGATTTGGTTATGCGGCGAGGTGGTGTTCTCATCCAGGATGTAATCCGTTGTAAATGTGTTGGCCAGCCGGATTACGCCCTTGCCCATGTTGTCCGTTGCCTTGAGGTAAGCTTGCACGTTGATGGTTCTGTCGGTCAACCGCAGCTTGTCCAAGCCGAGGAGGATGGGCAGCACACGCTCTTCCTTGGTGCCGACGACGACCAGATTCTGTTCCCATATCGGGTGCAGGCTGTATTTATGTGCGAGATTTGGGTCCGCTTCTGCGTTGTCGCTACGCTGGGAGATGGCTGCCCGTATGGCGTTGCCGATACTGCCCGTACCTCTGTATTGAGTTAAGTTGCAGGTTTCCCTTGGTTTGATGATGACCACGTACTCGTCAGCATCCATGCGAGGCGAGTAGCGTGGTGCGCCTATATTCTTGCTGGGGCCACCACCAGAAAGGGAAGAAATGGTCCCTGCAGCATCGCTTGTCGTTGTGAGCGTCGCCCCCGCCGTCGGAGGTGTGCGAACGCCGGTGCGGTGGCGACGCATTTCTCGAAGTACCCCCTCGTAATGAGGGGAAAAATTGGCCGATGATGGAGCAGCCAGCTGTATTTCTTGGACTTGCATGCTGTCGGGGTCATAGCCACGAATAACGGGCTCCTGAGAATGCGTGTCCATGGTTTGGGCGGCGGTCGCGCGGCCGTACTCGCTGCTAAGCCTAAGGCCGAGCAGCGTCCCACGAGCTCGCCAAGGTTTTTCGCAGATAAAGGTCCAAAAAATTGGCCCACCTGGATGATTTGGTGTCCAGGGACTCCTGGTGACTAGCGGAATCGATGGATATTAGTTTTGCGGTCGTAGTCCAAAATTGGCGCACACAGCGATTCTCGAAAGAAGGAGCGTTCGGAGCATGCGTCTGCTCCGACCCGCGCCGCACCTGCGTATCCTCTTCTTTAAGGAAAAATATTTTAGAATCAAGATTTACAGAGCTTGGTTTAGGCTTTTCAATTCTAAATATCATTTCTCTAGGAGCCTCCTCTCTTGGAAAGTGCCACAGGGATATTTGCTCAGCCATGGAGGAATTTATTGTTGCTTCAAAGAGATTTTCTTGAATTCTGAAAATTTTATTTTTATTCATTTCCTCCGGTTAACTTTACCAATTTTAGTATTACCAATTGTTGCCTAATACCATCCAAATCTTGGCCAAATCCCCCGCAGTGGGTGTGCGCCATCATTATAAGGCATACCATACCGATAGCGGATGAGCCTTTCGTAAGTCGGCGAAGCTGTTCTACACCTACAGCTGTTCGCACCGCGCACAGGAGAGCAGACAGCCATGCCGATCAACAGCGTCTCACCAGGCTTCTACGAGTGGACCATGCCCGTTCCCCGCGAACTGTGGCACCCGCAAGACCCGGAGTTGCTGCGAGCGGCGAAGCCATACGCCGAGGTAGAGAGTGTCTTGGGCTACACGTTTCGTGACAAGGTGAGGTAATTTCGGGGAGAGAGCGAGGAATCAAGAAAGATCAAATAGGCGTGACGTACAACGTGAGGTCAGTAGACAGACGCAATGGATATCTTGCCTACTCCATTGCCCATCTCGCGTTTTTTTCGGTGGGAGGTCGAGGATGTTCCTTAGAATCGAAATCAGGACAAAAAAAAAATCACCGCCACTTCCACTCCGTGACGATGGTCGAACAGCGAAGCTGTGTTAATTGGGTGAGTCTATTCTCCCGGCAGCATTTGTATCGGCGCGCACCTCCTATTGGCGCTCGGAAGTCACATCACAAACTGCCGGGGAAAAAACGGCCTGAAGGTGCGCCCTAACCTAACATCACATAACCTAATATCACCTAATCTAACCTAGCATAACATAACATAACCTAACATAACACCCTAACCTTCCAAGAGCCAATAGGAGGTGAGTGCCGGCAGAAATTCGTAGCAGAAGTTCTCCCGGCTGCCGGGAGAATAGCCACTGCCGTGTTAATTACACCGAGTGTTAGTTACACCATGCAAGTCAAACTTCGCAAGCAGTCTTTTGTTTCGCCATTCTTTCACGTCATTTTCGCTTTTGCATGCTTCGCGTGGTTAGCATTCTTCGGGAGTGCTTTTTTGCGGTTCTCTCAGTGTGCTTTTTATCAGAGGAGCTGTTTAAGCTGTCGGTTAGGCCGTGGAGCGTTAGCAGAAAACTGCGCCTGGCGATTGACGTCACCGCGCGTTGCCTAGCAACGCCGCGCACCAGCTGTGCAAGGCGTTGCTAGGTGATGCACGTGACGTCATTGCTCGGCGACCTTACCACCCTCTCACAGGTTGCCCTCGCCACAGCGCGAGGCGCGGCCGACGTATCCAACGTATTGGAATTTCTTCGAGCACCGGTAGGTACCCAGCCCTGCGTCTACTGGGACTCGTGTCGGCGTGAGAGAGGTTAGTTGAAGAGTGGCACGTATGTATACACAGTGCCACATGCTCAGTGTTCAAAGTTGGTCCGATTATTGGTTTCGAACCCTGCTACTTCCGCACAGCAGCACAATGCACTACCCATTCAACCACTGGCTACCCAGTGAACCAGGCAGGCAGGAAAGCGGTTAAATACAAACATACAATCATAGATAGATATATAGATATATTCCTTGGAAAGTCTGTGAAGTACCCAAAGAATTCTAAAGCATTAAATAATTGAAAGTCACTTTAGCATACGCCAATGAGGGTGAAGGCGAAAACCTGCGCGCTCAAGAGACGTTAATTAAATTACTTGACATTCTCATTCGAATGCGTTGTTCATTCTTACTTGTTTTTTCCCACCAAAGGTCGCGGGTTCGAGTGCCTTAAATAACGCTACCTTAATTAACATTGCTTTAATTAACCTCACCCTAATTAATACTGAAGGTCATGGGTTCGACTCCCACCAAAGGTCGAGGGTTCGAGTGCCTTAATTAACTCTACATTAATTAACTGTGCCTCAATTCGCCTTAACTCCAAAGGTGGTGGGTTCGACTCCCACATAAGCTCTCAAGTGTTCGACTCCCACCGAAGGTTGTAGGTTCGAGTGCCTGAATTAACTGTAATTTAACTCTATCTTAATTAACACGATGACGACGACCACGGTGACCCGCGTACCATAAAAATTTTTGCATGAGCTTTGCTTGCTTACCCGTGCTACCAGAATTGTTGCGTGAGCATTGCTTGCTTACTCATAGAAGATGATGACGACGGTGACCCGCAGACCATCGAAATTGTTTCGTGAGCGTTTGCATATAGGTATAGGGCACGATGTCTGGTCGGTGTAGTAAGTAAATTATTAAACCGAGTCGGCATCGTGTACGATTTCGCGTCGACAACACGGTGTTCACTCAAGGACGTCGAAAGGTCGAATGAACGATGAGACATATAAAGCTTTCGCCTTAATAAAGGAAAACAAAAATTACTACTGATCGCGGTAACTGTCTGTGACAGCATTTCCTGATGTGGATTCGCGTGCTCTGCGTTTCACGGTAATCCACGAGTTGATAGCGCTGCCGCTGGCAACTCGTGCGCTGCAGTCGCGATGCGTCTGACACGGAAGTACCATTCGCGGGACGTCATCTCGTACGCGGCCAAGTGGCCCTTCAGAAAACAGTAGCGCTCAGGGTTTTGTTTCAGCTTACTGTTATTTTCACCGGTTACGTCGGTGTATACATTGCAGGAACGATCGTTACCAGCTGATTTCCACATCAAGCGTGTCCGTTTGCCATGCCCAAACATGGTCCTTTAAGGACCTCCATTTTTCGAATATTCGCACCGCGCAGGGTTTCCTGCTACTGGCATTCACCCACGAGTCGTTTCCCCCGGCATCTCGCATCGTTCCGGGCTATATGCGGCCTTTGGACTTCATGGGCGACGCCCTGCTGAAGGAACAGCTGACCGTCCACCTGTACGGGACCATCTATCCCCTGACACCGAAGGCGCTGCACGAGACACGCAAGCGCCTCGAGAGCAACCGCTTCTTCGGCTACGTGGTGGTCCACCACGGGATGCACAAGCTGCTCCGATCCGGGTCCTCCGCGCTCAGCGAGGACATCGTTGGATACGTGAGAATGCTGAGAGACGGGGTGAGTTGAGAGCGTCCAAAGAAAAGAAAATTCCCCGATGAATGCGATATTCACAATTCTAATTCTGAGCGCAGCTGTTTAGGTGTTTTGAATTTGCGATATATTGTGGCAAACAATTTTATTCTGAACGACAGGGCCCTCTCGGGCGGCGGCGCTGAGCCTCTGCTCAGGTCGCTCGTTTAGCAGCTGCAGCAGACGAAGCACTTCCACCGGTTGTGTCGCTCATGAAGCTGGAGCCAATAGCGACAGCAGAAGTGGACAGTCCACTAGGTGGATTCTTACAGAATACCCCCCCTGCTTTCCTCAGCAGCGTTGATACTGTCAGGTTATAGTGACCATAGAGGTTCATACAATAATTTTTTGTAGGAAACTTTATTGTGGTAATGGTGAGCAACCACCGTGCCACAACGTACGTAACGAAACTTAATTGGGTAACGAAACTGTTTATAACGGCGAGCACTCTCGTAGAGCGTCGAAATCTGATTCAGCGGGTCAAGCGCACCTGCTTTTATACATGACTCGTCCGGGGTTTCAGGATAATCCCTCGGGCCTTCCAGAAAGTACTACACAATTGGTGTCGCGCATACAATCTGATTACGCAAGGTTCAGCGGCAACAGACCACGGATAGAACCAGCGATAAATAAACTGATGCGTTGGTAAGAGACGTCAGTGTTCTAAAATAAAAGAGGGGGAGGAAGAGGAGTTGTGGTGGTACAGCTGTTGGATCTTGTTTTTAGAGTGCAGCTCTTAATGGCCCGTTCTAAAGCCCCTATATATAAAAAGTAGCGACACTCTTCTCCTCCGCCTTCCCTCCTCCTCGTTCCTCCTCTCTTTCGCGCTCCTTTTTCGACCGTTGCGCCGCCTACATCGTTTGAAACACGTGCACTTGTTTATCTTTCACCGCTGATCAGATTCGACGATCGCCGACTGTGTTCGTCGCTATCGTCGTGCTCCTCGCCAGTCGGTAGACGCTTCTCGGGCGAAAATGGCGATGGAGCGTGATCGTAAACAAACGCAGCCAGCGCCCGGGGGCTCGACGGTCCACGTGATGCCATTAGGCCAATACCGACGCGACGTCGGCCTCGGACAGGGTGGGCGAGGAGGCGGCGGCATTCTTCAAAGCGTGACGCTACTTTTATTGCGATAGCAATTATATGGACACTTCAACCAGATTTCTGCCGTCGCCGTCGTCGTCGCCGTGAGGTTCCCTATAGATAAAATCTTCGCCGCGCGCTGTATGCCCGAGCAAAAGCGTGCGGGGACGCGCGCTATCACGGAGAGCGAACGCACTCAATCTCCCACGCGCAAGCAAGGAAGCGGGAAGCCAGCGCCGGAGGGAGCGGGGGGGGGAGGGGGGGGGGGCGCACTTCTACTCTGCCAACGACCGCGCTCGTCGCTCGCTCGCACCGTCGCTTATCTCCACACGGCTCTGACCTTTATGCGCCGTGCATTCGCCGCTCAGTTTCCGTTGAAGCGATAGACCGCACGTACCTTCGCCCGCTGCTGCGGCGTATGCGCTTGCTGCCAGCGTTTTGACAGTCGTTGTCTGCAGTCATTCAGTGTGATCTATTCATGTTTGTTTGTGCGCGCTCACACCACGCTTGTTCAATCAGTTAGTAATAGACGGGCCACATTTTCCAACGCACGCTACACGTGCAATGCTGCCCGGGTCGGCAGTGCAGCGCTACAGGTGTGTCCCTTCGCACGCGCTGCCCACGGGAAGCGCTTCTCATCAACACCACCGTTTCACACGCGCCTTCTCGTGGTCATCGAGTCTCTCTTCATGTCGGTCTACTTATGCCGCAGCATACCTGCTTACTTAATCAGCTCATGTTTACAATTGATATTGCTACCAAAGCCGCTCACCTTACTTCGTATGACATTGCTGTGTTGCTATCGCATTCATTGCTTCGCCCTTAGGGCGAAACTGTGACATTTTGTTTATATATATAGGGGCTTTAGCCCGTTCCTGGGCTGAACTAGAGTGTACTAGACCATATTCTAGTACACTCTAGCTGAAAGTCGGCGACGGCGCAATCGAGCGAACGAGCACAACAGCGAAAGATGAAAGAACTAGACGCGAACCTCGAACGGCGGAGACCAATGAGAGCGGCCACTTCAGTGACGTGCGCGCGGGAAACTGGTTTCATGCGGACCCGCCCGACCGCTTGTTGCGTACTCGTATCTGGTCTCAGCCGGACCACTGGTTTCGTACTATCGTCTGCTCGCCTAAGCTCTCGCTCGCGCTTTTTTGATTTGCTTGGTTTGGTCTCGCTCGCGTTTGTATCGATTGTCACGGTTTGCGGTTGTTTTGTTATCTGATTGTATGCGCGAAGCGAATTGTGTAGTACTTTCTGTAAGCCAAGCGGCACCCGCGATTGCAGTGGAACCTTCGACGAGTATGTTTAAAAGCCGACGCGCTTGACCCGCAGATCAGATTTTCGACGATTGCAGACTCTGCTACATGTGTCTCTCAAATTCTTTGCCGGAATATATCGCGATATAGCTGCGTTCAAATTTCGCATTAATCGTCGGTGCTTTTTTTTTTTTTTTTCATGAACAGTTGATTTTCCTCACTAACTGGTTCTTCTCCTCCTCCCTCATTGAGGGCGGAGGATAGAGCACATAAACGAGCACATAAACTCTAAGCAGTTGCTGCACTTTCCTTTGTAATACCACAAATCTTAATCAATATTTTAGTCACCAAATTCGCCTAATGAGGTTTTTCTGTGTTTCGCGCGTAACTTAATAGAGAAATGAAAAATAAGTTGCAGTCTGGGCCTCAGCTTAAGCTGCTCTACTATTTGTGAACCATTGCAAAAGTCGCGTTCTGGTCGAGAGAGCGCCTGGACATCATCACGTGACGTGCTCTGTACACTGAAGGATGGTTTGCTGAGCAACTTGGTATTCCATTTTTGAGGCGAGCAGTGCTAGAAGACATAATACGAAGGCAAGGAATAATGTTTTTACTGGAATCACACAAATACGTGGCAAACTGGCCTTGTGACACTGCCTGTGTGCTGCGTGATAGCTGGGACACCCTGTATATATATATATATATATATATATATATATATATATACCGGGTGTCCCAGCTATCACGCAGCACGATTTAAAAATAGAGGAACGGCGTTATGCGAAGCAAACCGAGTGTGTATTGTTTCCAGTGCAGTGGAGTAGCCGTCAGTAATTCTTTCGTTGCTGAGATTTAATTAGCTAATTGTAATTAATTATCTAATTCGAGAAGTATACTGCCCTAATTATCAAAGTGTCAATGAGAGAATCGTAGAGCAACATGAAAAACTCCTGATACAGTTTTCTGTTGCTCAATACGTGCCACATAAATGTGTTTTTCCGAGCATGAAAGGAGCCCGCGAATACAAGCAGAATTGCCGCGCGACTGGTCGCTCGAGGCACTGTGCGTGTATTCGCGGGCTTCTTTCACGCTCGGAAAAACACTTTTATATGTAGCACGTATATTGAGCAACAGAAAGCTGCATCGGGAGTTTTTCATGTTGCTCTACGATTCTCTCATTGACACTTTGATAATTAGGGCAGTATACTTCTCGAATTAGATAATTAATTACAATTAGCTAATTAAATCTCAGCAACGAAAAAATTACTGGCGGCTACTCCACTGCACTGGAAACAATACACACTAGGTTTAGGTTTACTTCGCGTAACGCCGTTCTTTTTTTAAATCGTGCTGCGTGATAGCTGGGGACACCCTGTATATATATATATATATATATATATATATATATATATATATATATATATACATATATATTGTAATCACTATTAACGTACTTCGTCATTTTCATTTGTACATTGTCATTATCACCATCCCTGTTCTACTTGTTTGCGCATGAGCTGGGGCGTTTCCTTTTTGGAATAAAAAGCGCTTGACAGCTTGGTCGGTCTCGGTCTTATAAAGTGGCGGAGGTACGTCATGACCCCGGTCTCGGCCTTATAATATATATATATATATATATATATTCCTATTTATATCTATCTATCCACCCAATATGATCTTCTCACACACCAAGGAGTATCCGGGCTTCAAGATTGCTGCTCCTCCCAAGCCCCTAGCGGACGCCTTCGAGGCCCTGGCATCAGCCGTGTACTTGGACTCGGACCAGTGCAAAGCCACCCTGTGGCGTTCTTTCTTTCCCCTGCTGCGGCACCAGATCAACGTGGAGCTCCAGAATACCGCGGCCATAGCCGGAAGGAGGCGCAGCTCCACCACCAGCGGCAGCATGTCACCCGATGAATAAATGTAAACGCCGGATGTTCATTTCCCGCCTAGGACAGCGGCGCATTGAATTCGCATTTCCGTAGGCCGTTTGTCTTATAATCCACTTTCCTTAGAAATAAAGAAAAATAACTATACGTGGTTTCTTCACATGGGGCTGCTTCATTTCGGCATACTATATTCGACGCAGAAAAACGAACAAACATACAGCTGCGATTCAATGTTACGTGCATTTTATGCTAACATCTTAAATTAAAACGCTCGATGTCGCTACTGGAGGTATCTTTTTCTTTTCTTTTTTTTTCTGTTTTGCATGGGTTACCACGTGAAATATCGTAGAAACTATATAGAAACGTGGAGGCCCGTTTAGGCACCTATAAAATGTGTCCTTCATTAGTCATCGTACATATCCGGTCCTCAGCTAGGTGCGTCATGATTGCTTTTTCACAGACATTCACTGTGTCTGTGTAAGGCATGTCCAAAACTAGAATATGCGTATTCGCTGCAGATGCGATATGACGGAACGCTTCGGAGATGGATGGTAGACTCAAGGTCGAAGTGATGAGATGCATAAGCGCCGCCCCGCCTCGAATTATCCGGAGAGAGAGCTATGGAGAAGTGAGCGATGATATGGCGTGCGTGTCCCATCGCCCGAGAAGTTCTCAAGATGACACCAGTCTTGAGAAAACAATTCCCAGCCCAAAGTTAGCGTGGAAATGCATTGGCGCTCCAGTTACTCTCGTGCTTCAATGCAAAAAACGGGGCTTTGTAGGTTGTACTCGCAGAAACATTTTTGTCTCGTTTTTATCGCTTTACTGGAAGCATTTTTTTCTCTCGTTTTTATAGCTTTACGTTACCCGCCGGGGTGGCTCAGTCAGCTAAGGCGTTGCGCTGCTGAGCACGAGATCGCGGGATCGAATCCCGGCCGCGGCGGCCGCATTTCGATGGAGGCGAAATGCAAAAACGCGCGTGTGCTTGCGTTGTAGTGCACGTTAAAGAACCCCAGTGGTCAAAATTAATCCGAAGATAGAGAAAAATATATATATATATATATATATATATATATATATATATAGAGAGAGAGAGAGAGAACGAAAGAGAAATAAAT
Organism: Dermacentor silvarum; assembly: GCF_013339745.2. Classification (NCBI taxonomy): domain Eukaryota; kingdom Metazoa; phylum Arthropoda; class Arachnida; order Ixodida; family Ixodidae; genus Dermacentor; species Dermacentor silvarum. The sequence continues at coordinate 181,659,060 of NC_051156.1, forward strand.
AAAGAGAGATAGAAAGACCGAGAGACGGAGAGCGAGAGAAAGAAAATCACCAAGAAGGTCACAGAAACAAAGAGAGAGAGAAAGAAAATCACCAGGAAGGTCAGAGAAAGAGATAGGGAAAGAGAGAGAAAGAAAATTACCCCGAAGGTCAGATACACACGCGACAAGCTTCGCTTACCCCCATTTTCTGGACAGGGGAAGGGCTGGTGAGTTTTTTTTTTTTTTTTTTTTTTTTTTTTTTGTTAATAGTTCCGGTTACTTTTGGGTATCCCCTCGTATTTTCTGTTCACATGTGATTCTGAAGTAATGTAATGGTTCTCACCGACTTGCAATAGGTTTTCCAACAAAACTGACTCGCCATCCCGGCCCTGCGAAAGTGGCTGTCCAGCGACGCTGTTTTTTCCCACCACTACAACTGCTGAGGGGGGTATGCAATGCTTTATGGCTTTAGAGTAATGGCAATAATGATGTTTAGAGTAATGGAAATTTTGACAGCACGCCGCCGCCTGTAGCAGTGCTGCAACAACATTGAAATCAGTTGCTAGGCTGGTAAAATCGGCATTTGCGCGACGCGCTGCCGCTCTCTGGCGAGCTCCCGCTGCTGCTCGTGCTGAGCGGAGTCCATCGTGCGAAAGGGCGCGCGCCGGCGACACACGTGCTCGCTCCTCCCCCTCCCTCGGCGCGCGCTCTGATTGCTCCGCTCCTCAGCTGGCGCAGCCTCTGATTGGTCCCGGCGGAACTGACGCGCCCTCTGGTGGTGGGTTCCCGAACCTGCCCCTGCGCGACACCGCTGGACAGACAGACGGCGAAGAGTCGCCTTAGAATAGCTCCGCTGTTAAAACGAACAGCGCTACCGAACAGCAAACTACCGTTTGTTTTCTTGTTTGCAGGCCAGACTTGTTAAAGCCCAGGTAACAGCAGAGATAACCGTTGTTTTCCAGCCAGATCTTCTAGCGAGTGGCTATGTACGGAAGAGGGCGGGCACTATTTTGCAAGTCGCCTGTCAATCGCACTTTCGGCATTGTTGGTGTGCTATATTATTCTAGATTTAAAAATACAGGAACGAAGCTTTGCGCTAGAACTTTGATAGTATCATATGATACAAGTTTCACTCACTCTCGGTGACCTGCATGCTGTCCGACTTGCGTTTGAAGAGATGTTTGGAAGTAACTTGCGAAGAAAGTTTTGTAGTCATCACGCGACGCATATTACTATTTAATCACACTCGGGAATTGACGAGACACACAGTCCGAAGCAGGGCTGCTTCCTGTTTGTAAAAAGCCTTTGTGAAAATCACCGCATCCGTAGTTCGCAGTAAAATAAGGGCCAATAGTTCTGAGAGATTTGAAAGTGTCGTGTCTCTCATGACACCGGTCTGAAAATTGTCGAGACGTTAGGATGGGCTTTCCGCAGCAAGCAGCACGCATGTTACGACGCGGTAGGTGAGCCTCAGCTAGGCGACTGACCACGACCGTCTGGCACGTGTTGAGTGACTCGACACTCTCGCTATGTGCATAATTATCCGCCAACTTCGTTCTTGACGCCTTTCAAGCGCACCCCCCCCCCCTTCTCCTCGCATCCGTCACCCCACTCCCCTTCTTAAAATTCTTTTGTCGTACTAACATGTCGTACTCAACATTCACCAGGTCGTTGAACGGCGTGGCGGCCCCTAACATTCCTATATTTCTGTTTCTGCGTGGACTTCGAGGCAATTCACCTACCTGCCCTCCCACCTGTTTGTTGTGGTGGTTTCTTAGCTTCCCTGGACCAGCACCCCTATTCTTGATATATTTTGCCGTGCGCAAATCAGCGTTCCGTAGGCCTTTTTATTGCGATAGCAATTATATGGACACTCAAAAGCAGATTTCTGCCGTCGGCGTCGCCGTCGCCGTGAGGTTCCGTATGACGTCAATGGAGATGAAATCGTGACCGCGCGCTGCCGAACGCTGTATGTGCGAGTGAAAGGGCGCGAAGGACGCGCTCTTTCACGGGGAGTGAACGCACGGCGGAGAACAAACGCGCGTTCTGCGCCGTGCTTCCTTAAGGGCTGCAGAAGTAGGCGTCTCTTTCCTCCTTTACAATCACCATATATGTAGAGCAAACGCGCCTTCTTCCGATGCGCGAGAGGCCGTGGGGGAGAGGGGGAGGGAAGGGAGGCGACGTTTAGCTGTGGCACCAAGTGCCTATTTATATCAGAGGCTCCGGCAACAGTCACCAACGCCGCACGCATTTTGAGCGAACGCGGGCAAAACGCCGACGGCGTCGACAACAGTTCTGCGCGTTGCCGGTGCTGCTGCATGTCCAAGTTTATACAGCTGATAAAGCTAATATCATTACTCCGTATAGCTCTCTACAAATTTGCTATCGCAATTGATGCTTCACCTTTCAGGTGAAACTGCGACAACTTTTTTCTTGTCCCGTTTCTTGCCTTGTTTTCATTCTGAACAGCGTGTACAAACTAGCCTAAGAACAAGCTCTTCTCAAGACCGAGACAAGGGAAAGAAAAATTTTAAAAGAAAGGAGGGGGTGCTTATTATGCGTTTCCTAGACAAGCAAGTCGCAACATTTTTGGAATGCTTTTCTTCTGTGCAGCGTGGTCTATGATTCGGTCAAGTACCAGAAGCTCTTCGACGACAGGAATGCCTGGTGGGAAGCAACAATGCCCCTAAGTTCTATGCACGTGCTTGTCCCATATATTTGTCTGTGTATGGAATTTTTAGCGCTGATCCCCCCTCAGCAGTTATGCTTATGTTTAACACGATCCAGAATGAGGTAGAGGTGCGCCATGATTGAGGCTGAAATGTTCTGTGCATGGGAGAGGGGATCGTCCCCATAACAACCCCCTCCCCCCTTCCTTCGGACCGCCACTAGCCCTCGCCTTGCTTTCACATTCAAGCTTTCCCTTTTATCTATGTCACTCTTTCGGAGCCCACTTCCTGAAACTTTATGGTCCGAGGGAAAGGGGGGAGGGGTACTCATCAGAATATTCCGAGGGCGGGGGTGTTTCGACCTCCCCTGGCTACGCCAATGGTATAATGATAGGAGTGCCGTACTGTATTGAGCCATTCGGCTAAAACAGCCACCAACCAGCAGCCGCAGCAGGAAAGTTGAAGCTAAAAAAAAAAAAAGCTTCGCATTAACAAGCGCTAACTTGAACTGCAAGAACTCGTAAACTATGGACCTAAAGTCCTTGCATTCGATGCTGCACTCTGTACTAAAACTACCTAATGTGAAAAAAATATATATGTTGCATGAGCGTTGCTTGCTTGAGCCGCGCACCATCAGAACTGGAGGACGCTTAAGCTTCGCCTAAGAGTGGAACGCGATAGCATTCAAAGATCCCTGGCTGCTTATCAAGCTTTTTTCTCGTATATTCAAATTACAATCCGACGCTATCATGTCTGTCGGTTGTAGATAAGTTGCACTTTACGATTTTAACAGCGAAGGCGTTCTAGCTAACCTTAAAAAGTGGCGCCTGCTGTTGCAAAACCTCGCCGAGCTATGACGTCACTGCGTTGCCTAGCAACCACCTCACGGAGCGGCGTGTGCCTCGCCTCCTCTACGTGCCGTGCACATGTTGCCTTGACATGAGACGTTAAGGAGAGGGAAGGAGAGCATGCACGCAATGCACGGGAGAGGGAAAGAGAAAATGAGAGCGAGATAAAGAAATTGTAGCAGCACCGAGGCAACGCGCAGAGCTGGTGCCGACACCGCCCACGTTGTCTAGCCGCGCATGCGCCAAAGCGATGACGTACTCGCGATCAACGCTCGCGATGACGTCACCTCGCGTTGCCTATAGTAACCGCCGGCCCAGGTGCGCTCTCGCTTCGCCCGACACAGACACAACTCCTGCCTGCCTGCGTTTGTGGCATGCCAGGAAAGCTGTTGCTCGTAGGCACCGACGCGTCCAGCGCTAGTCAAGCGAAATGTCGCAAAAGGGAAGGTACCTCCGAAAATGATGGCTCGAGAATACTTTCCCTACACGCGTAGTTAAGTTAAACCAAGTTAAGACCTAGCAGCAACCAAGTTAATACCTAGTGGTAGCAGCCAGTAAGACTTGAGGATTGACACTTTCGCTGTACCTAAGCTTTGCACGACTGAGTGCAAACTTGCCTGCTTTTTTTTCTGACAAATTTTACTTTGAGAAATTCAATTTTTGTTCACTAACGCCTTGCGCCACGCGTAGGGCGTGTGGTCGGTGTGGTTCGGGATGAATTTCTCCGCCACGGATGCCACGGACGCCGATGCTTACTCCGAAGCCGACACCGACACCGGATTTTCTGCGACACGGGGCCCCCAACGCTATCACGTTAAAAATGTAATGGAAGAACACAGGGTGACAGGGCACATGAACAGGTAACACACTGTACACAATTTTTATTGTTATTGCAGAATCTCTAATCTACGTTTTATCGATAACCTGAACATCCATGTCATCCTCATCAAAAGCATTATCTGGCATCTCAGGCACAAAAGCAGTCTCTGTTGACAAGACTCGGATGATGGCAGCAAGTAGCCGTCGCTGGTTGGCTGATATGGTTCCTGCCAGCAGCCCAGGTGCACCGATTTTCTTTTCAAGAATGCGATCAAACTCTTGCCGCAAGTCCTGTGCATTAGAATAAAAATATATATAAATAAACAGCAAGTTTCACTGCCCCCACTATATCAAGGATTCTCGCAATATCAACAGAAATGCCTCTTGTGAAACCGGACTTTTCTGTCAGGCTTCACTGAAGACATTTTCCAATGTTCAGCTCAAGCTTAACCAGCTTAAAAAGGAGACGCTAGCCAACCGGCGTCTCCTTTTTATAGCGCTGCCTAGCTGTGCATGGTTTACAGCGCATCTGAGTACATACGCAGTCCGTGCGCTCCATGTTTTAGAAGTAATCTGCCACGTATGCAAAGAGTGGGCGTGCCAAGATAGCATGGCATCATGTGCACTGTCTTCCCGCGCATTTAGTACTGGAGATTGTGTAATCCCGAGTTTCGGAGATGCGCTGAAGCTAGAGGCAGATGAAGCATTTGCTCCCGACTGCCGGCACTTTTCATGATAGCGTCGTCCCACTGCGACCAACTGCGGCTCATGGGAACCGTGGGGGCCGGAGTAGACGCGAAAGCATGGCTGGCTTCGCTTCGTAATGCCGATGTGAAGATATTGTCGACACGGCATGAAGCCGTACCTATCGTCGCCAACTCTCAAATTCATCAAAATGAGTCTTTTTTTCATTCAGATTTGCATTTTCCGATTGCCCTGTAATTTGGAAAATTTTGCAGCCCCTTCCATTTAACGAACCATTAATATCGGCAACTGTACTTATTTGCATAACAGGTTGATTTTCAATAGAACGAAGCAAACTGCCAATTTTATCGACTTCGTCATATCGAGGTTTAACTGTATTGTATGTATTTGTTTATATATTTATAACTGTATAAGCATGCCGCGCCCGATTTTTTTCAGCTTGCTGCGAGCGCTCAAGCTAACTCCATAGATATGCCTGGAGAACTACAGAGACCAATCAGAACACAACATGGTATGAGCATCTCACCCAAGGTTCATCGCGGCATCCCGTAGCGGCCGCGCTATCTACGTTATGTAGCAGCGTGGCCTCTGATATTGTGAAGGTCATGCCGAGGTGCCACACGTTAGGTCATTCGTCACTTCCAGTGAGCAGAAATGCTGGTGTTTTTTTTTTCTGTTTCAGTATCAAGAGCGGCAATTTTTTAAAATTCTTCGTGACGCCCCACCCTCATATTTTAAACGTCAAATTTTGCACGGAGTTTCCTCTATGTCTACATTATCTTGCACGAGGCTTTTTATGCAGTCCAATATTTTATTTCAGTTGGCCTTCAACTGTGCATGTGCACATGTTAGTCAACTCTAATCCCTGCTGCACCAACTCATTGTGCCTTATGGCTGCAGTTGTGCTGTGAGCTAGACAAGGCACAGAGATGATTGATCATGTTGACTGTTGTCTTTGCAGCCATATGAAACCATGCAAGACATAACTTCAGCATTTCTGCACCTACGAATAGATGGATGGTCGTGCCATTGGTGGTGTACCGGTGAGAGTGCGACTCTTGATTGGAAAGTTTGCCGCGATTTGAGAGGTCAGTGAAGCAAACAAGGAATACTAATGCTAAGGCATATGCAAGGACCCTACGTTTTTATAAAACAAAAGGTACTACTACTCATAACAATGTTCTTATGCCTTTGCGGTAACTTTGCCATTAATTAAAATTTGCAAAGAAGCTTCAGTGCACTGCAGAGCACATACCTGGACGAGTTCTGCAAGATTATCATCGCACTGAAGAGTGATCCAGTCATCAAGCGTGATAGTGTCCCCGCTGTGCCTGAAAAAGCCTCCAAAGAGCAGAAGTGGAATGGGATAGACTGGAGTGACATCGTGCAGGAATGTCTGAAAAGGAAAAATAAAAATTTCTGAAATTCCGCACAATGCATGAAAACTCTCGTAGCAGCAGCCAAACATGCGCTCCCAATCAATTCGTTGTATGCACATGTTCAGCTACCAGTGCCTTTATGCTTGGCATTCTCAGCCAGGGTGAGCACATTGCATGAAGCTGCAATGAAAATGCCAAGCATAGCACAGTGCTATACCACTCGTAATACTACTGCAATACTATATAAAAGGCCACATAAATATACATAATGTTAATATTTTTTGCGAGTCTGGCATGTGGAAGAACCAGCATAGCACTGCACGTTTGACCCTGTTCGTGCCACAAAAGTGCTGCATGAGGCATTGTGAACCTGACTCCTTAGTGACAAAAATATAAGGAGGAATCACAAAAGACGGCATAATGAAGAAAGAAATTTATGTATTTATCAGCCAGGAAGCCAAAGCATTTCGGAAGCCATAATAGATGGCAAAGGTGGGGAAAAGATCTTTTAGCCATGCAAGGCCTGCCAAATGAAGAAAGCTGTGCAAGCCACAGATATTATTACATACAAAGGCCTCACTTCCATAACTATGTAAATTTATTTATTTTATTTATTACATACTGCTATTGCAGGAGGGCAAAACAAAACGAGAAAGAAAAATAATTACAGATAAAGAAAGTGTCAATATGCAGTTGCAGATTTTATACAATGTTATTTGGGCTCGAGCAACCAAGTCATATGGTAAAAACATTACAAAGAGACATGCAGCACATAATCATCGAATTCTGTAAAGTACCAAGAATTACGCTAGTACATAAGAAAAGTACGCAAGATTTTAACTGTGGGTGGCACATAAGTGATTTTCAAGTAATGTTAAAAATTTATTCAAGTCGTTACAACCAATTATACATTTGGGTAATCCATTCCATTCTCTAATTGCCTGCGGAAAGAAAGAATATTTTAAAAAGTTTGTGTTGAAAAGTTTGTGTGTATTCGTCTTGTAAGGTTAGTTGACGTTTGTGGCATGATTGTCTAGTTTCAGACTTGGATATAAACTTTGAACTGTCGATCTTAAACCGTTTATGAAGAGGTTGGAACAGATTTTTCTGGCGTGCGAATTTAGCACAATTACTTGATATTAAGAGCCCAGATCTTTCAATTAGCTCTGAGGGTGAATTGAATAAATCGCATTTATTGTAGACAAACCTTACGGCTTTTCTTTGCACACCTTCCAGTTTTTTTAACTAAATTATTTGGGGCCGAGAACCAAACTATGTTTGCATATTCTAGTATAGGTCAAATAAAGGTATTGTAGGCTAAGAGCTTTGTTTTAGGTGGTGCAGATCGAAGTTGCCTTTTAAGGAAGAAAAATCTCTTTAAGGTGGACGACGTAACATAATTTGCGTGTGCTTCCCACCTAAAGTCATTTGTAATAACTAATCCAAGGTACTTGTGCTGCTTCGCCATATTTAGTTGCGTGTCACCAATGGTGTAGAAAAAACATATGTTTTGTATATGTGTTATTCTTAGCAAGGCTGATTTTCTTACATTTAAGGTCATCTGCCATTTTGCGCACCATTCTGAAACTGATATTAAGGCATTGTTGAGGACAATACGAATGGAAGGAGAGTTTATTTCTTTATAAATGATGCAATCATCGGTGAAAACCTTATGTTGGTTCTGATGGATGAGGGTAGATCGTTAATAAAAATTAGGAATAAAATAGGAGCCAAGACCCTGCCCTGCGGTACTAATACTAATTACCTGGCCTCAGGCAATTAGAGAATGGAATGGTTTACCTGAATGTATAATTAGTTGTATTGTATAAAATATTCACCAAGATAATTTCCAATAGAATCAGGACAAAACTTGACTTCAGTCAACCAAGAGAACAGGCTGGCTTCAGGAAGGGATATTCTACGATGGACCATATCCATGCCATCAATCAGGTAATCGAGAAATCTGCGGAGTACAATCAACCTCTCTATATGGCTTTCATAGATTATGAAAAGGCATTCGATTCAGTAGAGATACCAGCAGTCATAGAGGCATTGCGTAATCAAGGAGTAGAGGAGGCATACGTGAATATCTTAGGAAATATCTACAAGGATTCCACAGCTACCTTGGTTCTCCACAAGAAAAGTAGAAAGATACCTATCAAGAAAGGGGTCAGGCAAGGAGACACAATCTCTCCAATGCTATTCACTGCATGCTTAGAAGAAGTATTCAAGCTCTTAGACTGGGAAGGATTAGGAGTGAGGGTCGACGGCGAATATCTCAGCAACCTTCGGTTTGCAGATGACATTGTCCTATTGAGCAACAATGGAGAGGAATTACAACAAATGATTGAGGACCTTCATCGAGAAAGTGCAAGAATTGGGTTGAAGATGAATATGCAGAAGACAAAGATAATGTTCAATAGCCTGGCAAGGGAACAAGAATTCAGGATCGCCAGTCAGCCTCTAGAGTCTGTAAAGGAATATGTTTATCTAGGTCAATTACTCACAGGGGACCCTGATCATGAGAAAGAAATTTACAGAATAAAATTGGGTTGGAGTGCATATGGCAGGCATTGCCAAATCCTGACTGGGAGCTTACCACTGTCGTTGAAAAGAAAAGTGTACAATCATTGCATTCTACAGGTGCTAACATATGGGGCAGAAACTTGGAGGTTAACAAAGAAGCTCGAGAACAAGTTAAGGACCGCACAAAGAGCGATGGAACGAAAAATCTTAGGAGTAATGTTAAGAGACAGGAAGAGAGCGGTGTGGATCAGAGAACAAACGGGGGTAGACGATATTCTAGTTGACATTAAGTGGAAGAAATGGAGCTAGGCAGGCCATGTAATGCGTAGGATGGATGACCGGTGGACCATTAGGGTTACGGAATGGATACCAAGAGAAGGGAAGCGCAGTCGAGGACGGCAGAAAGTCAGGTGGGATGATGAGGTTAGGAAATTCGCAGGTGCAAGTTGGAATACGCTAGCGCAAGACAGGGGTAATTGGAGATCGCAGGGAGAGGCCTTCGTCCTGCAGTGGACATAAATATAGGCTGATGATGATGATAATTAGTTGTAATGACTTGAATAAATTTTTAACATTACTTGAAAATCACTTATATGCCACCCACAGTTAAAATCTTGTGTACTTTGGATTTTTTGCTGATTTATGTTTATAAGCTGTGTCCGGTTGGTTAGGTACGAGCTAATCCAGTCTGTAACTGGTCCTTTACCTATTGTCACCTGCAATATTTTTATTAGTTTTTGATGTGATACCCGGTGAAATGCTTTAGAAAAGTCAAGTGAGATAAAGTCGACCTGCTTTTGTTGGTCGAGGGCCAAGGAGATATCATGTATTAGTTCAGTTAATTGTGTAACTGTGGAAAGACCTTTACGAAACCCATGCTGAGATAGTGACAAAATGTGTTCTTTTTTAAGGTAAGTAGTGATATGTTTAAGAATGATGTGCTCGAGTAATTTGCATATTGTGCTTGCTAATGATATTGGGCGATAGTTTGCAACATCAGCTTCACTGCCCGATTTGTGAATTGGTATCACCTATGCCATTTTCCACTCATTTGGCAAGGAACATGATGTTAATGATACGTTGAAGATTATATGCAGATATTTGGTTACCCATTCGGCATAGCGGGTGAGAAACTCATTCGGTATAGTATCAGGCCCTGGTTGCTTCTTGACGTTTATTTTTAGTAAAAGGTTAAAGATACCTGATTCGTCTATGTAAAGAGGTTCTATGTAGTTGGCACTACGAATCTCAACGTGCAGTGAGATGTCGTTGTCTATAGTGAAATTGAGTTAAAGTAATTAATAAATAAGTTAGCTCTGTCTCTAGTTTCTTTGGGGGAAATTGCACTGTCTTTCCGATTCTTAGGATTTAAGTAGTTGCAAAATTTTTGTGGTGCATCATTTAAAAAATGAGGTAATGTGAAATAATAGTAATGATTTTTAGCTGCGGTTATATTAGACCTCATTGAACTGATAGCTTCCGCAAGGTTCTTTCTAGTCAAAAGATTTGGTGTTCGTTTAGAAGATTTTCTTTGCGTTTTGCAATAATAATGTCGCGATTTATCCATAGACTGAATTTTTTTTGTTTTCTTTGTTTTGGTTGGTATGTAGTAAGACATGCAATGCGACACTTCTTTAAACTTCTGCCACAACAATTCGATATCAGCATCGGGATAGCTAGCAAGCTGCTCAAACGAACTAAACTCGTTTGACAGGTGGTCGACTCGACTAATATCATCAGCATTCTTGAAATCGAGAAAAGTTAAAACTGATTCAGAGGGCTTTATAAGGTCACGCACCAGAATGAAACAAAATACTGTCTTGTGGTCCGATATGCCATCTATTAACTCAACACTAGCTTTATCACAGAGAAGATGGTCGCTAACAAACACCAGGTCAAGTATATTTAAGGAACGCCCCTGCACACGGGTACTGCTAGTAAAACATAGGCAGTAAAACAGTCATTTCACAAACATCATACTATTTGTAGTAGAAACAGCATGCACTCGCATGAATAAAAAACTTCGAACTTTGCCCTCTTTCAAACATTTATCCAGTGATAAATGCCGTACATGTGCCTACAAGAGCTATAACTCTAGAAAGAAACAGTCATTCCACTTCTGCAAGTTTCATGATGTTTACTAACAGTGCAGTAAAGCTGAGGACAAAGGCAAGGATTGGTTTGCCTGGTTTCTGGCCTTGACTCAATTATTGCACAAAGCCACATATGAAAGGGAAAATAAACACAAAAAAAAAATACATGTGTTCTACATCCAGATCTGATTTCGCACTGCAGAATTCGCTTCACATTAAATTTTCGCTACACACGAAATGGTGGGGACGTGCTGAGATTACAAATATTTTCAAAAAGTGAGCAGTATGTTCTCAGGTGGAAAATCAGCAACATGTCTGATACTTTCGTACACCTTTGCTGTTTTGCTAAAACCGTGGTACTGCTGCTGCTACACATATATAAACATCAAGTAAGTCCACATAGTGTACCATAAAATACCCCCTAAAGTTTAAAACACATGAGGATAATGTGCTGTAAAATAAGTAACAACTGTTCATGACAGCCAGTAAAACAACTTAATGGACGAGGAATGTTGTTTAATGTGAGCAAGTTACTGCTGCCATTCAAGATGAGGGCATGCATGTCACTGTACAACAGCCATGGGGTACTTACCTTTGTAGACCGAATTTTGGTATAATACACAAACCACTGAGTGTCAAAGCCGCATTCAGATACATTCACAGACTTTGGGTGTAGTGCGGCCTTCGCGTCAGTCTTTGTGGAGCACCTCACAAGTCTGTAAAAGCAAAAGTGCAACACTTAATATTTGCAGATTTTCGAAAGAAAGTGTCAAATTCTGTTCAGAAAATGTATATATACTTAGCCCATCGAGACAATGGTTAAGAGAATCTTAGCTGTTGGGAGATATAATAGCGTAATATCCATTTGTTCTTCACAGCATAACTTTTAAGTGTTACCAAGCTACTACAATAGAAAAGAATATATAGCTTCCATGTCTTGGTTTATGCCAACAAATTACTTAATACTTGTTATGCAGAAATCATACATTGAAAAAAATTTGTCGTGAATGCACTGACAGCCTGCATGAGCAAAGCATAGCTATCTGAGAACAGCCACATTAATGTGACATCCTACGCGACAGTGGTTTAGGTGGAAATCTACCTATGCTCAGTCTTCCTCCAATTTGCATTTTCAATAGCCCAAACATTCAATAAAGCGCAAAAGGCTACCAAAAGTTTTAGACACCTTTACCAACCTTTTATTCTTGGCAAACTGTCCCTTGGCAACATTTGGGTACAGACCAGCGCAGATGACAGCTTGCAAGACTTTCAAGTTATCTGCATGAAAACCATATAAATTCAGGTCATGGCCTAGATTCCAGCTAGAGGGTGTCTGCAAAGTTGGTGCTTATATTAAACTTCCAATAATAAAAAGAAATTACAGGCACATTTTTCCATTGTGGTATGAGTAATACTTTTGAGTCTGAGTCAAAGTGGTAATGCTGAATAGAATTTTGGTGAGTCTAGTCCGAGTGAGCCCTAAGCAAAAATATTTCGTAAGTATGTGTGTGAGCGAGTTCCGCTTATTTTGCCGACCTATGCGCCAAAGGTCCTGTGCGCGTCTTTCTTCAACGTTCCAGCAGAACTTCACCGCAGCTTGCTTGAAGCCCCTCTACAAGCTGATGCATCGGCTTGGCGTTTGAGCAGATGGAAACATGAGAGGAGAGAGACTCAGATTTTGCTGCGGCACGGCAGCAGAATGTCGACGACGAGAGAGCAATACGTGAACGTATTGCGAGTAAAAATAAAACAGCAATTTAAAAGCTGGACAGTTTACGTTGTTTTTCAAACTTAGGCTGATTTCACAAGTCTTATTGAACCGTCACTTTTTACTTTTCTTTTAAACCATGAACACGACTCGGTAATTTTCCATCCTTCCCGTTTTACCTATGCCATTTGAACGATAACTAGGCCAGGTGACTGAAAAACAAGCTGTAAAAAGAAAAAAAGGAAGCTTGTTGGCATAACTAGGTATACTACCCCAAAACATGCATTCCAGGGTACACGATGAGCAAAAAGAATAGTGCTCTCGAGGAGTGAAATACAGCATAGACCACTAATAACGTAACCGCTTATAGTGCAGGACCGGATATAATACGGTCTTTTCGGACTCTCGTTCATTTTCCCATAGCACTCTATGTATACGCGTATCGCTTATAGTGCAGTTTCGGGACACGAAATACCGGCTACAGTGCAGCTGCCTGGAAGTTCACCAGTCAACCTAGACAGCAAACGTTCCCCTCAAGCCACAAATACTGTATTTACTCGAATCTAACGCGGACTTTTTTCAGAAAAAAACTGGTCTGAAAATTGCGTGCGCGTTAGAATCGAGTACGACCCTAAATCTGCATTACCATATAGCCGTCGGCATTTCAAAATGGCTGCCTCGCACGCGCGTCGAGCCTAGCCACTCTAGAGCATAGCTACCATAGCTTCCTCCATGTGCTGCAGTACACGTGCTTAGGCAATAGTCTACCATCTGTCTCCCCCGTTCTCTGCGTCTGCTCTATCAGCATGAAGTACCGAGTTCATCATGATGCTGCATTTAAAAGGAAAGTGATCATGTGTGCGAAGACGGGCGGAAATTGGGCCGCATCACGGACATTCAGAGAATCTGAAACTTGCCTTCGGGACTGGCACAAACAGAAGGAGAGGATTTTCGCCAGCAAAGCAATGCGGAACGGTTTCAGTGGACCGAAAGAGGACGTAATCTGCGACGATCCACTCCGGCGATACGATCACCTTGGCCCTATCTTGAAAGCAATCTGTGCACGGGGAAAGTCCGCCGCGCGCCGTGTTTTCGCCGCTCATAGGTCGCAGTTGAAGCGAGAGGCATGATAGCACGAAGGTCAATTCGCTCACCGCGCTTCGTCACTCGAGCGTTTTGACAGTTCGTTTCCGCAGTCAACGAGCGAGATGTGTTATGTTTGCTTGTGCGTGCAGTGACACCGTGCTTGTTAATTTATTTAGTAAGCGAATACGGAACCTAGAGCACGGTGACAGCGACGACAGAAATGCGCCTGGAGTGTCCATTATCGCAACAAAATAGTTGTTTTGGTTTTAGTGCGGTACCGCTTATAGTGCAGATATTCGCGACTCCGGCGACTTACGTTATAAGCGGTCTACACTGTATTAAAACCAACTGCAGCAGCGTGTATTCTCAAAACCGTCACATTGCAGCCATGAATAAGCACTGTCATCTTCTGAGTGCATGCGTGGTAACTGTTGTGGCAATTGGCATGCGAGATCTGCTTTTTCTATGTGTCATGTTTCAACACGTGTTTCGTGCATCCAAATGCATTACAATGCTCGTCCATTTATACAAGTCATCCCCGAGGCACAGCGTGCATGCTTCCAACTTTTTCGACTACCCTTAACAGAGCAAGGTACCGTGCAGCTGCGTAAAAAGAAAGTGGGTTTTGGCACTAACTGCTCTTGTTTTTCATTCAGGAGTATCGTTTCGTTAATTGTTTCTATTTAAAGCAGCCAGACTGAGCGAAATATCAAATGCCACCTTCTTGATCTGCTACTGGCCCAAAGCATGGTGTTGTAAATTACCGTGTGAATTGTTGATGGTCGCGCCTACATAGAAAAGAATTGATTGGTAGAATATGAGCGAGGAGACCTAAAATAAAGGTACCGCCCCAATTCGCAAGGGCACTTAAATGAGTGTGTAGACATGAGAAGGCGGAAGCAAGCAGGCTGATAATCGGCCCCCACTAGTCCTACCACTTGTCCACCACTTTGTCCTAATAAACCGATGTATTCCTAACTTGGCCTCCCTGAGTACAAAGTGTCACCGGATGGAGACGAAGATGCTTTGAAGAATTGTCTGCCTGGAAGTCTTGGGAGGAAGGAAACTTTACTGCCATCTTGAATATTGGGGAGGAATTGAAGAAGGGCCCTGCATATTTTGGTAGAGTTATCTCTTTAGTAGGAGGAGGCACTTGTTCGGTATTATGTAGCACAATGTCGATTCACACTGACCTAACGCCCATCGATTTCGATTACTCGACTATATTAAACTACTATAGAGGGAATCGTATGCTCTACCCACCGCCCCACAGAAAACTAAAGACTGAAGAGGCCACCAATCTGCGTAGGCTACAGACAGGCACCTTCGTCAGCTTACATAAACTACATAAGATACACCCCTCAGCCTTTAGAGACATATGCCCATGGTGCGGGTCAACACCAACCCTGTACCACATAACATGGGAGTGTACATCACACAACATCGAACCTCACATACCAAATCCAAATAGAGATCAGTGGGAGGCACTGCTGGCCAGCTCAGACCTAGAGGACCAGATCCTCCTGGTCAAAAGAGCTAACAAGCTTGCGGAAGCCAGCGGAGCCCTGAAATAGGAGCCCCGACCATAGATAAGCCTCGCATGAGGCCAGCTGAATAATTTATTTTACAATAAAGTTTATTCACTCACTCACTCACACTGCTTCTGCTTCATATATGCTACAGTTCGCTGACAACTAGTGGGGGGGAAAATTGACTATGCTGCTATCAAGGTAACGAGACATGTAGGCTACGCACATTACATGCGGACATAAGTATTCAGAAATTTTAATTTATAAACTGTCTTATACACTAAGGAATTCCTCATATCTGCCCAATCCCTTCATAAATTGCACATTATATTGAAAAATGTTTGCACTTATGCTTATCATGGTGATTTGGTTCCTTTCGAATGTGTTACATAAAAAAACACAAGTTGCAGCAATGGCGGCAACACGAAGCTGTGCACAGTGTAAAGTGCACGAGTGCATAAAAACAAGATTGAGCAAGGGACTACGTGGCCGTCGTTCGCATTGTCGTCTCGCTTCTTGTCACATCTGCACACCCTCCCCTTGCCCTTGAACGAGGGCACGGCAATACAAGTAGACACCGCCCAGTCTAGACTCATGGTGCCATGATGCAGCACACTTCGACCGCCCCCCCCCCCTCTTCCTGTCTCTCTTCTGTTTCTAATTTTCTCGGTATTTCTTCCAAATATTTCACCATGAGATAAAAGAAAGTCTTAAGATTATGGGAAACAAATCTGATTTTCCTGATTTGTTATCCATTTCACTGCTGCGTCCTCCCAAGTTCCCAACTTTCTTACGTTCTTGGGTTATACAAAATTCGGATGATATGAATTTTCCCGTCATCACAAGAGGTTCTATATATCATCGAGATTCTAGAGACCCTTGCTCAAATTTTTCCTAACTGTTTGGCGCTAGAAATCCCTCTGCATGTGCTATGAATTAGCCTAGTATGAAGGTCCTTTAATATCTGATGTGTCAATTTACAAGAAGTTAAGAGTGAGTGAGGGCTTGTGGTCTAAGTGGATCTGCCGAGTCTGATTCTGGTGAGTGAGTCTGACTGAGCCCAGATGAGTAGAATTTTGGCAAATCTAAGTGCGAGTGAGCCTGCCTGAGTAAAAATTTATGAGTCGAGTCCGAGTGACCATTAAGCAAAAAATATAATTTGTGATGAGTCTGAGTGAGTTCCGTTGTTTTGCTGACCTATGCCTAAATTTAAGCAGGAGATATTGCAATCCATCTCCATTGGAATGCGTCTGCCACAGCCACGAATTTAACCCACAACCACACACTCAGCATCAGAATGCCGTAGCCACCACAGTAGGTATTCAGGAAGTACTGCTTCGATCTACATAATACTTGTTTCTTCAACCAGCCACCCAGGAGAAAGTTGGATGGCAGTGAAACACTTTGTACCAGGAGGAGGCCAATTGAGCATGCTGACGAATTTAAAGCTGCCGTTTCACTTAAGGTGTTTGCAATCTGCCTAGATGATGTAGCCATCTTCTGTCACATGCGTGGCAAAAAGTATATACATAGTACTCATTTCTCATTATTCATGATAATGATCATGTCGCTGAAATGATTAGCATAAGGCTTAAACTTATAAGAAACTTAAAATAGTCGCATACTTTCTGGACACACTACGTAATTGTCGACGGTCAACACAGTAACATAGAGAGGTTGTTGCATTTGTACCTACTGAAAAGTACATGGTGCTTGTCAGAACCCCTAAGGATAGAAGTTCAAGGAGAGAAAAAAATAACAAAACTATAGTGCACGCCACTCATAGCCTTGATCTATGTAATAGCTGACTCACTTGAGGTTTCTTCTAAAAGAATCAGTTTTCTCCTTGAACACGTCTTGTTCGCCATCACCAAATGACCGTCTTCTTGTCAACCATCAAAAACCCTAGTTTCCTGCTTCTGAGAAATTTACCCATCCATATTGTGCATCCACTTTTTTTAAACTGCTTTTCCACACCTTATTTGCCACAGCTCACCCTTGTGAGCACTTCTACAAAATTTAAGCATACATGCATCAGCCTTCATACTTCAATTTCTAGCTTTTGTCCTTAAAGGTATAATGCAGTGAACATTTCAATGTTCACATAAAAGTTTCAGTTCCTGCTTGTACCTCACTTATGAACAAAAAAAAAAAGCAACGGTTATCATACCTGAATTTTGGTTGAACTCTCGGGCTTTGATGTCCTGTGAACCTATGAAGTTCAACTCGTGCAAGTACTCGGCAAACTGCTGCCGCATATTTGACAACATCTGAAAAATATAGTTTTGAGGGAATATAAATTTGAAATATGTAATTGAAACAAAAAGATAAAAGTTGGCAACAATCTTAAATAAAGAAGATTCATATAAGCTGAAAACTCCTCATATCAAATTTGTCCGCTTGAGATGCTCACACAGATAAGATGCAGTTTCCAGAACTGTGATATCTGTTCTTGGTGCAGAGTTAAGGATTTGTAAACTTCGTGCTTCTTTATTTTTTCTAACTTACCAATTTTTGGCAATTTTTATGAAGAGAATTCAACTTCCTCTCTCAAATGCAACAAATTTTACTCGAATCAGTCTGGTAGTTGTCTCATGTGAGCATTTCTACATTTTAAGTGTACTTAAAAAGGGAAATGAGAGTTGGCCTTGAGCTAAAGCTTAATTCCTCGTAATGCTGTGTCTAGTGCCAAGGTATTAATTACCTGGACGTTGGAGATGTTTTGCCTCCTATTAGTCTTTTACACCGTTGTGCACATGCAGCCTTTCGTGAACTGAGCTTGGCATGGTATCTGGATAAGCACAGCAAAACACGGACACCAGAAGAAATGAAGACGAAGACAAGCACTTATCTTCGTCTTCGTTTCTTCTTGTGTCCGTGTTATGCTGCGCAATCCAGATACCATTCCATGATGACCGACCAACAAGCCCATATCGCCACCCTCATTAAGCTTGGCAGCACTTCTTTAAGGTATAAATACACAAAACATTAACCTTGAGTGTGTTCCATGAGAGAAAGTTTGCATAGCAGAATTCGTTGCCATCACGCTTCTTTACCGCTTCTTCCCATTGCTATAAGGAAGAAAGCAAGAAAAATACACATTCATCAGCTTGGATTTTCACAATAAACACCATTGCAATTACCGTATTTACTCAATTCTAACGCGAGTTTTTTTCCAGATTTTTGCTACCTGAAGTCGATCCTTGCGTTACAATTGAATACCGAAACTTAAGTTGTCTAAAAAGTGCAATGATGCACCCAATTCTAACCAACGAGTGAAATGTGTGAGTGAAAGCGCGCGAGGGACGTGCACTTTCATGGAGAGCGAACGCACAGCGGAGAGCAAACATGATGTCTCCGTCGCGTGAAAGGCCGTGGTGAGATGGGAGGGAGATAGGGGAGGCAACGTTTAGCTGCGGCACCAAATGCGTATCTTGCGACCGGGCTCAAGGGGAACTGGCGACTCAATCTCCCACGCAAAAGGAGGAAAGCGGGAAGGCAGCGCGGGAGGGAGGGGGCTTCTACTCTGCCAGAAACTGCGTACTTCTACTTTGCGCGGATGAGGGCTGTCGTGCGCACCGTATCTTGAAAGTGATCTCCACACGGCTTTGACCTTTGTATGCACTGTGCTTTCGCCGCTCAGTTTCCGTTGAAGCGATAGACCACACGAGCCTTCGCTCGCTGCTGCTGGCGCACTTGCTTATGCCAGCATTTCGACAGTGGTTGTCTGCGGTCATCGAGTGTGATCTATTCATGTTTGCTTGTGCGCGCTGACACCATGCTTCCACCATTCCACCATTCAGTTAGTAAGCAAATGTGTCCAAGTTTATGCAGCCAATAAAACTACTATCCTTACTCCGTATAGCTCTCTACTAATTTGCTATCGCAATTGATGCTGCGCCTTTAGGGCGAAACTGCGACTTTTTCAGGCATCCGGTGGTCTCGCGTTACTTTACCGTTTTTTTTTTTTTTTTTGCTGGACGCAACAAAAAGTCACCCCTTGCGTTACTTTCGTGGTTTTATTTTTTCTTAATAGACGGAATGAAAAGTCACCCCTCGCGTTACAATCACGGTCGCGTTACAATCAAGTAAATACGGTATGCATGAGCGCCTTGCATACAATAAGAAATACAGGACACCGCAAAAGTAAAAACAAAGTGCTCACTGAAAAAACATTGACAAGCATGATGTGGTCACTTTTGGTGTTTCCAGCGAACCGCTTCTTTGCTTCATCCACAAGTCTCTCCTTTCCCTGGTGAAGAGACAAAAAAAAAAAAAATAGAAACGATCTGAACACATTATGCTCAAGCCTCGATACACTAAAGTAACGTCTCAAGCCTCCAAGTGAATACTGTCTAGCCAATGATACAGTACAGACAGTCAAGTCTTGTTAGTTTACGTTGGTAAAGGTTAGAACACACATCAGCAGCATCTGGCGGTTAGTCGCACATGTTTACAGTTACACTTTGTGTGTTAAACATCCAATAATATAACCTTCACAGTACATGAAAACTTAATTAAAACTGTACAATAGACTTCCATTATTTTGACTCCGGTTAATAAAATTTTTCGGTTATTTCGATCCCAACCGAAAATTCCAGCTGGCACCCGGACATTTCTGTATGCCTGAACTTTCATTATTTTGATCCAGAAATTGGCCTTCACTGATTAATTCAAACTCGATTGATCAGTACGCAAGTGCCTGATCCGAACAGCAGCAGTGTCTGCCTTGGCTGCTCTTAGGGGCCAGTGAATGAGGCGAACACATGTCATCTCCTGCTGAAAACGCCTCTTTACAGCCTGCCCTAGGAAGATTTTCAAGTCAGAACTGGTAGCTCACAACAAATGATTACAGTACTTATCAGATTCTAATGCACACCTTTTTTCCTCAGAAAATTGGTTCTGAAACTGCCTGCGCGATGTAATCGAATATGAAACCAAAGCTGCATTTGCAACAGCCTGCCGTCAAAGCCAGCCTAGTCAGCATGACATCGCCACTGTCATCACAAGATAGCAACAGAACAAGTTCTTACATAGCATGACAATGACACACTGGTTTCAATCATTGATTACAAAAGCTCATTCATAAGTTACGTTTTTTTTACATGCTAAGCTAGCGGCAACAAGTCATGTCGTGTGTTTTGGGGTTTCAGAAAATTGCATGCACCGCAGGACGAACTAGCTATAATTGGTTAGTCTAGGTGTGGGCCACCCCTCCCCCCATTTGTGATTGTTGAGGAGTCATTTGATAAACGCTTAATATTGAATGCGCAACTGAATGGAGGACGATGTGTTGTGGTTCATAGACAGCAATAAAGTGCTGTCTGAGAGCGATCACGATGGACATTGAGGGTAAATAAATTTCTATCCTGTGAAAGTAAGTTTAGTCAGTTTCATCTTGTTCTTATTCACATAATCGGAGGCATGTTACATTTTTCTTGCTAATGAATCTATGCGCATTAGATTTATGCTTTGTTTAGGAGGTCTAATGTCATTTCTTCGTTAGTTTTCTCATTTGAACCCATGAAAAGTGGTTGCACATTCGATATCGGGGCATGTTACAATCATGCAAATACTGCTAAATGAACCAATGGTGTGTTTCGACATTTTTCTGCCTCTTGTTTCATTCAGTCACCCAGATAATTCTATCAGTTTTGTCAATGCCATCAAATTAACGAAATTCGACCAGACTGACTTTGAAAGCACGGATGCTTTAAAAGCTTTTTGAAAACGACCAATCTTTTTTTAAAACCAAGGTCACATTAACTGACTTGAAACAAACAGAAGTCAAGTTGCGGCCAATTCACAGAAAATCGATAGACAGGTTTTCCATTTTTCTTAATTTCCCCAGTTAGTCTCACACATTAGCCCTTCTCTGAGAGCCAACATGAAAAAAATAAAAAAAAGCATATTCCCACTCTCGTTTCCTCTAATGGGCTTTGCCCCATGCCATTCATTGCTGGTGTTGCATAGGCTGAGGGAGACATTTGACAGCCCAACGCTAAGTGAATCGATCATTACACGTGATATCTCATTGAACCGAAACACTATGTCAGTCATCAGCGTGCTAAGCTCTAGTGTTTTACTCCTGCCTTAGATACTTGTTGACAAGCAGTGCCTTGAACTCACCAGCGGCACCATAAAGGCATCCTTGAAGCTCAAGCTTGCAGCCACAGTGAGGATGGGGTCAAGGCAGGAGAAGATGGATGCCATGATGATCATCTTGCCCGTCTGAGGGTCCAAAGGCAGCTTGGCCAAGTGGTAGCCCAGAGGAGTCAAAGTCTCATCTTCGTTCAGAGCTTTCTGCACAAGCATTAACATGAGCTTCAAACAACTGTCACGTCCTTGGGATGTGGAATGAACTTTGTAATGATTATTTCAATGGCTAATCCTGAGCATCTAGCTTCTCTTCTGCACAGTCATATGCACAGTTGGAGACAAAAGTTTACGGATTGTAGATTCTGTGAAAGACTGTGATTCAGTGAATTTTGTCAGTGTCTATAGGTGCACAGCCAGCAACATATTTGTCCATTACAGCTCTTGCAGCCGGTGTTTTAGGCTACATCTGTCAGATGAAATGTGCGCATGCATAGCCTGTTAAGAAATTTTTATTTTTTTTTTTTTTTGCTGCAGATGTGGTTCACAATATTTGGTGCCCTACTTGCAGGCAGGCCAGAATGAAATGGTAGCAGCAGGAGACAAAGCACCTTCAATGTTTAATTATCACTTAAAATTATGAGGTGCTGTTTTTGTACAAAACTGTACATCTGTAAATGAACAGTGTCAGTGTAACACACAAACTGAATGGTACGTCAAAATACAGTCTTTCATACATATTTCCTGCCCTGTGCATGTTTCATTCAAGCCTGCCTGTACACACAGCTGTCGATGCTACGCACGTAAGTCTGCACCACTAGACAAAAAGCTGTTTAGCCTGAAATTATCTTATCATGTCTACTATTCAGTGACAGGTACAGAGTGCATAAAGTGGCAATAAAATGCTTGCAATGATATATTTGGTTTCTGCACTTAATGTTTGCTTTTTAATGGGTGCACCAAACAGTGCATTTCCTCAGGAAGCAAACGTGCATGTTCAGTGATACCTGTTACACTGTATTAACACTTGCTTTGTTCCTTTAATGGCTTCCTTATTTACAGAAATGTATTTCATTACTTGTATAAGCCTAACTTTTCTGGGTTGATATTTCTCAGCTTCGCAACCAGCCGATTCTCTTCTGCACTTTACTTAAGTAGCATATATTTTAGTTACTGTAGAAATGTAAAAAATTAGAGAAACAACACCTATGGTAAACAGGCATTTGGCAAAAGATGATTGAAGAGGAGTATACTTGCCAGTGTAATTAAGAACTGAAGGGAAAGATGTAATGCCTCAGAGGAGGGAGGATTTATTGCCTTTTGTAGAAAAGCTTCTGCACTTCCTAGTTTCAGTATCTGCAAAATTATAAAAATACAGGTTGAACATCAAGTGGCACTTAAATTTGTTGTATGTGAACTGATAGTGTTGGAAATACACATACTTGATGCACATAAGACACACAAGTGACTGCAGACAATTTTTAAAAATGTAAAAACTTTGAACGCTCAACCATACCTTCAACGAACTTCAATGGCACTTATTGTCAAACCCGCTTTTTCCCCCAACTTAAAGCAGCACCAAAATAATTGTACATCTCTGGCCCAAAGAGTAGCCCAAATGCACTCGATAATCTAGACAAAAATGTGTATAAAACATGCTGCCTTGAAATCCTTTGTGACAAATTAAGGTTTCATCTATAGACATCCTGGACACACCACACGGTGACTTATGAGTAACATGCGTGCTTTAAGATGTTTTCACGAGCTTTATGAATGTATATAAGATTTTATTTGTTTGGATTTCTCTGGAAGGCACATGATTTGTGCATATATATCATTATACTAGACAATCTATTTTAAAAGGACCTTAGCGATCTTTAAGGACCTTATCGATCACGCCACTTGTGTGGCGTGATCGAAAGATTATCATAAAATGTATCCGAATTCGCAACGGTTTCTTCAGAAAAAAGGTTTAAAAATATTAAACATAATATTCTGATCCGAGAAACCCTTCAGTTGCAAATCTGCAGATGTCAGACACATGACTGACAGAGACAGCATAATGCAGAAATGGAACTCTAACAAAAGTGACATCTCACACATTTTCTTCAGAAATGTCTTCAAATTGTGAAAGGTTATATGAAAAACTTATAATTAAATATGCAGATATGGGGAGCCACAGAGAGAAAAGAGAAACAAATATGAAGTAATTGTGAAATTCCAGGAATGCAATAATGAGTTCAATTCAATGATGTGCGTGATAAGCATAAATAAAGTAGATGTTGTAACGATGCACTGTGCAAAAGCAGCGCCACTTTTCAGCATAAACTTCCTTAAGTTACACGCAAAACAATTATAAATTAGAGGTGCAAAAAGTTTTGATGAAAAACAAGGCATTTCTGGCATTGGCTAAGGTGTGCTTAGTTTATACCATGTCACACGGAACAAGCACTTTCTTGGTTACAATTTTACACCTGTGCATATCAATCGACTCATACGTAATTTGAAACTTTCTGGGTATATTCATAAATATAGCTCCTTATTTAAGGAATAAAACATTGCTTGTTTATATCATATTGAGACATGATCTTTCCATAAGTGCTACAATTTCAGGACACATTCCGGATCGTAGACAGTCCCATTTAAAAAGAGCGTCCAGATATTTTCAACCTGGGAAATAGTGACCTTATGTAAAAGTTTGCTTTTACGTAAACTTATACAGACAATCAAATTAAGAGCGGCATACTAACGTTTCGAGTTATGCAGAATTATGAGAATGTCACATATGATGGGACCAATGCATGTCAGTCGAGGTCTTTATTGAGAGACCCACCTTAAAAAATGAAAAAATTAAGGTAAAGCTGCCCCCATTTGTGGGACTTGCCAACAGGTTAAATACACAAGTTAAATGCACAAGTTAAATATAAGAATACACTAGTTTATTGTGTCTCCTCTGGTAAGATCTAGTTAGAGTAACAATTTATGGCAAATGACCAATATGCTATGATGGAAAACTGGTACTGTGCTACATTTACATCACAATAAGCACACACATCCAAAGGTATTCTGACAGAATTAAAAATTACGAAGAAATTGCTAAACATAATCTAATTCATCAAGAACGCATTCAAGTAGCAGGGTATAATTATTTATGTATTTATTATACCCTCAAGGTGCAGTTGTACATTGCAGAGGGAATAAAAAGCAATAAAAAGCCAACTGCATTCTAAACAGATAGCAGTCAGTCGCCAGGCGTGCGGCAAAGCCGACATGTCAGGGGCCATGAGCGTGGCCTTTGCGATCGGTACCATCCATCTACCACCCGTACAAAAAGCAGCCTCTAAAATTCTAGAAGGTCGTTATACAAGCATGCCTTCTGAGCATAGCTTTTGCTTTATAATTGATTATGTTTCTTACACTAATGTGAAACCACCGCAAAAAAAAAAAAAAAAACGAATAATGAATGATGATGATGATAATGCGCGAGTCGCAACAGCGCCTAGCGCCTCTCACGGCAACGCCACAGCGAACGACAACATTCCAAAATGGCTCCTCCGGCGAAAGAGCTCACCGACGCCGAGAAAGAGCTGTACAAGGCTATCCAGGCCGGCGATGTGTCCGAGGCGCGAACGCTAGTCAACCGCGTGCGGATCGACTGCCTCGACGAGCACGGGATGACGCCGCTGCAGCACGCCGCGTACCGCGGAAACTACGACCTCTGCAAGCTGTTCCTCGAGTGCGGCGCCGACGTCAATTCGCACTACCACGACTCCGGCTACACGGCGCTCATGTTCGCGGGCCTCGCCGGCCGCGCTGACGTCGTGAGCCTGTTGCTCGAACACGGCGCCTCGACGACCACCGTCAACTCGCTGGGCCGCACGGCGGCGCAGATGGCCGCATTCGTGAGCAACCACGATGTGGTGGCCATCATCAACAACTTCTTGCCCCGCGAGGAGCTCGAGTACTACGCGCGGCCCCAGGGTCTCGAGAAGGAGCCCAAGCTGCCGGCGACGCTGGTCTCCCCGCTCTACCAGCTCATCGTGCGCACCAACATCCACCCGGTGCGTGTCGCGCTCTACCTGCAGCAGAAGCGCGAGCTGATCGACCAGTCGGCCAAGGTGGAGCGCGTACTGAGCCTGCTCTGCGAGAAGCAGATGAAGACCACCAGCGCGGAGCCCAACGAGATGCTGGCGCTCAAGTTCCACCACCTGGCCTTCCTCATCAGGACGTGCAGCAAGTTCGTGCGCGACCGCGCGCCGACGTCCGGCGGCAACGCCGAAGGAGCCGGCAAGGGAAACAAGACGGCGGGCCTGCTCGAGCCGCTCATCAAGACGTGGTTGCGCGGCCGCGACGAGGACGACTTCCCCGTGCTCCTGGAGAAACTGTTGAGGCAGTCCGTGCGCGAGTTTCCCTACCATGAGTGCACCATCCTCCAGCAGCTGGTGCACACGCTATCC
This sequence comes from Dermacentor silvarum, assembly GCF_013339745.2. NCBI lineage: Eukaryota > Metazoa > Arthropoda > Arachnida > Ixodida > Ixodidae > Dermacentor > Dermacentor silvarum. The sequence continues at coordinate 181,684,954 of NC_051156.1, forward strand.
GGTGTCGAGGTGAAGAACACTATCTTTTCGTTCTTTTGCGCCTCGCGGATTGTGTTGCGATTCGGCCGTTTGCTAGCGCCGTCGTATTTTTTTGGGTGTTGCCGTCCGATTAGTTTGCAACGAGTTGACCAGGCCGACGACTTTGCAATGTATAACCGTTTACCGATATCGACTCGGGAAAATTGGGAAGTGCTGCGCTGGCTGCTTTTTGGTTGGTAGGTTTGCCACTCTTCCGACCTTCACTAGTCACTGCTTGGGGGCTTTTTTTTTCATGTATGTTCCTTTTACTTCCCCGTCGTACTACAAGTCAGTAGTGCACCAAAAGCGATTGAAGGCAGCAGCACACCAGTAGCTAGGCGACAAAATCATTTGTCAAAACTGCTGCTAAAGTAGTAACTCTAGTGCCCACTGCTCACTACTATGTAGTAACTCTTCTCTCTTGTGCAGGTCGGAAATGAGCCAAGTGCCATCTCCATCTTGGCCGAGGCCGTGCGCGGCCAGAAAGGGTATGACCAGGGAGCCTCGTGCACAGCCTGCGGCGAGCCCCAGGCCGACAAGCGCTGCTCAGCCTGCAAGTCCGTGCAGTACTGCGGTGCCCCATGCCAGAAGTTGCACTGGTTCACACACAAGCGCCACTGTGCTCGCCTGGCTGAGGAATACCAGAGGGCCCTTGCCGAGAAAGCGGCCGAAGAAGAGAAAGAGCAACGTGCAAAGGAAGAACAAACGTCGACGTCGGGGCAGACGACGACCGAGGCATCCTCAAATGGCTGCCCCGATGAGTCTACCAACACCCAGTCAACCAGTGAATGTGCAAGTGCCACACCCATTAAGACTGCTTGAAATCACCGCCTTTGTTGAATGAGAGTGTTTATCAGATAAGGATGCTCCCAAATTTTTTCATGCGGGGAGCTGGAGGAAGTTGTGGTACGGCGAAGTGCACTGTTGTGAGACGCAGAGGCTGAATATACCCCTTGCAATGCATTTGCTCGTAGAACACCAAACAAACCCTGTTCAGCCTGCACACCATGTGTCGTAGCGCTTACATTTAAAGGCATTTCTGTACCAAACAAGTGAAAAATGGTCTATCCACGCAGCCGTTTTTATCTGCAGACGTTTGCCATGAACTCTTGCCATCATAACATTGCAGTTTCTTGTTAAAAAACAATTTGATGCTAGACCCCCCAAGTTGATTTCATTAGGGACTTCATAACAATTTAAGGTAGGCAGGTTAAGAGGGCAGAAGGTGTCACATAGGATAAACTCATATTGGATGCGAAATGTAGTTTTTCTTTTTTTTAGAAATTGAAATTTTTAACCTGCTATGAAAGGTATGGTCTGACATCAAGAGCTTATATTTAAAACTTCTTAATTGCTACTTAAAACGCCCAACACATGCAATCACGCAGTGCAATACATATCGTTAATGCTAAAAAACCTGCGTGGCCGTATGCAGGCAAGTGTTCATTTCTGCAAAGACCAGTGCTTCTAGTCAGGTGTTGTCAAGCCTCTGTATGTTCATTTTCAAAGCCACTGTAGTTGTTCAAGGTCCACAATCACAGAGTGCAACTTTGTTTCCTAGTGATCCACTGTTATAGCAACTTTGCATTCTCTCTGCATGCTGAGCTCCTGTGTTAAAAAGAAAGCTGTGTTTTTTGCACTTAGCATTATTTAATGAAGCCTTAACTACTCAGTACTGTGATGCTGAATAAGTGTTTGCCTAAATAAATGTAATCTGACTGTTGCTTGGATGAGTTCCTTTGGGTATCTGCAGATTTTTGTGGCCCAACGTGACGTTAAAGGCAAGTTTCAAGCTTTGGTCAACAACATTACAGTCATAGTCTGGCTGTATATATGCCCCCTGCTGCTTTAATCGGTCCTCTCACATCCCAGTATGATTCTCAGATCTCAGAATGACATTATAGAGAAGCAACACTTCAAGCAAGTTGGTTTTCGACGAAACGTAACGGAAATACTGGATTTAGTGTGCTGGCAACACTTATAATGCCTGAAACGTCCACCCGTGAGCAAAAGTACACGGACCCGCCAAAAAAAAAAACAATTTCTTCGTAATTAGCATGCGTAAACAAAAACTGACAAGTGCACCAGAAAATTCATAATGTCAAGATTGGACTGGAGTCTTTAATTTCAGGTTGCATTCACAGACGGGAGAAAATGAGTTTTATCGCGCAATCCCTGGTCCGTATACTTTTGCTCACGGGTGTACATGCTTGTTTGTCACCACATGCACCAAACAGCCATGTCAAAAATATTATCAAAATGTTGTAGACCTAATGCACAAAAGTGCTGCCATCGGTCGGTGACTCAGCACTGCTGGCATGTTGAGTCACTGGGAAAGTCAGTTGCTTGCAAGTGCTTTTAAGAAGTTGCTCTACTTTTATATTTGAAAAACATGTTAACTGATATTTTACAGTAGCAGTAAGTATAGGATTTAAGCAGCCTTGAGGTCATGATTCCCCTCTTTCAGTGTAACAATAAATAAATTTCAACAACAAAGTGGTCCTTGTGGTGACATTCAGATCATACTTCACAAGTTCTAGCATGTTCTCGCAATGTATTCAGTGTTTTAATTGCTGGTAAATAAGGTATTACAAACATGAACAGATTGCAGGTCTGTTATGAGAGGAAACAAGTGCAGGTTTTTTTTCTCTGATTTCTGGCCGTAATGATTTGCTTAAAACATATGTTGCTTATCTAATATAAAAAAGACGCAAGCACAGTATGCTTCCTTTATACAATGCTGCACTAGAAAACGTGGAGCATCACAAAATGTACTTAATTTATTTATTTATTTACAGATACTGCTGTCTCGATACACGAAGACATAGCAGGAGTGGATACACCAGACACTAGATCAAAGCAACATACAATGAATTTGAAAAATGTCCTCAACACTGCACAGTAGGCACTAGAGATGTTGTAAGGTGAAATATACTGTTTCTTATCAGCAGAACTTCATTTAGCTGCTCCTGTAGAGGGCCTATTCTGGTTAGAAAATGGGCAGCCATGTTTCTCGAATCAGTGTCCGTTAGGTGACTAGTCCTCGTAACTGCTACAAATGGTACACATGGCATAATCTGGGCAGGTCGGGTCATACCTCCTGGCTTTCTTAACTACCATGCATAATACGTTTTTCAGTGGCTGTACAGGAGGAACAGCTCTAAAAAGTACTTTCATGAGAGCTCACGCTGATCTTGAAAGCACCATAAAATAGGGAGCAAGCTCTAGCAAGAGCATATTTATAGGAGTTCTGATGTTGCCATTAGCCCACCAAAAAGGCCCACCACAGGAGGACACAGTCACATCAGCTAAATATCACTGTCTTCAGTCAAAAAACATCTGTGTAAACGCATCAGTTAAAGCCTACTTGCATGACTAAAAAATGCATAGCATGCTCCCCTACACTAACCACAGCCACATTTTTATGTTGCCCTGAAGTTATTTTCAGCGTAAGGGCCACAAGACATCCAGCAAACAATGTTTAGCTGAAATCAAGAAGGCAAAGTGGAATTGTACAGGTAAGTGCACAACTCACAACCAGTGATCTACGAGAGTCACAGAATGGGCGTCGAAGTTAGTGAAATGTGGTCCAAGGCAGTGAAAGGTTCGATACAGCACCTGAGCTTAGGAAATCTACAGGCACTGTGAATGGGGTAAAGGGAGGTTTTGAGGCAAGGCACTGCCCTATAGCTGGTCCCTAACCATCCACATTTTTTACAATGATAGCTATCTGGCCTCGGTCCCCTAGTCTTTTTATTGTCTCTGCTGGCACCAGTATTCGTTGCTGTAATCCCAAAATGCTTTGCGAGAAATTTACAAATAAATAAAACATTTCTTGTCTTGTGGGGATTCGAACTCCGGACTAGCAGATTGCTGGATGAAGATTCTACCTCTCAGCCACTTCGCCAATTCCACAGCCAATTCCACAGCAGTGGAGAATACCACACCTAGAGAGCACGATCGCGCCAGTAGCTGCTATGATTGTCCGATGCCCGCTTGACTACTACAGCTGTGCAGTCAACAGAGCTGCCGTCAGCGCCTCGGCTTCTCAGTTACGGAGGCCATGCAGAATTATGTTTTTTCATCTACATGAAATGACAACAATTGCATGCATGTGCCTCATCTTCATTAGTCTTCTTCTAGCACTCAGCTTCTCCTCATGTTTACTGGATGAGGCTGACATCATCTTGTTTGTAACGAGAGCAGGAAAAAAACAGCCGCATTGCTTCACTTCATCATAGGGGACCGCAACTTCCACAAATGAATACGGCTTGTACTTCTTTTTTCCTCTCGAAAGCAGACTGCTTGTGCGCATCTGCATATGTCTGCTCAATGGACTACATGCAAAATATTTCAATGCCTACTGCCACTGCTTTGCATTACAAGCAAAACTGCATTCGTTTCATCAGCTTACCTTGATCTTGAGAATGAGCGTTTCCAGTCTAGTCCGGAGCATCTCTGGCAGCTGATAGGCTTCGAGCTGAGACTCTCTCCAGGAAGTGTACAGCCGGTAGCATACACCAGGCTGCACTCTGGTATAAAAACCAAAACAAGTGTCCATGCAACGAACATCAGAAATGGTTTTAACTATACAGTTGGTGACGGGTCAGGAATGCAGAAGAAACTCCCCATACAAAAGTGTGCTGGGCCGGTTCTCTCCTTCTACACTCAAAAAAGAAAGTTCCCTTACATTCTGCACAGACATGGACAGGAGACAATCCCTTCCATCAGGACTAAACAACAAACTTGCCACAGTCGGGCATACAAAATAGCTGCAACAGGTAACACAGACCACAGATAAACTTGTGCAGAGAGTGGGCGAAACGAGATTGCATGACATCATGCGCGTATTAAATACTGGAGGTTGCGTAATCTCGAGTATCAGAGATGCATTGAAGTGAGAGGCAGACGAAGCATTTGCTCTTCGCTGCCAGCACTTTTCATGATAGTGACATCACACTGCACGTGACACAATCAGCCACAGGGAATTCAGCAATAGCGTGGCTGGCTTCGCTTCGTATTACCGATGTGAAGATGTATAGCCAATGTTGCTGCAGAACAAGCTCATTGAAACATTATTGTCAGCAGTAAGCCTTCACAAGAGATGCCGGTTCGAAAGTGTGCGACCAGAGACATTCGATGTCTCCTCTGACAGTCCAGAAAGTTGGATAGCTTTCTACGAGCAGGCTGCAGAATTACATGAATGGAAGTCCGACAGAGACCAGATGGTTAACATGCGACAATTTCTTGCTCGACTAGGAAGAAAATTGCACGAGTCTTGGCTGTTGGATAACAAATGCGAACCATGGTGCAAATAAAAAGCAAGATTTATAACAACCTTTCAAGGAAATTCAGTTGAACGATGGGACCAGGCAATTTACTGTCGCATCAAGTCTTGTGCAGTCGACTTCCATTAATTCGACCCTGACGGGACTGACGAAACTGATCAAGTTATCCGGCGGGTTGAATTAAACAAGATGCAGAAAAATACGACAAAACAAACCACTGCCAGCATTTGCCTGATCCTAACATGCCGCCAAATCAAATGGACAACCATATTCTTTTGTCCAAAGTACAAAACTAACATAGCAATGACATTAAAGCTCCTATACAAAGCAGAAATCTAACGTGCACCCGATTTCTTAGAAAGAAATATATGTGTCCCCTAATGGCAACCAGTTTCCTAAGGTCAGCTTCGCCGCACGGTTTTTCAAGGTCAACTTCGCCGCAATACACTTGTTATGCGGTAAAGTGTACAAACGCCGTGAAGGCAGTTCTGGTTTCGTATCCAGGTTGCACCACGCAGGCATTTCCGGACCATTTTTTGTGGGAAAAAAAAAGGTGTGCATTGAACTGGGTAAATCCCATAATTAGACAATGTAAGCTACGGTTATTGCTTGAAAATATTTCTAGGGCAGGCCGAAAATAGGCATTTTCGACAGGTGATGATGTGCATTCAGCGCATTATTCAGCGCATTCAGCTGCGACTGATCTTGCCACTGTTCCCTAAGCTCCACTGAGACAGACTCTGTCACTAAGGGGGTTGCTATTGGAGTCACCGTGGAGGTGTGTGCGGGCTGACTGGCCAAGTTCGCATTGTCCAGTGAAGGCCAATTTTAGGATTGACATAATGAAAATTTGGGCCCGTAGAAATGCACAAGTGCCGGCCGGAACCTTCGGTCGGGATCGAATTAACAGGAGTTGAATTAACGGAAGTCTACTGTACTTCCACCTTGAAAAACAACGCCTCCTTCGGATTGTTGAGCCGCAGCTGCCATTAAAAGCCGTACTAATGCTCATTACCCATGGATTACCAAAGGACTGTGGTGGCTGGTGCAGGTTAGAAGTCCTGAAATGCTCAAAGCAAAGTTAGAGCTGTTGCAAGCTCTTCAGCATTACTGGACGGAGAAACCCAATAAACATCGTAAAGATCCTCACATGATATCAAGTTCTAGATTCCAGACCACTTACCAGCGCTTCTCACAGGAGAAGCGGTTTGGACTGTTCCAGCTGTTTCAGGACCCACTGACACTTCATGTGTAAAAACATTTGGCAAGAAAGAGCAAAAAGAAACAACAGATATCAAAAGTGCGCTTTTGTTGACTACAGAGACGGCCTTGCTGATCTAGTCAAGCCTATTATACATTCAGCCAGAAGTGAACGGACAATGTATGCGAGCTCTTGCAGAGTGGTGCTTCAGTGTCCATCTTATTAAAGGGACCCTGAAACGATTTTGACGATTTTGTACAAAGGTACCGAGTCGTTAAAGTAGGTCCTTCTGATCATTAATTGACGCATCTAAGTGCTCCACGTAGAGTGTGTAATTTATTATAAGGATTTAAACAGGCACATCACTACCGATCAGAGCACTCCAATCAGCTGAGTTTTCAGCCGCCCATGACCAGGTGATGCAATTTGGCCATATGACTGGCCATATGACAGGTGAGCTATCCGATTGGCTACTCAGGGCAGGTCATCGATAACTTTCCAAAATTATGGTGAACAGATGTTCGTAATAGTTGAAATGTTAGTTAATTTGTGTCTATAAAAAGAGAGCAACAGAAAGAGAATGCACAAGGACAGTGTATCACTCCACTCAAGCATTTCCAGCACGCAGCAAGTTTCGTCTGCTTGGGTTACAACATGCTCCATGTTGACGATAGCTGCGCGGTCAGTGTTGGTCGCGATCTTTCTTTTCGCGAGCACCACGGTTCGCACGTGTTTCGTTGTGGGCTGCAAACGTAGCGAGTGGCAATATGTCAAGCTACGACATCGTGTCCCTCTGCAAGGCGGCAGACGAGCGAAGTGCCTGCAGCACATCGAACTGTCGGTATTCGATCGGCGCGAGCATCTACGCTAGTTTGCGGCCGTGACTTCACACCTGAGGATTACAATAGAGCTTAGCGTGTCCGGTATTCAGGTAAACACAAGCGGAAGGGAACTGGGCATTTTATGGGATGAGCGGAGGCGCAAACGTGAACTGCCTGCACGATGCAGCCACCTGGTGGCACTAAGCTCAACCAAATGCAGAGCTAATATAGCAGTAATCAAGTGTATCCTACTATGCTGCTGGTGTAAATTTTCGACAGGAGCATAAACTTGGACACGTCTTTTAAAATGTTTAAAATATTTTACACTTGGGGACAGCAATATTAACTCTGTGTTTGGCTGGCTAAGCTCTGCTCCACCAGGTGGTTGGACCGTGCCTGTCGATCAGGCCACATTAGCACGTCTACGCTAGAGCTCCTTCATCACAGCGGTAGTGGTATGCAGGGGCTTTAGTCTACACCTCCGTCCATCCGTCAAAATGCCCAGCTCGCCTGTGGTTACCGGAACACCGGACACGCTCGGCGCTGCGACAGAATGCTTGCAACGCACACTGCTTGGATAGCTCTCGCTGAGTATCGACGGGCAGGCAGCTAGCGGAGAGGCTTCGTGCGCTAGCTCCAAGACAACTGGAAGTAGACTACACGACGTCACATCATGACGCAGAGCCAATGAAGACTGTGGGGATTGAGGGAGGCACCGGCGCCATTGCGCGGGCTTCACCTATTCTGCCGTCCCTCGCCTATCCCCGCCGCACCCAACCGGTTCCAGTGGCGGCGTTCCACACGTGGTGGTTGTGTTCACGTCTTTTCACCTTGCTGGAACCGTCATACCTTCAGCTTCAGCATCACATACACAAATACAGTGAAAGCTCGTTAATTCGCACCTCATTAATTCGAACTGTCGGGTTAATTCGAACTGATGGTCATGGTCCGGCCACAATATATAGGCGTCTATGGGTTAACTAACTCATTAGTTCACGCGCGCATCGGCTCCTCTATCGATAATTCGAACTGCGCGCCGCTGCGTGGTGGTATTTTATACTGCCGCCGCAAGCTTTCAAGGCTCAACGATAGATGGCGCAAGCGCAGCGGCGTCACTGTCGTCATTGCGCTCGCTCTTCGCATCGTGTGGTGGTTCGTGCCGGACGTGTCTGCGTAGTCTCCGTGTCCTTTGTGTGCCGCACATTAAGTCGCTAGGCCTCGTGTACGTCAGAGCTACGAAGTCGTTCGGTGCCGTGTCGCTACGATGTGACGCTGCTCACGGCCTTGCATATGTTGGTGCGGGCCTGGGATCAGGTCACGGCAACAACTGTTGCCAATTGCTTCCGCCACAGTGGCTTTTGTGTGACCAATGAGGGCACAGCTTGCGAGCCCGACGAGCGCGAGGCCGTGGTCATTCCTGCCGGATTGCGGGATGCACTGGAGGACGTGACCTTCGACGACTACGTCGATGCAGATCGCTGTGCAGCGGTCTGCGGCACAATCACCGACGATGATATCATCGCGCAGGTGACTGGTGGAGTAGCGCCCGTCGTCGATGTAGGTGCGGATGACGAAGAGGATGATGCACCCACGCGGCCCTCAGCTTTGGAACTAATGGAGGCTATGCGTGTCGCGCGTTTATTCTTTAGCTTCGAGGAAGACGCAGAGGATGCTTTCTGCCACGTTCGCGCGTTGGAAAACAAGGCTATGGCGATCGCATTCAAAGAAGAGAAACAGACAGTGATCACGGGTTATTTTCGCAAGTAAATATTTTGAGTGATTTTCCAACAACCCGGTCTCAATTCCTGCTGTTTTTTCAATGAATTTCGTTAGTTCGAATTTCGGTTTAATTCGAAACCATTGGGCGTCCCCGCGAAATTCGAATTAACGAGCTTTTACTGTAACCAAGAAAGCCGCAGTACCAAAAGACACTTTAGCATGCTACCAACAGGTGCGTGCCTTACCTCCCTGCCCGCCCTTTGCGCTGTTGAGCATTTGCCATCGACACCCACTCAGCGTCCAGAGTGGCGAGGTTTTTGTCAACATCGAAGTTGGACATCTTGATCTTGCCACAGTCGATCACGTACACAACATCATTGATGGTGATACTGAAATAGGACAAGTATAAACAGCATGACGATCACACGTGCACACACATCTGCTCATTTTGGCATTTATGAAAGCCGCTGGTGCACATTAACTCATACGAGAATTAAGCAGTAAACCCTTGTTAACTCGAACTCTGATATCGTAAAAAATCAGTTAAGACAAAAATTTTTTAAAGCTGTGGTGTCAACATGTGTTTTTCACCTCTTGCAAATTTTTTTGCCTAACTCCGGATATCTTAAAATCTCGACTTTGAAAATACCAGGAGAAAGGTAACAGGGCAGCATCGCTCGCACTCACTTTTCACCCGGAGGTATCTCGTTAGCCGAGCCAGATGCAGTGCTGGGCAGCGCTCTCCACCTATCTTTCCCCCTTCTTTCTGTGTATCACCGCCCTCACGCACTTGCTCGGCTGCTCGCTGGCACTTTGTTGTGGCCTCATGCAGCAGCAGTGAACTGGAAGTCTTTTTTTTTCCCCCTCTCATTTAAGATGCTGTCAGAGATGCATCAATGTGATCACTGTGTATTATGTGTGACCTTCAGCAAGATGATCGGAATTTTTGAGCACGCGCTGTGCTCAAAAGAAGCCAGCATGCAAGCCCATTTCAGTGATATCACGGCTTGATAAGGACACTCACTCCATGCTAGCGCGACAGTGCAATGTAAGTGGCACGTCATTTGTGGGTGCCTGCTAAGGGCCTGATAATGGACCTTTCCAGAAATGCGCACGCACCTTTAGCGGCGGCCGCAAGGCAGCACTATCGGAAGTCAGAGAACCGGCCACTGTGGCCACCGGAGACTTGCCTGTTAGCCTTGCCTGCAGCGTGCACACATTTCTGGAAAGGTCCACTGGACTATTCCGTAGTTCAGTTTAGGTTTTAGAAACGAAATTGTTCAGAATTCATTACAATGCAGAAAGAAACAGCGTCTGCTTTTTGGATGTCTGGAACCGAACGTACTCGGATGAATGGCTTCGAGTATGGCATTAAGATCAATCATCTTGACTCTGTGCCAAGCATGCTATCTTGGCACAGCGCCAGCAGTGCCGCTGCACGTAGATGCTGACATGTCCTGTGCCAATGCACGGAAAAGTGACCGAGAATATTACTAGCGGCATTTTGCAGCATGAATAGAGCACAGTGTGCCGGCGAACACCTAGTTGAATTTCTGACAGATGATCACACCGCAGCAGGGCAGCAGAAGTGGTAAGGGTTTGGTATTCGTGCCCTTTTGCTGTGACAACATGCGGCGCGCAACTGCAAGCGATATCTCGTTTCTCTAGAGCAAACTGCCCCGTGAAAAGGGTCTATATAGAGCAACTACTGGGTGTGAAATTATACGACATTTATAGATCTAGCATGGAATACCAAACTGACACTACATATGTGATGATGAGAAGATTATAACAGTGCCTCAAGACCAGCAAATTTATTTTGTAAGCCCAGCCTGCATCAAACAACAGCTAAATAGTAGTACAGCACATTAGCATGATTTAAAACAAAGAGTGTCAAGTTTCTCGATAAATCCACTAATTGGTGTACATAACAAACTTATGCAAATATATAGTACTATACATACTAATGTAAAATGCCAATTTCTTTTCTTAGCATTGAAGATAAGAACTAGATAGGCAGGCGAAACTACCTTGTTTCTGCAATGTTGGTGGCAAGAACAATTTTGCGAACTCCGGAGGGAGGTCTGTCGAACACTTGTCTCTGGTTGACAGTTGGCATCATGGAGTGCAGGGGAATTATCAGCGATGAACCTGACAAGACAGAGATGCACTAAGTCACCAGCACAATAATGAATATGGTGGGAGGAGGTGAGGGGGAGGGGGGGAGGATGCAAGCACACATGGAATACTGCCACTAAGTAGCCTACACAAAGTATGGAACTTCTCGCGGCAAGGTAGAAAGCTGGGCGAGTTGGAATTGACGCATTCTATGAATCAGCACGGAAGATGATGGCATCATTAAGAAAGAAAGGACACACGACGAGCACCTTTTTTAGTGTCGCTTTCGTTTTCCGCGCTGATTCAAAGTATATAACGTCTTACCTCGAAGACTTGAATCAGCTTTCAGACGTTTGTTCAGCTCATTGATTTGCTCCCACCCTGGAAGGAAAACTAGTATTGCTCCTTCCTAAAAAAGACGTGTATAAAAGTCATTAACACTGTGAAAGTGTGCTGAAAGAAATTAAAAAAAACAATGGCAACACAGTTATATACACGTCCTCTTACAGCACAATGACACGAAAATCTCGGCCTCAATCAACTGATAAGACAGTGCACATTGGAATAGTGCCCAGACAAGCACCCGACAGATGGCGGGCGCTCAGCCGCTACAAACCATTCAAGTGGAGGGCATTGGAGAAGCCAGACATAGCAGTTAGTTCACACGCCTGGCCACTATGGCTGCATTGTCTTTGTTTGCCACCACATAGCCAGCGGTGGTGCATCAGACCAGAGAGCAGCCACGGCATGCCCAGCTCAAAAGGCATAAAAGTCAGAAATTGACATGCTGCACGCCTCAGTTGGTAAGCCAGCTGCAAGCTGAAGAGCGGTGTGCTGTTGCCAAAACTAGGTGTTGATGGAGCAAGTGCTCGCTTTTGTATTTTGTTCTCTTGAATGGTGGGCTTGGCGGTTTCACCCAAGCAGCAGTACTCCGACACTCACGCTCGCTCCTATGCATGCGCCAGCTGAATTCGTCCGGTAACACTGATACCTATCCAGCGCTGCCCGTGTGAATGAAAAAACATTGGAAGGACTTTCGTCACTGCGTGACATCATGTGTAGCACTGAATGAATATCGTTCAACGGTTGTCTAAAGGTGCCCGGGCACTGCATAAGACGCCAACATCTAACATTAAAGGAAATACTTTTTTTTAGGGCAAGCAAGAAATAGTAGAAAGTAGCGCACAAAGATCCTCGAAATGAACATATAAAAGCTTCAGTATGCTTACAGGTTTTTTGGTACATATCTCTGAAATCAATGCATGTACCAAGTCCAAGTCTATGCACAGCTCATTCCATTCTGACAAAGTGTCCAAGGTTTTGTTTGAATACCTGAGTGGAAAAAGGTGACAAAAAATGGAGACCATGACAATGTATAAAGCATCAAGCTTGACAGAAGCAAAGTCCCTGAAGCACTGTTTCAAAGTTTTCATACACCGCAAAATGCAAGACAGCTGCCTTGAAAAGGCTCCGCAAGGCTATATTGACGTGTGCATTAGTGACTGATAACGAACTGATAGAATGACAGCACCTTCATTTTTGTTATGATAAATAACATTCATATAATTGGAATAGTATTTTCCACATGTCTGATATACTTCATGAAAACACTCTTTTACCACGTGTTTTAGCATGCCTTAACTAACAAAAGAATTAAAGACACGTAACGAAGAGACTTTCAAGTTATTCTGCAGTCTACTGTAATCTTCAATCTGTCCTCGTACTTTTCTTAATTTCACCTGACAGCATTAGTCCCTTTCATTTTTCTTTTCTAAGTCATTGTTAAAGGAAAGATGATCATGTTTCTTATCATTTCATGTGTAAACAAATTCTTAAATCTGGTCAAGGATATGGTTAAGAGTAGAAGGAGCAACAACCAGTATAATAAAAATTAGACTAACTTTTAAAACAGTTCTTTCTTGTTCGTTTACAAGCTGCCAAAGTCAACCATTTTCTCAATACCTCAAAGTTTGTTCAACTTCACAATTTGTGTCACAGTCTTCCTTCATCAGTCACACTAAATTTACCAATACATAATCTATCTTGAACAGCAATTCAAACCTGTTATTCATAAAAAGCTGTAATTAATCGAGAATAAAGGTAACCAGTACCAGATAGTTATTATTCTGTTAGATTACTGAAACTTCAAGGGAGCACGTTTTCTTTTGAAATCTTTTTCTGCTCTCACACCACTAAAGAGGTTTGAACACCATAATTAAGACAAGTAAGCATTGTGCATGGCACAAGGTCATAATCATCATAATCATAACGTTTATTTTACTTGCTCTCATTGCATGGCAGAAAGTGTACGAAGCGCCTCAAATGCAGAAAAAAGAAAAGAAGTCAACCAGAGGTGTGAACCACTCTGGCCTCTTCTGAATCTACTCACTTTCCTTCGAGGCTTCGAATAAACGGCATGGCATCTTGACGCATGTTCTCAAACTCCTTTCTGTCTCTGCGACGAATACCAGCGTTGCGAGAAAACACACTGTTTCCTCGGTACCTGCCAAAGAGCAAGAAACATATTTATTTATTTAAAGATACCTTACAGGCCCCTCGAGGTATTGCGTAAAGGGGGAAAGTACAATCAAATATAATGTATACAATAATGAGAATACACATGCAGTGATGCTACTGCGGACTTCCGATTTGGAGCAATTTTTGGAGCATGAGAAATTTCATTTTGGAGCACTTTGGAGTAGGCTATAGCATCTGGGAGCAGCTGATTTTTCACATCCTGAAGTATTTCGAAAAAGCGAGTAGCTTGGTAAACATTTACATACATTGCAGATCTCGTGGAGAAAAAGAATGCTCTTCTGTGCATGCGACACACACACACACACACAAATTGATAACGTTTCATGTATTGCTAGTTTTCCCAAATGTCATTCGGTATATCCAGAAACAGAAATGATGGACACATTGGTAGCATGCAGTTATTATAATCGCAAGTCATGCTGCGCTTCAAACAAGACACAGTAGAACCCCGCTGTAACGTTCCCGGGTGCTGCGTTTTCCCGGCTGTTACGTCGTTTTCGGCCGGTCCCGGCATAGCTCCCACAGGACCCAATGCATTGGTAACCCCGCTGTTGCGTCGCAAATCTGGGACCGTTCCCGCATCATGTGTTGCGAACTGCCACCCCGCGCGACGGCCTGAGCGGCCATTTTGACTTTTCATGTGGCTTGGCTTGGTGGCTTGACGACGGGATTGGCTGGCCAAAATGCCGGGGGCGACACCTATGACATAATTTCGGTTTCCGCCAGCAAAAGCATGGCCTTTGAGATCCGTATTTGCTATCTAAAGAGGGTGTCTATGACGCGTTGGGGCCCTAAAATTGGTTTTGGCACATAGATGTTCCGTATAAAGTCCAAGGGCGGTAGCACTGTCTCCGTGCGCCGTATTCTGTATGTGCGAGTGAAGGCGTGCGAGGGGAGCCGACGACCACGGCCAAATCTCGCACGCGCAAGAAAGAAAAGCAGGGAGGAAGCGCGCCTTCTTCCGTCAAGTCCAGCGGCTTAAGGCAAGTGGCTATCCTGCACAACTGCTGTCATCCTTGACGGAAGCTTTATTGCAAGAGGTTCGTTCCTCCATGAAACAGCGCGAAGTGGTTGAGGACTTAACCAAGACTGTAGCGATCTCGTACATACATGGTGTGTCCCATCGCATCAAAAAAACCGCAGGCCGGGCTAGTGTAAAGGTGGTGTTTACCGCACATAACAAGTTGGGAAGGCTGTGCAAAAAAGTCAACGAGAGCCGGAGAACACCTGGACTGTGCAATAGGCAACATGTCGCCAAGCCTGTAGATTGCAATACCAATGTAGTGTATTTCATTCCCACCTCTTGTGGCCGCATTTACATAGGGCAAATGGGACGTTGTATCAATGATCGTTTGTGTGAGCATGCGTACTGTGTCAAGATTAAGACTGGCAGTAATCTGGCTGTTCATTGTGCAAACTGTGACTGTTCACCACTCCTAGATAACACACGTGTGTCGAGAAGGTACAGCAATCAGATGGCCAGGGAAATCTTTGAGGCCTTTTCAATGTGTCAGTTAGGAGCCACCTGTGTAAGTGCCCCATCTTTAGCTCTTTGCGATAAAGAACTTAGGTTCCTCAGGAGTTAATCAGTTTGGCCTGTGTCCACCATGCGTATTGTTAAATTTGTATTTTTTTATGTTTTTGACGCATGCGCATCAGGAGTTAACTGACGATGACTCGCCTTCCCTTTTCTCTTTTTTTCTCTTTCAGCCCGTTGCGAATTGTATATATTTGCGCAGGCTTCAATAAAGGTGTTGTTGGCAGTCAGCGCTCGTCCTGTGTTCTCTCTTGTCCGTATTTTTGGCGCTGTTTTAAATATGAACTATCATCTTGTCCAATGTTTATGTCACTTCCTTGCTTCCAAAAGATCTGTTCTCAGTAAAAGTGATGCTTTGGACGTTTTTAAGCACTTATTTACCACTCCAGCTTGACTCAATGCATGTCTTTCCTGTAATGTCCTCTATCCCGTTACAGGGGTAAGAAGGTGCACAACACAAAACCAGAAAAAAAATTATCACTGAGCACCATTGTCTGTTACCATTATCCAAGAGAACTACAATGATGACTTCCAAATTAAAAGGGGTAACAAGGGGCACCATTCTGCAAACACATGGGAAACTAATTACTATCAGTGAATGTTGCCGCACTGCCCCTCTGACTAACTTTTCACTGACCGAGAAGTTATTCATCGTGCTGCCAAACGTGAAGCTTCGGAATGGAATGCTGGCCATGGCAGCTGCATTACGCCGGAGGTGAAAGGCAAGAACACTAACGTACCTACTTAAACTTAGGTGCATGCTATGGAAAACCATGCGATGAAACTTAATACAAAGCACTTCACTGCAGCGCCTCCCATAGCCAGGGTGCTCCTTTTAATTTCATCAAATTCATTGAAAGCCCCCAATCAATGCTTTCTGGTTTTCTCCAAGGAGAGTAACATTTTCTAAGCTGGTGCTAAGGGGGCAACGCATGGTGGTGAACTTGCCATGTGTGTTTAGAACACAGTGCAAAATAAGGAATGTTGGCTGTGGGCCATTTAATATACAATGAAAATTTTCCAATTACTAGCCAGCCTGTTTCTTCTTGCCTTAAAGATGAGAGTCTATTACAAGAAATAAAATAATGTGCTGACAAGTTGGCTTATACTTCTGTGTTGTTCGATGTCATGACGAAGCTCGACATATCATTTGTGCTGTGCCAAAATGGTAACTTAGCAATTCATATTGATTAATCGCCACTTCTTCTGTTCAACTACTTCGATGGCTTGCTAAAAGCAGTGACTGCCCACATCAAGCCACGTGCGTGTGAAATGGGCTGCCATTGACCAACAGTGCAACCATGAAGTAGCCATACCCAATTTGTTCAAGAACATCTTCGAGGTAGATCACTTCCACAGGAAATGTGATGCCCGGTATTTCTAACCGTGGGCAGTTACCTGGGGGTATAAAATTGAAAAAGTACGTCAGGTGCACACATCGAATGACAAAAACATATTGCAACAGAAAAATGGGTAACAATGCAAATAACACATGCATTGCAGCAGCACTTTTTGAAGTCTCAATTGATGCGCATGATAACCCAACGGTGGGTCACTTATCATACTCCTCTGGTATGTTGTGATCCACCGGTGAGCCACCAGAAAGTTGCGCTCTTTTGAGACTTCCTCAAGGTGCAGAGAGATGACGCCACAATGCATTAAATCAGAAGCAGCAAGAATAGCTTTTTTTTTTTCTTTTTTTTCCGTTGATTTCTAGCAAAAAAATGTCGCTTTCAGGCTGCAGAAAAGCCCTGCACAGCCGCACAGAGGGAATGACTGCCATGACCAACCAGTGACCCCCATCACAGTGAAGGTGTTAACGTATCTGATAATGCTTATCCTAAAGCGAAATGCATTCTCTATGAAACACAACATTTTTACAGGTACTAAATAGTCACAAAAGTTTACGAGACACGGGATTAGCAAATACACAAAGCCTAGGCCCACTGCCTCAAATTCAAGGTAACAGTGCATAGCACTCTGATCTATTTGAAGTGCCATGCCTTAACAGTGCAGAAATTCACGCTTTTGCTGCCAACTGCACATATTATACATTGCTTCTTGACAATATTCTCAGGCAGCCAGTTGATAGGTACTAAAATGCCAGTGCTTCACTCAGACAGTGTGTGCTTCAATGCAGCACACAGAGTATTGTTGACACTGTTGTTTACACTGTATTCAGCATTGAATTGTTTTTTAATTTTTTTTATTCTAATCTCGGATTGTGTTAGCCTCTTTCTCTATGCGACACCATTGTAACTGTACTGCATATTTTGTGTAACCCTCCTGCTTGGACCGAGAAGGTCTGCAGTATATTGAAAAAAAATAATAATAAATGCGCATTTACCAGTAATAAAAGCAACTTGTCAATAACAAAAGCACCATGTAGAAATGACAGCAGGTGATAGAAGTAGTTTGCTTCTAATGTCATTTGTATGCATTTTAGGCAAAAGGAATTCAAACTAAGATAACGATTTGGGGGAGCCGGTCCAGGTTCATGACATGAATGCAGTGCAAAGCAATGAAATGCAAAGCACCTGCGTGTTTACATCTTTCCACTAACCACACACCTATCTTCCTGCACTTCAGTGCTTTGCACTGCATTCACATCACAAAAAGGCATTCCACAATGTTTGTGCAGCAAAACGACAGCTGCCTTTTAAATTTTATTACAGTGTGTGGAGATGGGTTTGCACAAGGCTTACCCTACGAGCGACGGTGAGGAAAGGGCACGACGCTCCTCCACTCTGCAACGCACAAAGGCGCTACGGCAGGGTTCGTCGACTCTCCGACACGGCGCAGAGAAGGCTCCGGAGTCAGATCGCCAACAAACACGGGTTTATTCACCCAAGGTACAGCTCAGTGCTACAGTCACGGCGCTTACGGGCCAAGGCTCGCCGCAAGACCGACCGAGTACGCGCGCCCGCTGCGCTAGGGCTAACCGGGTAGCGGTCCACCAAGCGCGATAACGAGGAGTTGCGAGAACAAAGGTCTCATGTAACCACCTCGTTGCGAGCCTGTGAGCCTCTGCCGCGGCGAGGAAGCGCTCAGCGGACGAGAGCTCGGGTGGAGAGGGTGCCCGGGGGCCGTCGCGCGGGAGGCCAATCAGGGCGTGTCCCGGTGACGTGTCTCGCGGGGCAAGTCCCATCCCGGCGGGGAGAAGCACGGTTTGCGCGGGAAAGTAAGTCCGGCGCGCTCGCCATGTCCGCCATGTTGCCGTTACGGCGGCGGTTCCCGGGGATCGAGCTAAGCGCCACGCGCGAGCTAGGGGACGAGGCGTGGGAAGGCACCTCGATCCCCACAAGTGCAACCACAAAGTAAACAATACAGCTGTGCAATCATACTAACCAAAGTAGCCAGAGAAGAGTTCCGCATTGATCGTTGCGCTCATGAGTATCACGCGCAGGTCAGGCCTCACAGTTAGCAGGTCTTTTAGGATGATGCTGAGAAAGTCAGTCTGCAAGTCGCGTTCGTGAACCTCATCGAGTATCACGTGAGAGGCTCCCATAATGTACCTGGGAAGGAATGTCACACAGTAAATGTATGTTGCAATGCCAAGAACACGCTATGCCATGAACGACCATGGCCTGTAATATTGGGCAACACACTCACGGGTCACCCTGAAGCTGCTGCAAAAGAATTCCAGTGGTGCAGAAGAGGATAGAGCCACGGTCTCTAGGTGCTCTGCTGAATAAAAAGAAAGAGAAAAAATACATAAGTTGTAGGAAAACCTCTAGTAAACACTGTTAAGCTCCTAGCTCTAGCTACAATTTGTGGGGCTAACAACCATGTCTATGCTTTGAAGGGCAGCAGTGCTCAATCAGACTTCAAGACTTAACAATGCACAGGTGCATCATTCTTGCAATTCCACGCACAATACATTCAATGCAGGGTTGATGCCATACAGAATGCACTTATAAATTGCGTCCTTTTGGATAGGAGCTGTCTTTCCTTTTCTCAAGCAATGTACACTTGCAACGTTAACGCACTAACAGCTACACTGCGGGTGTGGATCTTGAATAATCTCCTCGATGATTATAACCAGATTAAGTGTTCCCAACAGCAGATTTCTATAAAGTTAGTGGAGTTGCTTACTTTACAAACCTCATCACAATCGGCCACATTCTCCTGCAAGCATGTCAAGATGTGTTTTTTCACAGTGACATCATAAGATGTCACACAAGTTACAGCTGTGAGGACGCCATATAAACATGGCTTGCGAAAGTTACAAAAAAAAAAGCCTAATTCTTCCTGCTTTAAAGTTAGCGTTCTTTGTCACTAGAAGAGATTTCCACAATTATCTGAGCCATTTTACCACACTGCTTAGGTGTTGAGACCCCTTTTGAATGCACATGAAGGCACAAGGAAAAAAAATTTAGTATGTGCACCAATGATTTTTATTCAAGCCCTGCAAGAAAATCCTGACTATTGCATAAATTTCCCTTCAACAGCAGCTAACTGAGCTGCGTTCTCACTTTTCTGAAATTAGCAATTTGGTGGCTGCCTGCCTGCCAACTGTGTTGGCATATTATAAAATGCGGCAATATTTTGGCAGAGATTTGCTTAGTTACCATTCCAGCCGTATGTGATAGCCAGCCGAGTCCCCGCATCGCTCCGCCCGCTCAGCTGCCACCCGCTCTGCTACCTGCAACATAAGATTCACAGCATTTGCAAGACAGCCGAGAAAACACAACTACTCTTGTAATTGTGTCTCACCAGCCACCATCGTTTCATCAAGAACATGAGAATAAAATGCTTCAGCTCGTTTAATACCCCAGCAAATTTGACACATTGTTGCATAGCAAAGCCATGCAAACACTACATATGGATTAAAGCAAGCCTTCAATCAATTGCTTTTCTCGTCACTGTCACTGGAGATGCACAAATCTACAGCATGTGATGTTGCAAAGCGTCAAGATAGAACCCAACAACCAGCACAAATATATTATCAGAGCTGCCAGCCATATTCGCACATAGAAATTAAAAACGAGTTGACATAAGATCTTTCACTGTAGCATTTTCGCCAATGAGTGGCAACTGCATCTAATGGGTATTTATAAAATAATTAGGTACATAAGTTGCACTACACTACACACTGTGAATAAGGCTACTGTGCAAAAGCTAAAATATATTTCGCTTTCAACTTACTTGTTTCGCTTAATAGATACTGATGGACTAGTTGGTGAGTCATGATATTGATAAAGCAGCGCCAGGGGCGTAGCCAGGGGGGGGGGGGTTGGGGGGGGTTCAAACCCCCCCCCCCCCCGAAATTTTTCCGCAACCCCCCCCCCCCCCCCCGCCCCGCTTACCGACAATTTGTTCTCGTAGCTTCGCGCTGACATAATTCAAGGAACCGGTGCTACTATCACAATTTCATTCCTGGGCGCTTCCGTTTGGGTTGGCAATTTCCAGCGAATCATTTCTGCATATGGAAAAAAACTGTCACGGTGTTTGTCAAGGCTTTGACACTTTCTGAGGTGTTGGGCTAGTATGTGGCGGCCGCATTCTGAAGCAACAAATGCGGCAGCCGCATTTTAGATGAAGGCGAAAATGCTCGAGGCCCGTTTACTTAGGTTTAGGTGCACTTTAAAGACCCCAGGTGGTCGAAGTTTCCGGTATACATTTCCACCGCTTCCCTTCAGGTGCCGGTTAGGCCGCGCTCACGCGGGATCTTAGGCTACGTTCACACTTGGTCTCGGAGCTGCCTCAAGCGGCAAAATCTTGCAAACATACACCCGCCTAGGCGGCCAAACAGGCAGAAAAACAAGCGGCGAGCCAAATCGATCTCGGACCGTTTTTTTTTTTTTTTTTTTTTTTTTTGCTATGGCGAAGCGGAAAGTTGTTCTGCTCGACCGGAAGCTACACTAGCATGTAAACAAGCGGTCGTAAAATTGAACATGGCACCAAAAGTGTACGCTGCAATGCTGATCGACGCGATCAAGAACCACCCCTTGCTCTGCAAGAGTGGTACTAAAACATACTGTCAGCAATACTCGCGATAGTATTCAATGTCGCGCGACCGGAGGTGCGGCAACGAAGCCTTGGCGTGACCCAACTTCTCGCGCTTTTGCAAAGCCAGGCGAACCCACCACCGCCGTTTCCGAGGTGTCCGCGTCTTCCGTTTATTCATTGTCCATTTCTAGAAAACAAGTAGGTAGAAGTATAAAAGCAATTTCCTCTTCCACTTCCATGGCAGACAATAGTTAGGCAGATTCCTCGTTGGCGCTCACTAATTCGTGCACGTGCACAGTATGTTGCAGAAGTCGCGGGGTTCTTTTCTCGTTGCGACGATAGATTGCGAGCGTAGGTCTCACGTAGGACGTGCAGGCTTTGGCGAGCCCCAACACAAGGGCCAGCCCGGGTTTTAGCTTTGGTGTTCCCGTTGCCGCTTTGGTGTCCTGGCGGCGCCGACAATACGAAATGATGAAATGTTATTACAACTTGTAAATAAAAGCTATTAAATAAATATAATCACGCCTAGGCACCAACCTGCGACTCAGCGCTACCGCGCCCGTGTCAGGAAAATCACGGAACGCCGAGGAATTAACCGAAGGTCGCAGATGACACGCGAAGTTGCGCAAAATGATCACTTTCGATGACGGGTGGGTCAATGAATGAACATACCGCTCGAAATAATGCGATAATGAGCGCCGCCACGCCGACAAACGTACGCAGACGAGATGGATGTGGACGAAAGCGGCAGCGGCAGTAGCAAAACAAATGTGAACAACTTGGACATGCGCGGAAAAGATTTTCCGGCCGCTTTGGCCTTTCCGCCCGCTTGCCGCTTCCCAAGTGTGAACGTAGCCTTAGTCTGCGCGCGAAACGTCTCTTGTTTGCGATTGCGCCCCTACAGAAGGCTGGTAGTTACTGTTGTGTTGCTGAATCCCAAACCAGCAATTACGTAAGGCTGGTAGTTGCTGTTGTGTTGTGGAATCCCAAACCAGCAATGTACACACGAAGGGGTTGATGCCAGCAGTGAAATTCCACCGACTCGCAACAGAATGCACGAAATTTAGACAGCCGACAAGCATGGATTGCTGCTGTGCGCAGTACAGCGTAAGTAAACTCTTGTTGCAGGCGCTGACAGTTCTCGCCGGATTCACGTGTCCTGAGAAATTGATTATGTGCACTATGCATTGAACAATACCGGAGTTCATTCCTGCATCACTAGTACACCAACCAGTCGAGATTCTGTGAGGTACGAGGCCGCTTCCTGTTTGCACCGGCGTAAGTGAAGCAGAGATGAATTGCACGCACTACTTAAAATGCGTACACATGCAATATCTATGCTGTGCGGTGAAATATTCTGTACAATTCTGAATCTGTTGACGTAAAGGCAAATGACGGCTGCACGCTCGCACACAGCGGAAGACACAGCGGCCCAGGCACTTGCCGCAGGAAATGCAACCCTCTCATATGAGGGAGCAGGGCGACGAAAGCTCCGGAAAAAAAAGACGCGTTTTTGCGTGTACTTAAGTTTTCTAGTGGAAAGACGCAGCGAACAAGCTATTGCTACGGGAGTAGGTATAGCCTGGTATAGCCGGCCTTGACTTGTGAAACGCACTTCACCCCGACGAGGACGACGCCATCTACGCTTAACGAAAATTAACAATTAATTATCTCTTCTCCGATCGGGCGGGTCGTCTCAATCATGCGTATTCGAAGACTGGTCCATTCAGTGGCGCGATGAGAGACCGTTGCTCCAAACGCCCACTGTACCTGTCGTACTTACTGTATTTTACTGAGCTTACTTCACTTTTCACTTGAGTTCTTCACAAGCACACGCGAGGGGGGGTCCCATGTCTTTGATATACATGTATAGAGTCTGCTTAAACTATCGGATATTTCCTATCGATCAAGTCACGTAGAGGAAAGCAGACGCGTGCCCCCCCCCCCCCGGTCGGGCCGGTGAACCCCCCCCGAAAAAAGTTTCTGGCTACGCCCCTGAGCAGCGCACTTAAAAACAGACATGTTCACGCCCACATGAAGGAGGACACACACAAAAAACTGTCAGCCCTTCCACTGGGGTGGAGATGGAAGACCAGCGAAGTTGTACTAAAGTGGGAATTTGTATTTACAATTATGACTATTGAGATGTGATGGCGTAATTGGTTATTTGAACTATTAAAGAATGAGAGATATATATAATCCGGTGGTTTTCATTTATATAGTGACCACAGGGATCATGGCCTTATGGTCGTTATGATACACCGCCATAGGGTGTACGGCAAAGGTTAGCACGCTCTTCATAAACACGTCAGCAACGCCACGCGCATTCGGTATGAACGCGGGCAAAACTCCGCCGCCATCGACAACAGTTGTGCACGTTGTTTGTGTGACCGGACACAACTGCTGTCAAAACTAAACGCTGGCTACGTGACGGAACGTCTAAACGCCGTTGTCGACACTGTTAGGGGAGAGGCGGGCAAGAGCCCTGAGAGAGTCGGCGGCACAGGCGGCAGGGCTGCGCGCATGCGCCGCAGTGGGAGAGCGGGCACGCACATGCAGTCTAGGGTGCCTCGATGCCCTCCTCGGCCACCGCTCCCCTTCCACTGGGAAGTCGCGTTTGCTCTCCACCGTGTGTTCGCTCCCCGTGAAAGTGCTCGTCCCTCGCCCTCCCTTGTAACCTTTCACTTGCACATACAGCATACGGACATTGAGTTTTTTTCTATTGCCGGACGCGACCATCGAAGAGTGAGCCCTTAAATGCTTCGCTGTAAAAATGGTATCATTCTCTGAAAAAGGGCATCGCTATATCGACTTTATTTCGAGAGTGTGCATTTTTAAAAATGTCACCTTTGGCTTCTTTTTTCTGGGTCTTTTTCACGCCTCACTGCTGTCAGAGCTCGTGCGCTTCTCAAGCGACACTACAAAAAAGGCGGTCTTTTAGCAATAAAGCAGTAGTTACAGTCCAGCGCCTGTGTGTGTCCTTCATGTGTGCATGAACGTGTCTGTTTTGAAGTGCGCTGCTTAATCAATATCATTACTTGTTTCAACTGTGGTCAGTGTCTATAACATTATTAGTCTGATGACTACTCCTAACCAACAGCAATGTTTTTTTCACTTTTCCATGACTAACGTCAAACGCAATGCATCAATGGAGTGATGGGCACCCTGTTCGCCAGATTATCAAGTGAATGCAAAATAAAAGCCATGTCCCAAGAAATCATCCCAAATATACCCAAGGTCATCATTGAACTGAACTTAAATATACAACCCCAAAAGAGCTTCGAATCTATTTTGCATTTTCAGCAAAAATTATCTTCAAAGTTCTTTCCCTGGGACAAAAAGAATATGTGAAACCAACAAACCACCTATGGTAGCATAAGCACCAGGGCCGCTATTTTGTAGCGATGCCTTTAAAGTAATAATGCCTTTTCGCACTTATCGCGCTTTGTCAGTGGTCAGAGCGACGGTCCACTCACGATATCAACGTTACAAAATACCGGCTCTGGTTTACAAATACTTTGTCTGTGTGTGCCTTTCTGTTGTGGCGGCCAGCTCGTGCTTCGGTGGAAACCAAGCTTGTCAAATGGTAATTCAGCAAGCGAACCATTGCAATCTTACTGTGCTTCAGCAGTAGTTCGGACTGATTGGCTAATCTAATGAGAGATGTCGGCTTACAACACTGCATCAGCTCTATCCTTACAGGATGCAGCTACAAGATTGCAGGTCACAAAATAAAGCTTCGGCAATTTAGCCACTCATGGCCAGCCTAAATATATACAAGAAATGCGAGCACAAGCTTAAATATAAAGATTGATGTAACAGTTGTGAACACTACTCACAGATATTGCACTAATTCGGCGCGGTTGAGTGCAGATGACCTTGCAGAGGGACCCCATGCCTTTTTGAATGTACGAGTCCAGTATGAACTGTGGTACCTTGGCAGAGGAAAGCAAGACTGAGTTCAAAACAAACGTAGTACTGTACAGTGAATAACCAAGGAAAGCAGAGAGAAAGAAGCATTGAAGAATCGGGCATGCTTTTCTAACATACTTGCTCACAAGTGCTCACAATTTGACTACAAATGCTACAAGTCAACCAATAAAGATATTATGCGGATCCAACGCACTGTGACAATCAATCTAAGCAAAGCTTTCTCTTGGTGCTTGTGAGGAACACGGTTCTTGTGCAGCAACAATTCATAAATATGGAACACACAATCATGTTGGGCAAATTTTCAATGGAGACTGCTTTACTCAACATAAACTTCTAGTGCTCCAACACCACAGACATGTCTGACAGACACCCAAGTCTATCATACACATTACTCGCCAAACCGAGCTTATCCTGCATGTAGTGTTTCGCAATGTACTTGTCTGCATCCATAATCACCCCAGTCCGGTTCTGCTGTTGTCTCATCCCTGCATGTCGTTGATGGCCAGCTTCGTGTTAAAGAGCAAGTGTGCACTCACACTTCCAGCCATTTTCTTTGCAGCGTATCAATGCAGCTCCACTTCGTGTTTCTGGGTGAAATGTTCACTGACGGGTGCTGCTTCACTCCACATTTACGAGCCAGCATGCTTTCACACTCTAAAGCACAATTTGCTGTGAAACACCGACATTCCTGCTATTCTTTATGCTTCTTTCGAGCCTCCTCCGCACTCAGTACATGCCGAGTAACATTGTGCAAGACAGCAGCCGCAAAGAGGGAGAAGAGGCAAAGAAAGTTTCATTTTAAAGGCGGTAATATGTTTAATCGAACCCACAAGCAAGCTACCGCTACCACATGGCCAACATGGATAGCTCAAGCCCCAACCCTTCGTGACCCATCGTGTAAGACAAAAGCCGGAATACGCAAAGTGGGAGAAAGAGGCAAACAAAAAGCTCGCGATAAAATTAACTTACTTGAGTGGTTTTTCCTGATCCAGTTTCACCACTGATGACCACAACCCGATTGTTCTCAATGACTTCAATTATTTGCTAAGAGACAAAAAAGTGGAATGAAAAAAAAAACAGCAGTCCCATAAGTGTGTGATACATCATACTAAATTAGTGCTTCAATGCTCACAACAAACTTTACGATAACTGTTGAACAGAGAAATGCTGAATTGTGTGCACCCTTTATTTTCTTTAAGTGTCAGCTGGTCACATAAAGAATAAAAGAAAGGGAATGCTTCCAGGGTGTACTGAGGCTTTAACTATTATCTGAGGTAGTGACAGTGTAGAAGTGAAAGCACTAGTAGCATACAGTGAATGAATGGCTCAAACTTTTTATTGGAATGCAAAGTAACACTGAAGCGTTAGTTTGGGTATGGTCAACAGTCAGTGAATTGCAGTCAGCAAGGGTCATTTTCGCATTTTTTCCACTAGCAAGTCGGACATATAGTAATGAACAGCAATGATGCACAACAGATAACACACACAAATAAATTTGTTATCAATGACATAACAGCAGCAAGTACGGCTGCTTTTTTGCATTATTCTACTTTCGTGCGGCTTTAGTGCCCCCCCAAGATAAGAGAGAAACCCCAATGACTGACCAAAAGTGTACTTCCATGCTTTCTAACCACAATGATAGAACAAAAAACTACTGCACAGGCAGAATTCATACCTCTCGCATCGTGTAGGCAGGCAGTTTCTTCCTGAATTCTAGCATGCTTCGATATTCCCGTGACTGTGACTTGGCTTCCAGGCTTTGGTAAAGCTTTTCATCAAGCACAGCAATGCGCTCAAGCTTCAGTTCTTTACCAACGCCCCCTGTGCCAAAACGTGTCGGGGCATTTGAAAGGTACTCCACTGCAACGGCATTGATTGAATTGAGCTGCTCGTGGCTTGAGCCCTCTTCCAGGCTAATGCTGCGAATGATCTGCTGCAGGTCTTGCTGGCTTTCTGGATCAATTGATACAGCAACTTTCTGGAACGTTACAAAATACCTGCGCATTAGGGGCACATGTTTCTTCCGGCTCCATTTTTCAAGTGACGCACATGCAATCATTGTCAGAGGAGTGCAATAGATGAAACCTAAGAAATAAAGGCTTATGGCAGAAAAATAACCAAACATTTGTTGCATCACACTCAAAATCAAAAACATTGTTTAATTTAATGGGAATGCAAATATCAAGCTGATCAAAGACAAACCAACTACATTTTTGTTATCTGATTGTACCACATTCAAGAATGTAATATTTTGTAGTCTTAATGACAAATTTGTGGCCAAGTACAGTGCTCATGGAATGAAATGTGTCTATTTAGAGCTAACTAATGCACAACCTTTCATTTCCACTGTCTGTGTTCATGTGGCATCAGGGTAATTTTTGGTTGTACCATCAGATAGAGTCTGCATCTTCAGTCACCAGATCAAGTTATATGACATGGCATGCTCGAGTAATTGCACATGTGGAGTGCGCTACTTAAACATTCCCTGTCATGTTTCATTACGTGAACACTGTACATTACATTTACATTTCTTGAAAAAGTCACAGAAGTGATCAATGTTTAATGGAGACTCAAAGTACACAATGTTGGGCCACCTGGCCAGGAGTCATAAGCCAATTTGGCACAAGTGAGTGTCCCCTTTCACCGGGGATGAGAAGCCCATTTAAACTCCGCCAAGGATGAAGGCTGCAGCATTTGATAAAGAAAAGGTTTCTCGTAAGAACATTAGCACCGTACCCAAGGCCTTCCCTTGTTCTCCCCTCACTTTTTATACTAGTCCACATCTTTCAAATATCACCTTCTAATTAACACATGATTTCGAGTTCTCCTCACTGATCCAAGTCTGTGCAAGCTACATCGCCTAAACATTTCACGCAATGAAACAAGAAGGACAAAGGGAGAGTTACACAAGACACACGCGTGTGTATTATATATGTTTCCTTTGGCCATTTGGTTTGTGCCATTTGCCGAGTGAACACAAATCAACTATTCCTACTCTCTTACGAACCAGTGAGGATGAAAGCTTCGTTACAGAGACTTTTAACAAAAAAAGTTAAAGGTTGGTTAGAGGTTGGAGAGCTAGTCACCGAACACTTCTGATTTTAAAAATTTAACCGACTATTATGATACTCCCTACTGCGAAATTTGAGCGCAGCTCTATATGTGTTTTTCTTTTGTGATATATTGGCTGGTGTGGACAATCTGTCACGTGCAGCTGTCTCGTGCCGCGCATTGCACCTAGCAGTTGCAGCTAGTTCGCTTGAGTCGAAACTAAACCATGCGCAATTATCACAGTTTTCCATGACATACACACTTCTTTAAATTGTTTATCTTCGTTTGTTGTCACAAATCTGCTTCCAATGAAAAAGAAATATAAAGACAAGTCTGTAGAGCCCCATTGCTTAAGTTACCTGGTGAGCAGCGGCCCATTCTTTTCGAGCTCGGCCCCTGCGTGCAAAGTAAAGGCCAATTTCCTTTCCTCGCAGACCTGCCGGATAGCTCGAGCCAGGGCGTCCACCTCTGCTTTGTCCACCTAAGTGAAAGGCAAGAAAAATCAAATTAACACGTTAGAGCAATGGCTCTGCTGTGCAGCGGTGCATGCATTACACCGACGTCTTTCTGCATGGGACACATTTACCTCTGTTCCAGCCCGAGCCTCTGCCCGAGCCTCTGCCCGAACCTCTCCCTCCCCTTCCTCCACGTCTCTCATGCCGCGAAAACATGACAGGCGCTGTAAAAGAAATAGAAGGTGGATTGTAAAGAGGATGGAGGGGTGAGTAATTGACCATTCATAGCCTCCGCATATCGTTCAACATATGGTACATTTGCACCAGAGATGTCAATAGGCAATTGAGTTATGACGAAACAGTCTTAGTAGCAGCAGACAACATGAAATGCTTATAAACAAGAATGAAACTAAGTGAAAACGCGCATGGTACAGTTCCATCTCATTCTTCGAATATATCACGGCCTTTTTCAGTAGTGCGTCTCTAATGCAATTTACGAGACTACTACAACAGTCTTTTGACATGCGACTATCTACAAGAGTCTCAAAGTGCTCCTCGGCTCAGAAAATCCCCGTATTCGAATGACAGGCTCGTACAGCGGCGGATTTGTACAACTGCAAAATCCTTACGAGAATTAACCGGTCGTTATGTTTTTTTTTTTTTCTTAATTGTCATATCAGACAGTTGCACTGAGCAGTTAACTACTCCTCTCATTTGTCTACCCACTTTCGGATGCAATAGCTCTGCCGCGACGGTCAGAAGTGCGCAAGTGACAGTTCTCAAACCGAAAATTACAGGAATGTTTAGCCAAGTGTCATGTTGGAGTCCAAGCTTGCGGACCATTGCACACACTGGATAATCATCTAATAATTTCGCATCCATTACATGCCCACAAAGCTTTGGGAAAGGTTTTTTTATTCTCAAAAGCATGGAACTAACGATCGACAGTAATATTCAGTGCCGGCGGTGCCCACGTTTCCTCCTTCCGCATAAGACTTGGTTGCCTTTAGCCTACCTGAGAATCGAACGGTGGAACCGACGTGAGTTTTTTCAATGTAACAATCTTGAAGAACTGCCAATCATTTCAGCGACAGACACATGAATGGTTATCGTCAACGCATGAATGAGCGGCGAATGCGCCGACTGCAAAACGAAAACGGCGCAAGGGATAGGTGGCGCAGGCGCGCGCGGCGCGTGTGCAAAACTTCGCAAAGTCACGTAACCATGCGTAACCAACAAAACATTGGCCAAAACTGCTGGATGATCGCTTCACTAGTTGATGGCCACACCACACCAACAAAAATATACAAATTGAAATTAAATTAAATAATATTCTATTAAATTAATAATATTCTATGGCCTGCACATGAACAACCAAACGCTTCTGCCACCAACGCAAAGGTTTCTCTAAAACTAGCGTTTCTAAAGATTGCAGCAATAACGTTGTACGTTTGTTCAATGCCTCCTTTACCGCGTGAGCCGAGAAGCTGGTTCCTGCCCCTCTCCTCTTTCCTCTCCTCCACCGGGGTCGGCTGCGAGCGCTAGCTGCGGCGGCCGCTCCAAACGTGAACCACGACACCCTGCCTCCGAGAGTACAGCGGCGTCTGTTGCAATCCCGGAGGCAGGACTCGCGGTCTCTCGTCAAGCCATTGGTCGAGCGCGTGCCAGCTTCATAATCGTCACTTCCTCCGCAACAGG
The DNA here is from genome assembly GCF_013339745.2 of Dermacentor silvarum. Taxonomy (NCBI): domain Eukaryota; kingdom Metazoa; phylum Arthropoda; class Arachnida; order Ixodida; family Ixodidae; genus Dermacentor; species Dermacentor silvarum. The sequence continues at coordinate 181,715,283 of NC_051156.1, forward strand.
AAGTAGGGTCGGCATCGAGCGCCGTCTCTCCGTGACCACCCTGAACTACGGGAACCTCCGCTCCAATGGGAAAGCGAGCGACGCGGCAGGCATCTAGTAAAGGAGGCATTGGTTTGTTTTGTGCGTTTTGTTGCTTCGTTATTAGTATTGTTTACCTCTAGCGCGTTCGAAACGTCTGCGGATGCATCTGTAGTTGATTGATCGAGGGAATGAACACAGCTGCTTTTTTGTTTAGTCTGCGACTCCACACAACGTAAAACCCTTTCGTTATACGGCTAGTGTGACAATCATAAATACCGACCCTTTGTGCGCGTTGTGAAGCAATGAAACGTTCCACAAATGATCAAAGCTGATGGTTTCGACCACGAACGGGCGCTTTGTGCCGGTCTTTCTAGTTGTAATTATATGCTGCACGTTTTCACTTGCCTTGTTTTTCCTTCTTGTCATTCTCATATATGCGCACTCAAAAACAAACCCAGAGCAGCTTAGTTAAAATGTTGACCGTAACGCACTCGAAACATGCGAGCTTATATTTGGGCAGATACGTTTAAGCAGGAACAGCGCATGTAAACACAGGACGCAAAGAGGGTGGGAAAATGTACACTGGTTTCGTTGCGTGCATTTTTTTTTTTTTTTTTCTGCGTCCTGTATTTGCTCATTCCACTAGAAGCAACGTATCAGATACAGTGCGTCGGTTCTTATTCCACTTTGTCGCGCACATGATGAATGCCTTGTCCTGACCACCCCATACTTCTCAAAGTAATGAGTCTTTAATTAAACTTCCTCACAAAGAACATAGAAAAAAAATTATGGCTAAGCATTCAAAGCAATTAATGTTCCGCTTACGAGGAGCTTAAAATATTTGCAGCTGTTGCTGAATTGTTTCGGCCACTTTAGGATAATGACAGTATATCCTTTACAGTAGGACATTAGTACACTGAACAACATTTTTGGAGACAAACTACTTAGTAGCGTCAACAGGCTCTTATTACTTCATGAAGACTGAAAAGTGTTGTACGATTCTGGGATGTGAGAACGGGCAATCTGGATAACCTAGCGTCATTGTAATGTAAAAATTTATAATAGCGTGGGAATTCGGCAGTTTGTAGTTAGATTACTTGATTTGAAAGAAGCATCATGCGACAACTAATTCTTTTGACTGTCACCTGGTTTGTTATAAGCCACAATCTATGCTAAAGCATTCCCTCTCAAAGAAACCTCTTTTTTTGTTTATATTCAAATTTACATGTTCTGCTGCAGCACACAATTGCAAAATGAAGATGCAGAGATGTGCATATCTGCATCTTCATTGAAATTGTAATTAAATTGTCATTGTTCAATTGAAATACTTTGTTAAAAAGCGTAAGAGCATCACAATTGTGAAAGCCTCATCTACAAAAGCACTATTATTTTTGTCTGTATCTCAGTCAATAGATGTAACTGATTCACAAGGCAGTTAGCTGTTTCCGGCCGGCTGTATTCCCTTATTGGGCGAATTTGCTCTGAAACCACAATGTCTAACTGTCACTGCATGTTGGTGTGTAATCTCTTGTCGTTATTTCTGTAGCTGTTGTCTTATAGTTTCAAATTGCTTGTTGTTTAGGACAACTATGGAACACAGAGAGGAATGAATTTGTAGAGCAACATAAGCAAATCCTAATGCCTGATCATGACCGGTGTTGCGGAGGCATCCACGACTCAGATAGAGGCGACGACTGGAGCGAGTGGAAGCAGAAGCACATCTGACAGCCCGTCCAGGTATGTCCGCAGACGTTAGTGCATCACGCGCTTGTTATTTATTTTCTGTTCAAGGAGGGATGCTTTAGAGCGTAAGAATATAAATTGGAGTGCAGATATTCCCCTTCATGCATTGTGTACACGATTGTGCACACCAGCATAGCAAACAGAAAGCAAAAGCAGTGAGGAAAATATTATCTAAAATGTGTCGCACACATCTTGAAACACTTCTGATTGGACCAGGGTTCCAAGTTTCAATAATATGTGTAAAGTATTTAGTAAAATGAGTCGGAAGCTAGATGGCTGGTTGTTTGCTCTCGGTGTCAGTATGTCATCATGTAGCGGGTTCACTTCTTTAATTATTTTTCACCATGTTTTACATTGGGCATATTTTTCAAGTGGCCAGATAAGATGCTTTCCAAGTATGCCATGTACAAAATAGGTGATTTTCTCCAATCTTACGCTCCTGTGGAGAGTTCTCGCATGAAGTCCACCTTCTCTAAACTTCACAAAGCTCGCTGAAGAATTGAAAATTCTTTATTCGTTCTGTAGCTGTACACCTTTCATGATTATGAAGATGCAAGAAACCGTAGTGAAATTAAATTTTCAATCGACAGAATTAATTGACATCTGAATGGGATATAGAAGGCCACAACCCCACAACATGCAAGAATTGCAGTAGAGCTCTGCAGTAGGAGTTTGTCTGCCCCCGTACATAGTAGCCTGTAGGTTGGTTATGTCAGAGTCTTGTTTATCAATAACGATTCTTGGATGTGTCTTGTGCCAGGACAGGCCGATTGTAGGTGCAATTGATTCCATTTCTCATGACAGTAACGCACATTTTTCGCTATTGAAGTTTTGTTGCATGTAAAGGGTCAATAGAGACGCACACACTTACAGCACTGCTTGTCCTTTCTTGCTTTGAAATTTCAAAATGAATTCAAGACCAACTGGCCCAGCTTTCAGTTTGGACACTACCATGCCTGCTTCTTGGAACACAGACATTAAAAAAAGTTTACATTATCTTGATAGAATGTTTTGTTTGTCTTTATTTGTAAAACTAAGAACTTTCTCTATGTTCAGTTAATGCACATTACATTAAGAAAATTAAAACAATATCAAAATAAGCGTCTTAGGAAATATCACTTTCCCCCCAAACACTGATCAAAAAGAAGATCAATCTCTTTTTGTTACTATGTTTGATGGTAATGAGTTTCACTCTAAAATTCATAGTAGTTCAAGGATTGAAGTTGCTATTGTTGTTTTGACAAACAGGTTTAATCTTACATGCATGATCAACATGAGGGGAAGTATGACATGCTGTAAAAATATGGTATAAGTGAAACAAGGTATCACTGTAGTATAGAGTGAAAAAATTTCAGACGATTAAGTTTCCCATACTTTGTAAGTGGTTGAATGTCAACAAATATTTTAGTCCAGACACATTCTGATAACATTACTAAGATGGTGTGACAATTTCGGCTTTACACGAGAACTTTGTGGCAATAAAGCATAAACATGTGAAACATTTTTCGCCCACGGAGACATCGTCCACACGTGTTGTGGAAACATGCTTCAGTAGTGTGCTGTGAACTTTTGGCATGAGCGTCAGTGCAACATTGCTCTATCATTACCTCTTTTATTTTCTTACTTGCATTGCATAAGCACTGCCTTCAAGGAAGAATGCCAGAATGTATACAATGAGGTCCAGGGAACGGAGCTTTTTGACACGTACAATGACTTTGAGTCCTCCGACCCTGAAGACGTCCAAGCCACGATATCGCGAGAGTCGCCTTCCCCCTGCTCAAAAGGAAGGAAACGGTGCTCAGGTCAGCCTGATGTGTCATTTACGTGCATGTTTATTTTTGTTCTCGTGGCCGGTGTCATTGCCGATCACCGCGAAATTAAGGATAATTATTCAGGAGAATCATTAGCAAAGCAAAATTCTCAGAGAGGCCACACTTAATAAGCCCTAAGCATGTTCAGGTGGACCATACCCGTTGGATAACGGACAAAAAATACACTATCTCATTGCTGCAGTACCTGCATCACACAGGGTTGCATGCATTTATTTGATGTCCCTGTTTGTTCATTTTTTTTACTACATATGCTTTGCAGCAAATTCACCAGATATACAAAAAAAAGTTGGTAACATTGCATTATTACTACATCAGATGTAAATGAAGGCAAAAAAAAAAAACGGGACTGTGTACTCAATAAACACTTGTGCTCCTGATGCGCTCTTCTTATTATCTTTTTCTGTTTTCATTGTCTTTTCGCTATAGTGATGGCAAGCTGTTTCCAAATCTCTAATGTTCCCCGGGATTTCATTTTTTGCCTAAAGGCATTTTTTTTGTATTATAATAATCAGCGAGCTTAAGCTGCTGACTGTGAAGTTAAATTGTTTGCAAGGGTGTAGTTCTGCTGTTCTCATACCCTTTATTCATTGTTGTCTGCTTGGGTTGTAATAATTGTGGAGTAATTGTTAATTTGAGAAGGTAGTAACAATGTAAGTTATGAAAACAGCAATGCTGCTTTGGTCATTTACTGCTGCTTTTGGCACCTCACAAGCCATTGCTACTTTCCAGCTAAGCAAAGAAAAAGTAGAAGCCGTCACAAGAAACGATTGGATTCAAGAATGGTGGAGTCCTGTCATGAACCATCATCACCACGTATGTTGTTCATCCCTAACGTTGTAATATTCATGTTAGTCCTAAAAAACAAACTGGCCTATGTTTATGAGCATGCATGATTAGAGAAAGATGCTGTTGTTGTTCTCCCTTCCACCTTCAACAAGGTGATCTGCATATGAGGAGTACCCATTCATCCAAATGGTCTTGCATAATTGCAGGAGCAAAAAAAAATTGAGTAGTCAATAAACTTCGGGTCCTGCACCTGGTCACTACTCTTATGTGTACATAACTAATGAAGGAAATAAAATGTATGACAGATAAAGCAAAACTATATGTAACCAGTGTTTTGGTTGGAGCAGTGAAAAGAAGGCTGTGCCAGTTCCTGGTGAAAGCAGAACTTTTTGTAATACATTTTACCACAATTCTTTCTCAGAGCGTAACTGTGCAGAAGTACTGTGATTACGTAGCATCAACATATATTAAACACCTAACTTTCTCACAGTTTAGTTTGTTTTCTTTAGTGTGCCAAGTTATTCGATTGCAGGGCTATATTAATCGCATGTTAAACAGTGCACTGTTTCGTTGACAATATGGTAGCATTTAACTCCACTCCAAATAAAGCCATCACTGAGAGATACAAACACACTTGCCAAACAAAAATAAAGAAATGAAAGGCAACGCCTGTTGTGCTTCCAGTGGGGTGTGTAGATTAAGTCTGCTGTTTTACTCCTCAGCAAGTATAACAGTAAGTTGTTGTAGATTGTTTCTTGTTGCTGGGCAGTCTTCTTTTTTTTTTTTTTTTTTTTGCTGGGCAGGGGTCTTTCTTGAAACAAAAATCCAGTCGTTTAATGTAATGGCTGAGCTCCATAGCCTAGCCGGGCAAATGTTTCGCATTGTGGATGGACCAGGACACATGCATAGCGGGTGGTGTGCTGTAACTGGCTTTCCCATGTTGTACCTTTGTATTTGGTGTCTAATTGCATTACAGAACAGCTATACAGCAACAGAACCAATAGCATTCATGGCTAATTAACACTGGAATCACAGTCATGCACCCTTTTTTTTTCACCGAGCAAATGGTAGTTCTAAAGGTTGTCAGCCCTCCTACCCCCTCCACAGAGTGGCCGATAATGTTGATAGTTGTGAGCTTTCCTGCCCGTAGCATTGCTTATACTCTTACTCAAATAAATTTTTACTACTAAGCATCTGTGCAATGGTATCAAGATGATTAAAATCACACCCAATTTGCTGTCTTGTCCTCTCTGCAGCCTACGTGCGACCACTCATCACAGCGGCAATGCCAACGGTGCCCACCAGCTCTCCATCGGAGCAGTGGCTTTTGCATTACAAGAGGCTCAAGAAAGCAAAATTCAAATGCACACTGCTGCTTGGCCACAACGACACTGTGCGCTCAGTCGCCGTAGACCAGAATCTCGTTCTGTCTGCTAGGTTAGACTCTTCAGCGCCTTTATCAAGCTAAGCAAACTCGTTCGATGCTTCAAACACTGTATCAGCTTTTATTAAAAAGAAATGCTATATCTCTGCGTATGAATTTGAAGAAGGATTAACTCAAATGGAGGTTCGTATTATAAAGTTTCAATAACGATGCACACTGTCCAGCTGAACTCGCGATTCCTGTCAATGTGAGGAATTGCTGTACTTATGTTTAATGTGAAAAACGCATTTTTAACCTTGTTATCAATATTGTATTATACATTATGCTATGTGCAGACTGCTTATAAAGCACGAAAAGAAGATCAGGTTGACTCAGTTATTAATGTGTACCTGCCAACTCTTGTGATTTTATCGTGAAATGCCCAATTTTTGGAGCTTGCTTACAATTGCCGTATTGACACCAGTCTTTTCACAATTTTTCATTAGCGTGCATTTTGAATACAAACATGGTCACTGACCCATATCTTAGATCCAGATGTTTTCGTACCTGCTGGATTATTCAGACCTACCTGCAGCAGCGCTACTCAATCGTTGAACCAATATACAAAGGAATCTAAAATATCGACCACCTTTAATTTGGTATAAAATATTTGATTTAATACTGCAAATGTTGACCGTTAGTATTTCATGAAAGAAGTTCATGAACATTTCTATTTGTCTGTGGTGGATAAACTTTTTATGTTACTGTAACGCAGAGTTCCTTTTCAGTGTCCCCATAGAAAACAGTCTGCAATTTTTTGAACAAACGGTAAACATCTGTAGTATTAAAGTAATCTAGTAATCTTCCACAAACTTTTAGTATTTTTGGTTTCCACTGTAGCACTTTTCAAGTGTAAAGGGGCCCTGAACGACCCCTCGGGCTTGGTGAAATAACATAGTCCGCGGGTAGCATATGCCGCTGTGACCATCTCAGCCAAGTTTTGCTGTTGTATGCGGTGCGTGGAGCTCGCAAGCGGAGCGCGAAGTTACCTCTCAAACGCTCTCTTTTCAAACATTAACCTGCTCCTCATTCTCTTCTGGACGCTTTATTTCGTAATAAAGTGGATTCCCATACGCGGCTGCTATTGGTAGCTGCGCTCGGCTACGCAGCAGAGATACCGCAACCGCCGCGGGGTGCCGCCACAAGTCCACTGGCTAAGCGCACTGTGGCTCGCTGAGGACAAACGCGTTTGGCTTATGTTTAGTGCATCGTAGGTACAAAAATTGGCAGTCGTGGTGTCTAGGTTAACATCCAAAATGAAATTTGAACTGCGAGCCACAGTGGCATTTAGAAGGCAGAGCGTTGTGGCCGCACCCCACTCCACCATAGCCTTCACAGTGCAAGGCATTAAGAAGGAATGGGAGCACAGCGGAGGCCTTGTTTGATTGCCAATAACTCCGCTTCTGCTGAATGCATTGAAGTACTTTTTGCACCAAAGTATTTCTGAAATAGCACATTTTCACCTCAAATGTCTTTCTCCACTTTGATAACAGGTGGTTCAGGGCCCTTTTAAGATTGACAGTTCAGTTAACGGCTATGTTTGGCATTTGATTTTTATCATTATGCCTGGCATGTACAAGATTTTTATGTCTTTTATCACAGGATAATTCCATTGTATGGTACCACAGAACCTGATTTTCAGTGTTTCATTCTTTTGCTACATGGGCTCATCGTTTAGATGAGAAAGTGGACTTCAAATGTTTGTTTCAGTGACGACACCACAGTCAAAGTGTGGAGCGTGCAAGCTGGCAGGGAATTGTGCAGTCTGCGTGGACACACAGGATCTGTCAACGCTGTTCTCCTCCTGTCCTCTGAACAGACAGAAGTGCTGTGCTATCGCATGGGGTGTGCATCAACATATCGGCTGGCTGTCAGTGGTTCTGCCGATGCCTGTCTCAATATATGGCTTGCTCTCGAAGGTGCGCATTTGAGCTGCTGGCGGCTTGTGAATTTGCCACAGTTGACTAGCTCACGGCAGACTATTAATTGTTTGAGTGCTATATGTATTCTATGTTCACTGTTCATCAGTGATCTGGTCACTAAGCTCGATACTTGCATTCTTGCATGCTTTTGCACACATTTTTCAGCAGCTGTGAATGCTTGACGTTCCAATTTTGGAAGCTTTTCGTTCCAGCACTACATAAATGCATCATTGTTTCAGGGAAGCTGCTGAAGTCGATGTACACCTACAATGCCATTACAGCTCTTGCAGTTATCACTGAGGACTGCCACATTGTCGTTGGCACAGGTTGGTGGAATACTGTGACGCTAATTATATTTTTAGTGAATCTCAAAGCTAAGCGAGGTGCTTGTTCATTTTCAACTTCCAGAAGGGGGCAAGCTAGAAGTTTGGGACGTGGCAAAAGGATGTCCTCTCAGTTCCGTCATCGGTCACAATGGCATGATTGTGTCCATAAGGGTACGTAACTCATGCGGTCATTGCAAATAGTGCCAAACTACACCTGTATGGGTGTGATTAACACAAGAAATTGGAAGAGACTTTTTCGAGACTAAAGTGTGAAACGGCAGAAGCCTGACACCATTGCCTGTTAAAGTGTCTGTTAAGTAGTTTGTGGCCACCTGGAACTGTTGCAGCGCCGTTTGTGGATCACTAGGAGACGCGTCTTCCATGGCGGTGCTATGCAGCTATGCGCGCTACAGGCATCGGGGCATGAGTGGAGCAGACGACAAAATGGATAGGCAAGCAGGCGCCGTTGCTATAGCAACTGTAGCAACGACAAAGAAATGACAGACCCGCGCAGCGCCGAACCACCCGACACCAGCACTTGATGACAGTGACGTCACGCATGCGAGCCAATCAGGAGGCGCACACCTCAGGAGTTGCATTCCATTGATCTGCAACTTATTGCTAGAAGTAAAAAGTTGCAACCTCTGGAACTGGGCTGGCTGCATGCTACATTAACTGCGCACATTTAAAAACCTAGAAGCCATCCTGCAGGCACTGCTATTAATCCACGTCATACAAAGTGCATAGTCTACTTCCCCCCGGCTCATTTGATTGTGTGCTTAACGACCAACTGCATTAAAATTTTTGAATCTGCAAAAAGCCTAGTTCCAGGTGGCGTAAATATGAAACGGCTTCCTTGTGTAAAATTTTGAATTTAAAAAAAGAACTAGACGCATCGCTAAGTTCGCGGAAAGAGACATCTTCGATATCGACCCACCATTATCGCTTGCCAAAAATTATGCGGAATCCATTCCGTTGAGAACTAGCATGACACCTAGGCATGGCTTCCAAGATTGGGCACCGCGCGTAGTGCACTGAAGATCTCTGAGCTCATGTTCTAGTATGTGTATCATACTGCTAACCTCTAGATGTGTGCGTCATCTGCTAAGGTAACATTCAAAGGTTGTCAATAAAAGACTATAGACAATTACAAGCCCTGCAGCATTGCCAAAATTGCTTCAATAGCATAACTACTCATTTATAACCAATTTAGCCAAAGTGAAATTTCATTGCAGTTGGCCTTTAACCCCATTGTTATGTTTACTTTTTATGAAACAATGGTACTATGAGTCTTACTTTTTTTTTTTTTTTGCAAAAATGGGGACCCCTACACACAAGGATCACCTGCTACCATTTAACGTCAAATATATCCCCGTAACAATATTAATAAAAGCGCAGGTGATTGAGCAGTTACTGCCATTTTTGTTGTGAAAAGAAAAACACCCTTTGGCAGCCGCTGTTTATCATGAGCCATTCAAAAAGTGGCAAAATACCCCTGAAAAGGGTGAGGAGGTGAGCTCGTCATAACCCAGAAAGGTTGTAACCGTTCATCCAGATCCCTTAAGGGGTTAAGGGTTCTGTGCTACAAAGTATAGTTATTATGAGCCTGCTACTGCGAGCACTGTTGAAGCATGGAATGAAACAATGGGAAAGAAGGAGGAAAATTCACAATGGCGATTCTCTGGAGTTGCGCAACCTACCACTTGTCACTGCTTAGCTTTTTGGGCAAAGCTGTGTGTGTCTCCTTATTCGTGCTTCTCCTCGCTTTTCCACATTTGCCAGGCTGACTGGGCAGACACTGTTTTCTCAGCCTCCTCCGACCGAAGCCTGAAGATCTGGCAATGGCTGTCAAATGAGCTGTGCGCAGCACAAGTGCACGATGCCGATGCAGCTGAAAGCTGCTGCATGCACTGCGTGGCAGTGGATGGCTCCAAGATATTTGTGGGCAGGGACAGTGCGTGTGTGAAGGTCATCGACTGGGTCACAGGTGAGTTTCGAGAGTTCGTAGTGTAGTATAGGCATTCACAGCAACACTGGAATGCGAGCGCCTGCAGCAAGCAGCGTCTGCATCTTGTGACAGTGTGACATCTTGTGACACTACATACAATTGACCTTGGGAATTTGTTACCTGGTAATGTGCGTTCCCTTCCCCTGAAGGATTTTATTTCTGCTGTTGATTCTGCTATATCATGTTCTGTTACTTAGTGTTCTTGCAACATTCATGTTGATGTTCACTCTCAGTGAATCCTCTATTGTACCCACATATAGCTCTTGTAGGGCTGCAGCATGCAAAATAAATAAACAAACATCTTGTGACACTGGATCATAGGAAAGTGCTAAAAAAATTTTGTTACAATGAGTGAGTTACTATGTTCCACTGATCCCCTGCACATAAAATTTCGGTGTCTTTTCTTTTCCTTAAAGGGTTGTGCAATACAAGAACGATTTCAATGCGTTACAGTTGATCACATTGTCCCAAGATGTCACCACCAGTGTTCTCTCTTCTGGATACATAATTTTTTTATTTGCTCCTGTTGCCATGCGGCTTAACTTCAGGATGAAATTAGATGTAAACATGAAGGCCAGTTTCATGCAGATGCAACAAAAGCAACTTATAGAGTGCGTTGTCCATGATTCATCTCTCATAGCTTTCAGATTGGTCAGTCAACGTCACACCTCTAAGTACCCTTTCGCGGACTGTCTTTGTTCCAGGGCATGTTTTATTATAGACTAGCATTATCATGCCTCTACTATGTAGAGCTCTGCCACGCCATGTAATCTGTGCCTCATTTTTGATAAATTTTTCTTGTACACAACCTTGCAGATTTTCCAAGCTAACTTCTTTATCTGCTTGCACTGTTGTACAGTTAAACCTGGATATAACGAAATTGACAAATTCCCGAAAAACTTCGTTATAAAGAGGATTTCGTTATATGCAGGTTCGGCACGAAAATTCGAAAAATAAACGGTTACCGTATTTACTCGATTCTAACGCGCCCTCAATTGTAACGCGCACCCGTTTTCTGTTTTCGTCGAAGCACTCATCCTCGGAATGTCACACCAGGTCCATGACGCGTTGTGGCCCTAAAATTGGTTTTGGCTCATAGATATTCCGTATATAAAGGGTACGGCCACGCTAGCGGCAAAAAACGCGCGCGTCATGCAGCGAGCAGCAAGTTGCTGCGCGTCAGCGCCTTGCCGCGAGGCCACCGTGGCACGCGCGTCTCGCCGCGCGGCAGCGCGATAAGATCTCCCGATAAGATCTCCCGCGCTCTCCGAATGTGCGAGCAACACCGCGAGCGCTCGTTGTTTCATGCGAGAGACGAATCGTCGTTGAAAACCCGACGCGGACCGGCGGCGTTCCGGTTGTGATGGCTCCGTGACGTCACCCTCGTCGCTCTTGATTGGTTCTTCATCTCGCAGCACGCGGCATTTGCCGCAGAACCCATCTCGCGCGGTACGCCGCAAGACCCCCGATTCCTGCCGCTTCTGTCGCGCGCGGCATGACGCGTTGCTGCGCGTTTTTGCTGCGTGTTTTTGCCGCTAGCGTGGCCGTACCCTAAAGTCCAAGGGCGATAACGCAGTCGCCGCGCGCCGTAAGCTGTATGTGCGAGTGGAAATCTTGCGCGCGCAAGAAAAACAGGGAGGAAGCGCGCCTTCTTTCGTTGCGCTCGAGGCACCGGCGAGGGAGCGAGGGGGGAGGGATAGCCGGCCGGCGCGCGGTCGCGTAGGACGTATCTTGAAAGCGATCTGCGTTGGGGCAGAGTCTAGCAGTGTAGGTGCGTCGGCGGCTCGTAGCTTTCTGCGTGCTGTGTGTTCTCGGCGCTCAGTTTGCGTTGAAGCGATAGACAACAGCACGAAGGTCACTTCGCTCGCTTCTCCAGCGGCGCTTGCACACGCCGCCAGCGTGTACCAGCGCGTCGGCAACATAAGCTGGAAAAGGAGAGAGTGCCGGCTTGGCGGGCTAGGCCAGCTGCAGCAAGCGGAAGGATCAGATTAGAATGAAGGGAGGGGAAAGGTCACGCCCGCGGCGGCAAGATTGCCGGGTCGAGGGATGCAGGGCCGCCTCGCACGCGCACGCACGCACACGTGCGCTCGCTTCACATTCCATCGCGGCGGAGAAGGTGCTTCCGGTTGCTGCTCGCGCAAAAGTGACAAAATTTGGGGCGAAATCTCTAGGTGGTCGGAGGGGAAAATTCGTTATATCGAGGGGGTCTCCCGCTGCCACTTCGTTACGTAGAGGTCTCAAATACATGTGCTTCTATGGAGTAACGGCGGGGAATCGAATAACTTCGTTATATCCAGGAATTCGTTATATGGAGGTTCGTTATAAACAGGTTTAACTGTATATGATGAGCTGACAGGACTTTAGCAGTGAACCAGGGTTGAAGGCATTTACACACCCAGTATATCTAGTCATTTCTGATTGTCCTCATTAAGTTCATAAAGGGGCTCACCTGTGCAGCTTTGTCCCACCTTGGCCAGTTGTTTTCCATTTATTGAGCAAGAGAATAAGCTGAACGATATGATAGCCTTCCTCTCTTTATGACCAGGCTGCTCAATGCTTGCCTCGAGTTCAGGATTCCCATTTGTCTTGAAAGCTCTGTTTTAAGGCTTCTTGGAGGCCAGATAAGTTTCTGGGGATCATGTGAAAAATAGGCCCCATTGACTTTGCCTTGCGAAGCTTTTTGTAAGAGAAACTGTGAAAGCAGTAATCCCAGTGGGGTGCACACAAATGCTGCATTGAGCAACAATTTGTCACCCTTTTTGCACTTTAATACAGAATAGCGTTGAAGAAATTAAGCAAACCTTCACTGCACCAGAATACTAGGGGTATTACATAATTGGGTGCAGTAATTTAGATGGCTGTTTAGTTGAAAATTTATCGGCAGCCCTTCGATATTGCATCTCTCGCTGCCCACAGTACAGCTTTGAGAATTCAACTCGCATCCCCTATTAGCTATTGACAATTGATATTTTAGTAAAGCAACAGAATGGAGTTAATGAGCTACTACATGGACAGATTAAATAAGAGTACAAAATGTTGGCTGATGTGTCTCTTGAATAATCTGCTTGCTGGTTTGTTTTGTCACTGTTTATATGGTGACATGTCATTTTTTTTATTTTTTTATTCAGGAAGGGTGGACTACCTGAAAAACCACCCTCATGACCATGGGTTGGCAAAAGCAGTTTTTGTCAAGGACAGCCTTCTTTTGTCAACATCCTATGACAGATATACTGGAAACAGCACAGTTAACAGTAAGTAAACATTATGTGTCATTGTTGAGACAAGTAGTGGAAAACATTTTGTGTTATGCATTAAGCATAAAATAAATATGCAGGCAGGTATGCATGAACGTGCCGCACTATTCTGTAGGCTCTCTTGCTTAGTAGCGATGACATTATGATGAGAGTTGGGGTGTCACCATCTTAATTCTCGGCATGAGACTGTTGCCAATCACATACACATTGCAGTTGGAACTAGTTTTACTGATGTTCTGCAGAAAGAAAAGCCCCGCAGATTAATTTTTGCCGATGTCTGCTACATCGCATTTTCGTGGTCCCGACACAAAGCTCATCGACTACTATGTATTATGGTCTCATTTAAAACGTCACCATTCTGTAATTCTCCAGCAATTTATGTTGCGTTTGAACACAGTAGTTGCATAAATTTAGTGGTGCAGAGGCAAATTTGCTCTCGCACGTCATTATGAAGACAGTAAATGTATAGTTGGGGTTAGGCCTATCAAGTTCTGCGCGTGGCCCCGCCTAGAAATGCTGGAAGTGCGTGTTTATCAGTCTCGATAAGCGTGTCTTGGTGCATTTTTTTCCCCCGTTTCAAGTCAGCTTTGTCCTAGAAATTTTAATACACACAGCTGGAACCACAATATGTGCGTGTTTATAATTTGGACAGTCTTTGATATACGATAAGCGTGTCTTGGTGCATTTTTTACAGTAAAAGCCGATGATACCCGTCACGAAAAATTCGTAAGTCATCATCAAACCACAATTAAAACTACTGCTTTGCCGAAGGGGCATTTGTTCGAATTAAAAGGACAGTCATAGCACGATGCACGAACGGTTATATCGCGGCGCGCAAGCTGGCGCGGGCCACGAAACTACGCCGGCTAAGTCGCTTCCGATACAAGAGTGGAAGCGGGCGGCGCCGGCAGGGGCCACTGTGAGGGAGGAGGGCGCAGAACATAGTATACTCCGTGCGCAGTGTCCCTTATTTTGGCCGCCCCCTACTGTGCGGGCGTTTGTGCGCGTGGCAGTTTCGTTGGCCCGACGCCTCCGCCGCTGCTTCCCTCTGCGCTGCTGCCGCAGTGTCAACATGTCTGTCTCTATTTTGTGGTAAAGTATACAAGAGTGGAAAGGGGCCACTGTCGCAGAACATAGTATAAGTGTCCCTTAACTGTGCACACGCAGTGTGTCTTTCTCTGGTCACAGTACGAGCGCCGAGACATCTGATAACCGTACTGGCAGCCATTCAGAGCTGTTTCTGACATTGCTGTGGTGATTTCGAGCTTTCCTCACTGTTACGTGTTCCCAGCTGCTTGCGTTTTTCTTTTTTTAACACTTCCTTGAAAAACGTGTCAACTGGTTTCTACTGTATTTGTAAAACAGGTGCCTGTAAGCTATTCATTCATTCTGCCCACATTCACTGCTTAGTGTATTGTCACCACTTGCGAGCACTGTGAATACATGCCTTGTCCTCATCAACCATGTCTCGCTGCCATCATTGCACCATGTTTTAGCCTACCTTTGTAAAGTCGTCTACTTAACAGAACATTGCATGAGCTTCTAAGCTGCTTTTCTACAGTACCTTCAATGAGCTTCACAAAGGCAGCATGAGCACTCTGTACATGATGGATATATTGCATTTACCTCTTTTATCTTCTGTGTACAGTGTGTCCATGCTGCCCTCATGAAGATTATCAGTCACTAACTGGCCCAAGGAATCCACTAACTGGATTCTGGTATAGCATGGTTCAGCCCGGTGCATTGAAAGTATAAAAGCAAACCTCGCTTTATATGTGCAGCAATATCTGAGAATTGGGCAAAGCATTTTATTGGGCTGGAACTTAAAGAATGATACATGTACCTTGGACAAATGAAACGCTAGCATGGAAGTACTGTAAGCAAGAACCTTTCTTACGAGTAGTAAGAGTGGGGATTTCGCACTGCTGTGTATCAGGTTGCCAAAGACAGCATGGGTCCACTAGTTGAAATCATGCCTAAATAACTCAGTGACAAAAACAAAGATAAAATGTGTTAAAGTTATCTCGAACATTCTTTGTGGTTTATTCGTCCATGATATCTAGCATGTTTTTGACAATGTTCTGCTCAAGATATAGCTGTTTCATTACCAAATCTAATTCACGAAATTGTGGTGCACCGAAATTAACCACGGTTGTTGCTTCTTCTGGAAAAAGCACGTGCTATCAGCAGTGACAAAATTCTGCACGATATAGCTGTGCTTTACGAAATCGCATTTACGAAATCATGGCACACTAAACTGCATCATTGCTTCTTCTGCATATGAAAGAGCTTCTACCAGCAGCAGTTGTTGAGGGCAGAGGTGGCGTGTTCTAATTGAAGTGTACTTCCTTCGTTAACTAGTGCGAACCCTCCCTGGCGGTGCTTATGTTGGCACGCTGAAGTGTACTGGACAAGGCAAAGTCATCGCCCTGGCATCCGACATTGTGGAGCGGAAGATTCTCAGGATTGTAACGGGAGGCACAACACTTGCCGTCTGGGACTGGGCACCTGACGAGAATAATGGGTAAGTACGAGTTTTATATATATATTTTTTTACAATAGGTAAATCCAGTTAGATTTTTTCGTATGGGCAGTCAAACATGCATTGCCAAGACTGTTCAAGCCTGCAGCACTTTGTCCAAACACACCGTGAGAAAAATTATGCAGCAAGCATCGAAGCTGATTACGGTAGAACCTTGTCAATACGTTTTTCAAGGGAGCTCAGAAAAAAAATGTAACAGCCGGGAAAAATAACAGTGAGGAAGGTCGCAAATCGCCGCAGCATCATAAACAGGTCTAAATAGTTGCTAGTGCAGTTATTAGACGTCTCAGTGCTCGTACTGTAATCGTAGACAGTGCATGTGCACATGTATGATTATTGGACATGTGTTACGATCCCCAATAGATATGCTTCACCACGATATTTACTATTGTGCTAACAATGGGGATGCTACACTGCATAACATTCAGTAAGTTTTAGTGCTAGGCTGGTTGGTACATGGTCAACAAGGAATTAAACCTGCAAACAAGACGCATACACAGAGACAAGAAGTGCACAAGAAATGTGCATCTTGTTGACAAGAAGTGCATTTTTTGTTGACTGCATAACATGTCTGTGTTGTGGCAAAGCTGATCGTAGGAAACCGGCCATAAGCTCAATCACACCCAGACATGCTTATCGGGACTGATGATTGCGTACTTCCGGCATTTCGGGGTGGGACCACAAGTATGACTTGACCGGCTTAACCGCGAATATACATTTATTGTCTTTGTAGTAACATGCGAGAGCAATTTTGTCTCGCACCACTAAATGTACTTGACTGTCACGTTCAAACGCAACGCAAGATGTTGGAACATCACGAAATGACAACGTATCAAATGGGACCATGGTACATAGGAGTCAGTGGGCTTTATGTCGGGACCGCGAAAATGCGACGTAGCAGCCCGGAAAAGGCAACTTGTGTAAGATTTTAATGGTGTTTTGATTATTTAAGCATGATGTAGTGGTGTGTAATGCTTTTGACCAAGTAAAGGCAAAGATATTTAGCAGGTCAACGAAAGATTTCTTAAATCGAGAAGCTTTTCTACGGTTGTGCTTTAGATGTTATCAAAATGCGCAAACTTCCACTGCACTTTTTTTTTTTCGCTACTGCAAGAACCACATAACACTTCTATAGGCTCTGTACCTGATGTGAAGCAAACACTGACAATGTTGCAGACTAGATGCAAGAAAGGCGCTCTCGCACTTCCGTGTTATGTAATGTGACAAATCTTACTTAGGCGTGTTTCATTTCTTTGTTATTATTACGAGAGCAATTATATAGACACTCCAGGCACATCATCTGTTCCTCTAAGCACGGTAATTCAGCAATACCTGGCTAACATGCTTAGAGGGATGGACGAAAGTTGCTTTCTTTCATTGGGAAGTTTAAAAAAAAAATGCGACCCAGAGTTAGGGGCCGCTATCGACCACGCGCACAAAGAAGGCAAAGAGAATACAAAAGAACGCAAAAAACATACAAAGGCGTTTAGATTTTTTGGTAAGCAAATTAACCCGCTTGGGTACGCTATTTCTAAAGCTGCCCTTTTTTTCAAGCGAAGTTTGTATTGCCTCACTCGCGCCGTCGGTGTGGCTGTCATTGTACACGAAAACTCCACAGTTGTGCGTCAGCGCTTGACAGGTTCTCCTCTTCACCACGGCTGGCGGCCGGAAACCCTCCTCAACCCACGGCGATGTGCAATTCTTTCACTAGGTTTTGCCTGTTGTCAAGCACATACACTATGCAAATGTTTATGAAACTCTCTTTTGTTTTCCAGCGAATGCCCTGTACTGTTCCTCGAGACGCTTGCAGAACACACTCAGAGGGACGGGAATGAATCAAACCAAAGCAGCAACAGTCCAGTGAGACAACTACAGCTGTATCAAAGCAACGCTCAGGCTGGTGATACGAGCTGGTGCAACACTATGTGATCTTTTAACTCACTTCATCCTCAAAAAGAGGCATGTGTTGTGATGCAACCGCATCTTTATTTGCCTGCCAATGCCCAAAAGTCAAGCTAGTTGCGTGCACTATTGCTCAGCAGCTTCATTGTGTTCGTCAAGTGTTGCAAGTGGGCGGCAAGTCTGCAGCACGACTCTTTTAGCTCAACTCCTGCCTTATCAAGGTAATGCATTTTTAGTCAAGCGCCTACGCAGTGGTTATTAATCTTGCCCATATGCATTTTTACACACTGTTCTTACCTTGCGCTTTCACGCAGCCACATGTACAATGGTATTTTTGGACGATAAACACAGTTCCACCAATGTGTCAAGACCACAATTTCTTCTTTCGTGCTTATTTGGTCTCATACATTCAACGTACAGTCAAATCAGATGGCACCCCCCCCCCCCTACTCCAGTTCCAACAATAATGCTACCATTTCAGTTGCTGAACATAATAATACACCGCTTGCTACAGAATAACGGTAGTTTCTCGATCTGGAATTGCTTTGTGGTTTGTCTTTAAGGGGGGACGTGGCTTTGAAAATCAACTTCCCGATTTATTCATGGATTTTGATGAAAATTGGCACAAATGCTTAGAATGTCTCCCTGATACTTCCATAAAAGTTTCAGAGTGATACCTTGAGAACATTTTATTGAGCAGAATTTTTCTCTCTTGAACTTTCTGGAGGGCCTGGGGAGCTTAAAAAACATGATGGAAGGCTCGTTGAGTATTGAATGCATAGCTCAATGCGTGCTGGAGGTCGTGACAGTCTTACTTTTTTTTTTTCGCAACATAAATTTTTTAGATAGTCATTTTTGAAGTTACCTTCGCACCAAGCACACTTTCGGAGTGAACGAATAGCCACACCATAAATTTATAAAAAGTCAAGATAAAAATGCGAGACTGTCTCGACCTGCACTGTAGTCCAAGGAACGGGACAAAAAAAACAGAATCAAAATAGGCTAAACGGTAACGAAGAAATCAGCTCCAGAAACTGAGCAGAAAGGCGAAAAAACAGTTTTGAGAAAACGGCTCTCAAAGTTTCCCCTTCTCTTCAGTTCTCTAAAATGCACCAAATTTGTCATCTTTGATGTGTTTTGTGATGTGGGGCTTCTTGGACATGTGGCCTCTGGTCTGGTGTGCCTTTGTTCTGTGTTTTTCATGTTTGTATGGCATTCTTTACTGCTGCTCTACAAAGAGCATGGTGCCTGGGTTTTAAACCAAGTGAGGTGCAGAACTATGTGGGCATAAATATACAGTAGTTCTAGCGTTGTACCTGCAGACTGCCTCATTGATAGCAGTCTCTAGTACAGTCAGTGAGGCATTGTTTTCTTTTGATAGAATCGACCATGTTACTGAATTTTTGGATCATCTTCCATTGACAATGGCTATGGATGTTAGGAGAGCCACTGATAGATAGGCAGCAATGCAGCTGCTAGGTGCTTTCCAGCCTGTACTTTTGTATGATGCCTCACTTCTGCAGCCAGGTGTCTGTGCCAGCTCAAGTGGCCTAGTGAACAGAGCTCATGATGAGGTTCTTTTTATGAAGGGGTGGAATGATAGGTATTGGTACGAGATATCGTGGCAATACGATAATAGAGTCGGCGCGCGATGTGCTAAGTCGCGGGTCTGAGGTGCCGATGTGCGAAATGCCTGGTCGCGAGTCCAAAGAATAGACGCTCGGTGAGCTCAATCGCGCAGTCCGAGGTGCTGACGCGCGAAATGCCTGGCCGCGGGCTCGAGGAGTCGACGCTCGAGGTGCCGATGCGCGAAGTGCCTAGCCGCGGGTCCGAGGAGTCGACACTCGATGAGCGATGTGCCGACGCGCGAAATGCCTAGCCGCGCAGTCCGAGGTGCCGACGCCCGAAATGCCTGGCCGCGGGCTCGGGGAGTCGACGCTCGCGATGCCGACGCGCGAAGTGCCTAGCCGCGGGTCCGAGGTGTCGACTCTCGATGAGCAATGTGCCGACGCGCGAAATGCGTAGCCGCGGGCTCGAGGAGTCGACGCTCGATGTGCTTAGTTGCGCAGTCGGAGGCGCCGATGCACGAAATGCTTAGGCAAGGATCCGAGAAGTCCGCGCGCGATGTGCTTGATCGCCGAGTCGGAGGCGCCTACGCGCGAAAGGCTTAGCCTCGTGTCCGAGGATTCTGTGCCCGAAGCTTGGTCGCGAAGTCCGCGTCGCCGATGCTCGGAATGCCTAGCCGCGGGTCTGAGACGTCCACAAAAAGCGAGATCGGCCACGCTACTGCGATGTCCGCATAGCGCCCGCTTTAACACTCGTCGAGATTACGGAATCTGTCCGGAGCTCGCGAGGAGACCGCAACAACCGCAGACGCCGCCGTCACGGGCGAACCGCGCTGGAGTCACGTGGCGGGCGCGGCCAATCGGTGGCTCCGGCAAGACCTTCAATCATTGGCTTTTTGTGTGCTCGTTTCTGTATGGAGGAGATAGCTGAAGCGGCAAATTTGAAGACGGAGAAATGCGCTTTCCAACGAGACCAAGATGGCGGCGCTCGGCTGCGCCGTTCCGGAGATATCGTGGCTTGAAAAACGCCGTTCTTTCGAGATTTCCGCGAAATTTTTCAGCACCTTGGCTGATACAGCAATTTTTTTAGAGCACTTCTACTTGGTTTTCAGTGATGATATTTCGGAATCAGATAGAATAAGAGTTATAGAAACTGAAAATTTGATTTTCAGAAAATCGATTTTGTAGCAATTTTTCGCGATGCGAAAGCCGCGTCCCCCCTTAATCCAATGTGTGCAGGAACTTGCGCTCCCCAATTTTCTTGTTGTGTACCTCACCTGTGTAATACCAGTACCGAGCAAGAAAGAACAAAAACAATTATGAAGTCATTTTGATAATATACTTCTAATCTCATCCTTTATTCACAGTGCTCTTGCAAGCCAAAATTCTGTGCATGTAGTTTTTGAGACAAGTTGGATAGTGCTGTCCCTGTAACAGAGTGCTTTAGCATAAATACATGTATACTAAGTAGTGTAGAAATGCTGTAATGCCAGAAAAAGCCAAGAACAGCGAGTCTCGACTCTGATGCTGTTTCAAGTGGCTCGTTTAAGCTGTTACCAGACTCTTGGCCATTTCCATTGTGTCAGGCAGTGTTGTTTGTGGGGCATGTTGTCCAGCCATTGCAATAGAGATGCAAGCACACTCTCCCTTCGCTGGAGATCTATGCACATACAATAATAAAATGCCAGTCTGCATTCATTCTGCACAGCTCAGAGAGATTATACCCCTTCCCCTCCTCCTCCAGCTTTGAGTGGCAGAGTGGGTGGATGAGCAAGTGAATGCATTTGGCCAATTTCCTAGCTAATAACACCTTTTTGCAGAGAAAAGCAAGAAAGATACCTTATTGACAATAATGTTGCTGTTGAAACACTCAACATTGACAAATAAAGGTGCATAGTCTATCATTAAGCAAGAATTTTGCAAGTGCATTGGCTGAAATGCAGCGTCACAAGCCTTCACCACTAATACTCTAGTGTCTTCTGCTATTTAACTATACTTTCTGCGCTATAACGCACTATTACGCTAGTAATGGACACTGTCTCCTTAGCTGGCTTTAGTGCCATCACTCTTCCCTCGGACTTATGCGTTTTCTTCTCAATATGACACATAGTTCATCCACATATCACAATCTACATTTGCTCATGTCATTTTTCAATGAATAAAACCTTAAATCTTGCATGAAACAGCTGGTGCACAAGGACTTCATGAAGAGGCTTCAACTCTACGAGAACACATCACGCACAGGTTTACGCAAGCTACTGCACTTTCAAACTGCACATATCGCCACAAAATAAGGCAGCATGGAACAGGATTTTTATTTTACAGTTTATACAGTGTTGTCAAGAAAGCCTTTGGTGAACTTCTCTTGGCCATTTCTCCATCCTACAACGGTAAAAAAAGAACATGACCATAAAGACAGAAATGCAAACTGCTCCAACTAATTACCACTGTAGGAAAGTATAATTGTTCAAGTGCAAGAAAGTATAATTATTCAAGTGTTCTTAGTGCAAAATGATGAAATCACGTTTTGATATCCTGCACTAAACCAAGTTATACAGATATCACACACACCAATCTGACAGAACAACAAAGTGTCATGTCTTCTGCACCCTGATTAGAATATTATCAAGATATGCTACACATGAAAGTGAAATAGCAAAATGAGATTATTTGATAAGAAAGCTCACCTGTTTTCAACTCAAGCAGGTCAGTCTTTAAAGCCCAGGCGTTTTCTCAGCCACTCTCATCTTCTACTCTGATGTGGTAACCTAGTGAAGGTGATTAACAAGTCTGTTAAGATCTCATCCTCCACACAAGAGTGACGGCAGTTGCGATACTAAGCAGCTCTTCAGAATGCAATTTGCCCTCACGTCAACCTATTTAAACTCCATTACATCACTGAGACTGATGTCTACAACTACATAGCCAAGTCCTACATCAGCCCAATCTTGTGCTTGCAAATTACGCACCAATGTAGTCACTCCTTTAAAGACATTTCTTTTCCTTCGGCACCTTGCAGTTAAACGTTTGCAGTTATTGTATTGGTCATTACAGCTGTAGCTTGCAACATCTATGCTTACAACGCATAGTTTGGTTCCAAGAGTGTGCTCTTGAAAAGAGAAGAGAGAAAACAACTTTATTTGACCCGTTTTACAAAAGAGGGGGTGGGGGGGGGTCGAAGACGCTCCTGGCCCCGTCACCTAGGAGACGGCTGAGATATCTTGTATCTCGGCGGCTCTCTCGGCCAGTCGGGTCGCCCAATCTTGCTCGTGGTGGTCTGAGCTGAGCAGCAGGGCTGCCCATTTTTCTTTGTCTTTTATTTGGCGGCCCTCGAATGGTTCTGTCTGGGGACATGCCCACAAGATGTGTGGCAGGTCCGCTCTGTTATTACATATTTTACATGATTATGTATAATTTCCGGGATAAAACCGGCTGCAAGACACTGGGCTCGGATACATGTTGGTCTGGAGGAGCCTCCACACCACTGCCTGTTTCTTAGTTAATTTAGGGTGAGCCGGGGGATACCGGGCCCGGCCCAGCCGATAGTGATTGGTAATTTCTTTATATGTGACCATTCGATCTCCTCTGGACCCTGGCTGGGCTGGCTCACTTGCTCGGCGAGTAAGTCCTCGAGCTACTGTGTTGAAAAGACACTGTTTGTGCAAACTCAGGCCAGCGCTGCCAGATTTTATGCTCAAACTCTTAGACCCAGGTTTACAAAGCCGAATTTACCATCACTTCTACATGCTCACCACACCACAGTTTAACATGACTGCCGTGTATAACAGACCTGCCCTCCCTCCCCCCCTTGCACACGCTTCATCGTGTTAACGCGAGGTCGCTCTCCTATTCCCTTGCCCACGCAGAAACACAAAAAGCCAGACATCGCTCATCAAGCCACCATCCTTCTCGGCTCACCTTCACATGCTTTCACTCGCACGCAAAGCATACAGGGTGCGGTGCGACAGGACCTTATTGCACTTAGACTTTATACGGAACATGACGCTGCTCTGCCGTCCAGTCACTCTTTGTCGCCATGTGGCACGTGATTTGAGAGGTGCGGTCGCACGCAGCCACTTGTAATTGAACCATTTGACCATCAGCGTCCATGGAAGTTTCTATTTCTATTTTCTCAATATTCCTTCGCAGCGGCAGTGAAATTTTGTGGCTGTATATTGAAATCGTGTATAAACACACTTCGTTATATTGAGGTTCTGCGGCGAAAACATTGTAAAACGTTAAATACTTCGTTATGTAGAGAATTTCGTTATACTGAAGTTTGTCATAGTATTGAGGTTTCACTATCTTATTTGTTTGGTGCTGCCTTATATCTAAAGGATTCAACACATCATGGGAGAATAGTTTTGGGAATGGGTACAGTGACGACAAGTGTGCAAAAGCTACAAAAATAGTTTTCATTGTTGGAAACTTTGCTCGGTTTAGCCCACATCTGCTCGCGAGAAAAAGTTCTCAAGATGCCCGATAAGTTATTCCTCTTTCCTACATTTATATTTACACCTTTAGCTCGCAATAAGCACCCATTTTTGTATCTTCAGGTGATAGCTAGTCCAAAAAAAAAAAAAAAAAAAAAAACTCTCCTATCTGAATGCACATGCAATAGCACGCACATAGAAAAAGGCACTGATGCCGCAGATGTTTGACACTCTGGCAAGAAGTGTGCATAAACTTTTTGGATATGGCCTCCAATGTGCCACTTTGTTTGTCATGCGTTGGTCTGTTTTACGAGGGAACTAGTTACATATAATTTTTTATTAAAACCCCTTAAGGTCAGTGGAACAAACAGGTCTCTATTTTCTAAATACCCATGTAGTGTCAGTGGGACAAATACGTCACACTTTTTGAAACTAAACAGCTCGTTGTAATGAACTGAAATTAGTTGCAAACTATACTTCTAAGCACCTTATTTACTTATACCACACAAAAATATTCATGAATTGTGGTTCACGAGGGAAGTAGGCTGAAATAATTTTGCATCAAGGCCCTAGACTAGAGGATCAGCACAACATATGCGGCCCACGTTTTTAAGGTAAAATAAAAGGCTTGGTCCGGAGAAGTGAAATTTGTTGTATCTAAGTACCTCATTTTCTCATACCATGAAAAATATTTCAAGAGTTTCGCAAAACATTTATGCCATCCCACAAAAGGGTTAAATGTCCTGCACCAGGTTTCAGGCATTTCAAACAGATAAATAAGCACAGCGGTTAATTCATGCACTCGCAAACTATCAAGTAGCTGCACAGTGTGGAAAGAGCTGAAATTTCAAACAGAATCCCAAGACCCCTCCCTCTAGAGGTAGCCCTGCTTCTAGCCACAGAGACAAGGTCACATACACAAATGCCTCTACGTAAGACGCACAGCCTGCATCGTCAACAATTATGGCACATTAAATCATGCAATAATACGTGCTCAATACCGACACTGAGAGTAGAGCACTGCACGGACCGGCCCGAAAGTCCGGGCCGGGCCGTCCGAATCGTTTTGTCGGCGGGCTCGGGCCGGGCCCGGGCTTGAGGCCACGGGCCCGGGCCGGGCTCGGGCTTGAGGCCACGGGCCCGGGCCAGGCTCGGGTTTGAAGCCACGGGCCCGGGCCAGACTCGGGCCCGCTCATTGAAGGGCCTAAGTAGGCCTTCGAGCACACGCGACCGTTATGCATTGCATGGTTATGCATTGCATTGCACTGCACGGACCGGCCCGAAAGCCCGGGCCGGGCCGTCCGAATCGTTTTGTCGGCGGGCTCGGGCCGGGCCCGGGCTTGCATTCTGTGCCAAGCTGAAGTGACACGTGCAAGATGACTGTCATCATCATCATCAGTCTATATTTATGTCCACTGCAGGACGAAGGCCTCTCCCTGCGATCTCCAATTAACCCTGTCTTGCGCTAGCTGATTCCAATTTGCGCCTGCGAATTTCATCACCCCACCTAGTTTTCTGTCGTCCTGGACTGCGCTTCCCTTCTCTTGGTATCCATTCTGTAGCTCTAATGGTCAATCGGTTATCCATCCTACGCATTACATGGCCTGCCCAGCTCCATTTTTTCCGCTCAATGTCAATTAGAATATCGGTTATCCCCGTTTGTTCTCAGATCCACACCGCTCTCTTGACTGTATATCTTATCAGATGACTATATCTTATCAAAGAAAATAGTAAAACAGATGAAGTTCTCATTTTTAATAGCGGAGCTGTTTCAGCCGGGCCTAATGTGTCCGCTGAATCCAAAAATGTGGGCCGATCCTGGCAGCAGTGCAGAAAGGATCCAAGCGCAATGGCACATACACCTGTGAACTAGCGAAGCTGAGCCTGGATAAGTCTAGCTAAGAATAGTGGGAACTAATTGCCTATCAATAGGCAATTGATAGCCAATCAATAGCTAGTCGATAATCAATCAATAATCAATAAATTCCCGAAAATTCTGGGGATGACTTGGTAGTGCTTAGCCTAGCTCAAATACGTGGCCAATACCTTACGATAGCCAATCGGCAGCCAATCAATAGCTAATCGATAATGGATCAATAATCAATAAATTCCGATAACTTGGTAGTGCTTAGCCTATCCCAAATACGTGGCCAATATCTCGCAATAGACAATCAATAGCCAATCAATAGCTAATCGATAAACAATAATTAATAAATTCCGGGAAATGCTAGGGATGACTTGGTAGTGCTTAGTCTAGTCCAAAAGCCAGGACTAGCTAGGTGCCCATCATCTCCGCTGTCTCTTTAGCATTGCGCAGCCAGTGCAAGCTACGCTAATTTGTTTTTTTCCTTTTTCCGCAAAAACGAACATTGTTTCCGCGTAAGGAAAAATAAATTATACAAAGAACCACTCCTCAAACCATTTCCATGGTTTCCGCTTTTGCGATTGCACTATTACCAGTGTCGATAATATGGCATTATTTTAGCGCTAAGGCCAGTTACTTTTTGCTTCAATGCATAAAACAGCGTTTTCCTCAAAAAGTTAATTAGAACGCCCATGAATTTTGTCGGGCATATTGAAAATTGATATCTCGAAACTGGTTCAGTCCTGAGAATTCGTTCCAAGTGGATACGCCTTGCGAACTCAGCGGCTAATTCGTAGATTGAAAGATGTGCCGTAAAATAATTAAAAAGTTAATTCGCATAATTATGTTAAATATTCAAGTAGGCGTTTTTACCATCCATTAGGCCATCCATGTCAGAATTAGCTTGTAACTACAAAAAAAAAAACAATTAGCCTCCTTAGAGCGTCGTCGCATTAATGCGAACACAAGAAATCCTGAGATATGGTCAATTCCATACTTCAGAACACTCTATAAGCATCAGTCGTTAATACATGACCTACCATTCACTTTCAACAGATACAAAAATGGCGGTAATTTCAGTAAGAAGGAACTCAGCTGACACTTTGGTCACTTGTAATGTATCTGATGTGATTATTATTCTGCCTTTCTGTATGGTTCTGAGTACATAATGTAAATCCTGTTTCGTTTTCTTAGCAAATGTTGATCTTGTAAAATTCAGTCTCATGCTATGTTGTATAGCTGGTGCTGCGTTGTTTTGTATAGCTAGTATTGTTATTGTAGTGTTGTTTAAAATGCATTCTGTTAAAACTTTTTCCAATTCTGTTAACTCGCCGTTACGCAAATATTCTTTGCCTTTCCATTCATAGCTATTTCG
The DNA here is from genome assembly GCF_013339745.2 of Dermacentor silvarum. Taxonomy (NCBI): domain Eukaryota; kingdom Metazoa; phylum Arthropoda; class Arachnida; order Ixodida; family Ixodidae; genus Dermacentor; species Dermacentor silvarum. Next base: position 181,742,279 of record NC_051156.1, read on the forward strand.
TCTATGAGGAATTCCAACGATAGCTGGAAATATATGTGAATTATTTTGCATGTGTGGTCTTTCGGGTCATGTCAAGCTACATATGTAGCTTTTAGTCCAAAATGACCGTCCAGCATGTAAACTGGACGATAAATTGATTTGATTTGATTGATTTCGTCGGACACTTTGAAAATTATTATCTCGAAACTGGTTTAGTCCTGAGAATTCGTTCCAAGATGATACGCCTTGCGAACTCGGCGGATATAATTAGTGGATTGAAAGATGTGCCATGAAATAATTAATTAAAACATTAATTAGCATAATTATGTTAATTCTTCAATTAGGCGCTTTGATTTCTCGGGGAAGTAATGGCCACCTCATCGAGTAGTTTAGATCAAGGATTGTAACTGTGCTATCTGCCACAGGCAATGTTTAAAAATTTGGTTCAGCTAAAATGAAACGCCCTGTATATTTGCATGCTAAATGACATCATAGAACCATATCGTACAAATCAAGGTAAGTACACGCGCACCACCAGAAAAATACTAGCACAGGCAATGGGCCGGATTACTGATGTTCCCGTGGGAGAAACAAAGATTTCGGCCTTTTATTGCTTATATACTGCAGCTGAATAAACCTCGAGAAGGTGAGGCTGACAGATACGGTACAATCTGTAAGTAAAAAAAAAAAGGAATTTTTTCTTACAGGCTGGGCCTGGTCATGCACACGCGGGCCCTAGCTAAGCTTAGTAATGAACGCCCGGGCCCGGCCCGGGCTTGGAACCACGGGCCCGGGCCGGGCCCAGGCTGGTCTCGGTCATGTACGCTCAGGCCCGGGCCGGGCTTGGGCCTCGTAAAGCGGGCCCGGGCCGGGCTCGGGCCGAAAAATCAGGCCCGTGCAGTGCTCTAACTGAGAGTGCACTGTGCAGCAAAAGATGAGAAAAAAAAAATATATCCTCTAATAATGAACCAATTCGAAAAATTCTTGCGGTAGGACGCTCCCATAGATGGCATCTTACAACTTCCGGAGTACAAACAAATTTCGCAATGGGGCCTGGCGAGGGATTATACAGTAAGTATGAGACACACCCTTTGCTCTTGGATGCCTTCTTGCCCGGCTTGTCCATGTGGCTGTCATCCCGGCCATCGGCACCCATCTGGTCATCCACATCTTGTGATTGTACCTTCAGATTCTTCTTTATGTTTGCCACCTAAGGGAAAGCATTCAAAAGAATGTCGATCTCATTACATGCAACAGGGATACTCAAACGAAGCTCAATATTTAGTTTTTTGCCTATTTGAAGCATCACCCTGCCAGCCTGCAATAACGTCTTTTTCATGATCGCTTCTACAAATCGTGTTTGACTCAGCTTCCACTAGAAAATTTGCAGCATACACGAAGTGAGCTTCACAATCTCCGATTTCAGGAGCATTTCTGGGAAAACAAACTTGTTTCAACTTATCTTGGTTGCTTCATACCATGCAAATTTTGAAGCCCTCCCAGATGTTTTTGTACCTAATTCTGAAACATTATATGAAAGGTACACTAAAGCAAAACACTATCAGTTTAGACTGATAAAGTATTGTCTGAGACCTCTATTGTCATTAATTTCACAATAATAAGGTTGATTATTAGAAGATAAAATGAAGGTCAAAGTTAAATTTTCTTAAATTTCACACCGACATCGCAATGCCAATACATCAGAGTGAGGTCACGAATTTCAAAGTATTTTTTTTTTTTTTTTTACTATTTGGACTGTGTGGTTCAGTGAAAGTTCCTGAAACTTGCCATGTTCACTCCTTTAGAACAGAATGAAGTAAGGGTGTGCGAATACCGAATAATATATTTCAAATCGAATATCAAATCGGATCAAGAAAAAAAAAACAGAATATTGAATCGAGTATCAAATATCAGAAAAGCTTTCATAAGTTCAATGCTTACAAATTTGGCGCAAGTAATTACAGTATAGACCACTTATAACGTAACCGCTTATAGTGCTGTCTTTTCAGACTCCTATTAATTTTCCCATAGCACTCCATGTATACACGTATCGCTTATAGTGCAGTTGCGGGAAACGAAATACCAGTTACAGTGCGGCTGCCTGGGAGTACGGAAGTCGGCGGAGACTGCGAACGCTCCCCTCAAACGGGCGCCCCAAGGAGTGCTCGAGGAAGAAAGAGATGAAGTGGAGGAGAAGGGCACGTGGTGCGAACGAACAGCCAGTGAGGCTGAAACCAGAATCATCCAGAATCTTGAGTGCGAGTCGAGCTGTGAAATATCACAGTGCGCATAGCGAGCGAGGGCCACGAAACGGCCAACGCTCGCTTCACAATAACGGCAGTAAACAAAACTTCAGTGAGCGAGCGGGGGCGGCGCCGGCGCGGCACGGCGAAGGACGCACGCGGAGACCGTGGAATGTGAGGGAGGAGGGCGGCAGGGAAGCGGATTTCGCCTTGGCAACTCCGCCGCTTCGGTGGCTCCCCTCGCCCTCCCTCGTAGCTCCCTCACTTTCGACTGTCACCGTGCGCGCCCTCCGCCGTGCAGGCGCCGCCGCTACAGCCGGCCTGGCGCCAGCTCCTCTCGTTTTCTGCCGTTATCAGGAAGCGGGCGTTTGCCGGCGTGGGTAGTTTCGTTGGCCAGCCTGGGACAGCGCCGCTGCTTCTCTCTGCGCCGTAGCCGCAGCACGCAAGGTCAACACGTGACTAGAAAGTAGAGGAAGCATAAAGGAGAAAGAAGGATTCACTGCCATTTTCTACTCATGGCTACGGTAGCGTGGCTGAGACGTCGGCACGTATACGCATATTCCGGCGCAACACAGAATCGGCGACCTTGCCATTTGAGAGAGGGTGAAATGTCCGCCGCGTTTTTTTTTTTCCTTTTTTTTTTTTTGCTTTGTTCGTGCACTACATTGAGAGGTCTCCCCTAAGCTTTTACTCTATGGCGGTGCCGGAGCAATGCCAGTTGGAGGCGCCGCCGCATGATTTGGTACGAATTAACGAGATTTGACTGTAAATTGAATGCAAACGTTCTAGCCGCATTCCTCGACTGTCGCATACGCGTGGCGGCTCAGTGCACATGTTTTGCATATGTGTGGGCCTTGAAAATTGTTGCTTTGGTTATAGTGCGGTACCGCTTATAGTGCGGATATTCGTGACTCCGGCGACTTACGTTATAAGCGGTCTACACTGTACAATGCTGCGTATGCTAGGGAGTCTCCCAGCATTGCATAACAAGAATGTAGGAAGCTATCAGCAGCTTCGGTACACTGAAAACAAGATATACCGTACGTTCTACTCTTATTAAAGGGAACACCAAATTAGTAAGCCAGCATTGATTACAGCTGGAGATGTTTTTTTCATCAATAAATTCATGGTGAGTAGAATCAAGTGTATGTTTTCCCTCTGAAACTAACGAATTAGTGACGTTCTGTTATGCTGAATACCAATGAGGTTCTCAGTTTAATAGTGGACCAGTGTTGTGCGGCAAGCTTTTATTTATTGCATAGAAAGTTGTGCTTTCCAGTCTTTTCTCTCCAAACGACAGAAGGGCTATCCCATCTTTACGGCTGGTGGGCTATCGGTGGAAAGATTGTGCATCAAGCGGCTCAATCACCGCTCCGCACATAGCCGGCGCCGATGGTAACGAACAGGTGCCGTCCGCTCTGTTTCATTGCCAGGTTCGGCGTGATTTTCCACTTGTCAAAGATCAAAATCTGGAGAGTCACGGCAAGTTTGTGCGACGCTCGCCCCCTTTGTTTATCCACCATCTGCGCAAATGCTTGCAACCGGGTCATGACACTTTCGCGCCTGCCATGTGAATCCCCAGTTAGCCTTGTGATGGGTTGCTCGAAGCTACAAAATGAGACCGATGTGCGTCTGCAAACGACATCAGGAACGAGAGGCTGCCACAGAGTGTGTCAATGGCAGCCGTGAACTACTCTATTGCCATCCCATGCACTCGGTTTCGTTTGCAAGGCGGTTTGTCGGCTTTCGCCGTACGTATCACATGGCTGCTGTGAACATGCGTCAATTCGGCACCAAACTGTAACTTTGGTCGCCCACGCCCGATGAAGCAACGCTTTAGGCCGGTGTGGTAACGGGCCGGAAGCCGCTGGAAGCGTAGCGGAGTGCTTGCTGCTAATATGTTTATACGGGTGGCTCATCAGTGATCGGTCCTGAAATCATGCGTGCGGCTTAGACTGACAGCTGTTGAAGCGGCGTGGAGTTCATCAACGCGTATCCAACAATGATCTGCGTGCCTGTCGGCAGCTAATCAGCTCGATCAGCTCGCACACCCCTACAATGAAGTCCCTTTTGACCGACAAAAAATTAACTAGGACTTAGGAGACACCGTCAAAATCATGATGCCACGGTAGTGAGCTGATGCAGGAACTTCAAGGTGGCGCGCTGCCACCAATCTTTTGTTTTTTGTGCCTTTTCTGGCTTACGAAGCCTCTTGAGAGTGGTGTTTTTGGTACAGTAGGACAGTAAATACAGTCTGTTAATTCGGCCCTGGTGAGATCGCCGAAATAGATGGAATTATTCGGCGGGTCAAACTAGGAATTATCCGGCGGGTCGAATTAAACAAGATGCAGAAAACATTCCGCTGATACATACCGCTGATTCATTGGCAGTATTTGGTCTCTTCTAAGACACTCCCAAATCAAACGCACGCCCACTTTCTAGGTGTGCAAAGTAAAAAACTAGCAAGGAATAGCATTACAGCTCCTGAACGAAGTAGACATCTAACGTGCACCCAATTTTGTGGCTAGAAAAATTTTTCCACAATGGCGGCTGGTTTTCTAAAATCATCTACGCCAGACACTTTTTTTTAAAAGTCAGCTCCACCGCAATACAATCGAGTTATGCTGTAAAGCATGGGTTTTCAAAGTGGGTTCCGCGGAACCCTGGGGTTCCGCAGGCCCCTGCTTGGGGTTCCGCGAGCCACTGATAAATTTTCCGTGGTCTCGAGCTCGCCAATTAAATGGCTAAAATGGCGAACAGGAGGTGTGCTCGATCCACAGAACTTCCGTTACCCATGCCCGAGTGTCAAAAAGCACACCACAGTGCGTAACGGCAGTACGTGAACTGCGCAATAAATCCGCAAGCAGCTTGTAGCCACCCAACCTTCGAAAACGGGCAGCGCGCCTAAGCTTTCGCTCTTGAATCTCGGAGGCCGTAACTTACCAACATGCGCATTTCTCCCGTTTGTCGATAGGGTAGGTGTCGATAGCGTGCGCAAAAATAATAATTATAATAAATGCACAGAGCACCACAAATGCGCGCCGCGAAAGAGCAGAAAATTGCGCTAGCGTCCAAAAACGAAGCGGCGCAGTCCGGATCGCCATGGTCCTCAGCGGCAATCGTACGCGATACGTGACTGCCAGCAACGCCGGAATGCTTTGTGCTTATTTGTGCCCTCAAAGCCCTTATTGTTGTGTTAATCGCAGCGCGTAACACCGCGTTGGCGGCTAGCCGCGTGCTTCCATAAGTGCGTAGTCGCCATCTGTGATCGCGTCGATAGCCACTACAGTTTCGTCCGCAGCGGTTGCGGCAAACAGTAGTTTCGTTTTGACTCGGTGCGCGCGTCGGCTGCGTGCCTTCATAACTGCATAGTCGCCATCCATGATCGCGTCGATAGCGACTGCGGATTCGTCCATACTTGTTCCAGCAAATGGTAGTTTCGTTTTGACTTGGTGCGTGTGTTGGCCGCCTGCCTTCTGAACCGCAAGGTCGCCGTCCATGATCGCGTCGATAACGGCCACGGTTTCGTCAGCAGCGGTTGCGGCAAGAAGTAGTTGCGCTTTGACTCAGTGTAAAAATGTCAAAGATTAGGAGCACCGGCTACATCACGATGGACGGACGATTTGTTGCCCACCAGCTCCGTAGCGAAAAAATAACCGGATGTGCACGCGGTAGTGAAAAGCGTGTCTGCAGATGAAGACGCGCGCCGCGACCGCGCTGCAAAGGATGTTGCGAGGCCTTCGCCGCTGCTAGCCCTTAATCAGTCATGAGATGACAAGAATTTAAGCTTCCTCACTGCTTTTGTGGAAAATAGAAACAAGATTTGCTGATGCATTCAGCAAGTAAAAGCGTGTTGACGTAGTAAGCATTCAGTTATTGTTTTCTTGATGCTCTGTATAATTCGACATTAGTTTAATTAGGACATTTTAATTCGGTTAATTCGGGGGGGTTCCTTGGTGCTTCATGGAGCTTAGCAGCGTTCCCCGGAACGAACATGCTTGAGAACCCCTGCTGTAAAGCATAACTACTGTTTCAAAGGCGGTTTTGGTTTTCTGTCCGACTGCACCGCGCTGGCGTTTTTTGGCCCAACCTTCTTTTTAAAAAATAAAGGACAGGCGTAAAAATAAAGGAGTCAGGTAAATACCATAATCAGACACTGTGAGCTATGCTTATTGCTTGAAAATCTTCCTAGGGTGGGCCGAAAATAGGTGTTTTCAACAAGAGATGACGTGTGTTCAATGCACTGACTGTTCCCCTAAGCTCCGCCAAAACAGATGCTGCCACTAAAGGGGTCGCTGTAGGGTCCCTTAGGGGTCAGGCGCATGCGTGCTGACTGGTCAAGTTCGAATTATCTGGCAAAGGCCAATTTTAGGATCAAAATAATCAAAGTTTGGGTCCATAGAAATGCGTGGGTGTCGGCATGGATCTTTGGTTGGGATCTAAAGGGCAACTAAAATCGATTGACCGGAGTCAAATTAACAGAAGTCTACTGTACAGGTGATATCATTTTTCTCTTTAGTGTCCCTTGAATACCTATTGAACATTGATGCTCCATTTTGCCACAAAAATGTTAACGCGTAAGGTGTATCTGCATTTTCTTCCCTAGCTTGCGTAATGATGTCTATCTTTTCTTGCTTAATCTAACCTTTCATGCTTATTTACTTGACTGTCCATATCTTATCTGCGATCCCCTTTGCTCAATGCTCCTTTTGGAAAGTATTGTAAGATGCTGGTACATTGCAATACCTGTAATCTCTAGTAATCGCTGTAACATACTATATACAGTCGACTTCTGTTAATTCGACCTGACGGGACAGACGAAATTGATCGAATTATCCGGCAGGTCGATATTAAACAAATTGGATAAAAAATGCCAGAACACCGTCAATCCATTTGGCAGTATTTGCCAGAGTCTTAACACTACCCCCAAATCAAACGCAGACCCACTTTCTATATGTTCAAAGTAGAAAACTAAAGTAAAAATTATATTAAAGCTCTTAAACAATGCAGAAATCTAACACGCATCCAATTTTCTAGCAATAAAAATACAAGTGTTACACAATGGCATCCGGTTTCCTAAAGTTAGCTTCGCCGCAGTACACTTGTGTTATGCGGCAAAGCATACAAACGTCGCGCAGGCAATTTTCGGCCGCCCCAAAAAAGGCCCGCTTTAGAATTGGGTAAATACTGTAACCGGACATTGTGAGCTACAGTTACTGCTTGCAAATCTTCCCAGGGCTGGCCAAAAACAGGCATTTTCGACGGGTGATGACATGTGTTCAACGCACTGTCCCCTAACTCAAGCTCCCCCCCCCACCTGAGACCGACACTGCCACTAAAGGGGTCACTATAGGGGTCACCACAGGGGTCACCATAGGGGTCAGGCACGTGCCTGCTGACTGCCCAAGTTCTAGTTATCCAGTGAAGACCAATTTTAGGATCGAAATAATGAAAGGTTGAGCCTATAGAAATGCATGGGCGAAGGCCAGGACCTTCGGTCATGATCACATTAACCAGAAAATCGAATTAACGGAAGTATACTGTATACCAGATGATATTATATTGACAAAAATAAAAGAAACCACTCATGCTTTGCTAAGTGACGAGATAAGTAGTCTAATCTTGATTTTAACTATGCTTCTTGTAACATTAGGCGTAAGAGCTCCAAAAAGTAACAGCAGCAATCAAATACAAGACACACATAGGATGTACAGGGTAATTCACCTCATTGTCAATGTGCTGCTTCAGTTTCATGTGGGAGTCCTTCATGGCATTAGCACGGGCAATCTGGCACTCAATGCTGTTCACTACAGTCTCGCAGCTTGTGCACCTAAGGTGGAGAAAAGCATAAATAGTATTTTAATATGTGTCAGGTAATGTGGAAGCAAGTGCAGCCACATCTTCAGTTGCTGTTCCATTCTGTCTAATAACTTACAATAATTGCAGTTATTAAAAATGACCAGTTACATTTTGTAAGTCAAAGTGAAAACAACAGAATCCTAGCCTTACAGTCCCTTTTCGGTGTCTTTCAGCCAAAAAATGCGAGTTGAAGAGTTCTTGGGTGTTACCTGTTTAAGAAATGAACAACCTAGTGGCAACAAAGACAAATTTGCATTCTGAACTCAATATTTTACCACAGATGCACAACTTGGGACTTCTTTTACCATTTCTTATTGACACTGCAGTTGTGAGTTCATCACTGCACCCACAGGCTACAGCAGAAACCTTGTATAGAGGGCAAGACACTTGTATAGAATGTGGGAGCCACATGCTCTGGAGTTCACTGCCGACATCTAGAGATAACACCTGGTTCAAAACTGGCTCAACGTGAGCATGCATGGTTATGTTTTTGAGATGCCTAGCCTTTTCTCAAACTGTTGGCAACTGCTTTCGACACCAAGGCCACTGCCTGAGGTGCAACACCACAAAGTGGAGGCGTAATTACACAATTCAGTGCACGCTGTGAATGTTCAGTGCACATGAACACAGCTACAGTTCCATCACTGTTTTGCCAAGTACTGCAGGTATATTGCGAGCAAAGGGTTTTGGATTGCTGCGTAGGGCGGCAACATAGGAGCAATCATGATGGCAAAAGCAACTGCCAAAGCTAGCGGTGACCAGCAGGGCAAGAGAAGACAAGGCATCTCGTAAATGCAGCTAAGCATACTCACATGCAGCCAATCTCGAAAGAAGTGTTATTGCTATATGGTGGCCGTGCTCTAGACAGATGTCTTGCCCTCTGCACCTACCAGTGCTGTACGTTAGTCAAAGCTGCAGTGCCTATGAACCCTACCAAACTCCCATGCTCCCAGTTACAGTTCCTTCGGTTCCACTCTCTGCAAATCCCAAACAACGAAGTTTGAAAGATCAAATTGGATGCTCTATTTTGGGGCATTATCAAGCGAAGATAGCATGCCAGTCTCTATTCCCCCATTCTCTCTCCATTTTGCAACACCAGAAGACTAAGGGGAAAGACTAATACAGTTTTGGGTGGTACACTGCTCTTCTAAAGCCACTTTCCATCAGCAGGAAAGCTTAACCATTAGCGGAACCATTTCGGTACCATTTCCTTAACCATTTTGGTACTTTGAAGGTAATAGCTCTACAAACAGGAACAAGACAAAAGTGTTTGTGTACTTTCATCTTGGTCCTGCTTTTAGCTCCATTACCTTCAATCCCCCTTCTAAGTTTTGTGCCTAAACCATGGTACTTATATCATTCCAGTGACATGGGTTCTATGGCACATTTTCATGTACTTGAGACTTTTACGAGTATGAAAAGCCAGCAAAAATTTCTGGGGTGAGTTTTTATATTTCACTTAGAATTTTGAGTCATTCTTGTTTTTTATTGGTATACAGCAGACAAGCCTCTAGCGGATGTTGCCAAAATTTATGATGGCATGGAAACATTGCTGAGTCACAGAAAGCTGGTTCAAGTTGGATTTGCCACCCAGCTTATTTATGTCCTTTCTAGTGCAACAAGCTTCTGGTAACAGTAAGCCCCATTTGCGATTCCAGATGTGTGTTCTACTAAGCTAGCTTAACTTGATCTATTTTTTTTGTGTCCCCTATTATTTATTCATTTATTTGTGCATATTGTCAATCCCAATACTCATTATAACGGAAGGGTTAAAAGTTAATAGTGAATATATATACTGTTTACAAAGCCAACAATGGAATTGTATAATAAATTAAATGCAGGTTTCAGGTTGGCATTAACAAATATATTTTGTCTGTAACTTGAGTTGGCTTAGTGCCAGTGCGAAACAAAATGCAGCGTAAATTACCATTCTTGGAGCACTCGGATGATGGTGTTGACATCCTCGGGACGGATGTCCCTGCCAATGGTGTAGTCCACTTCCAGCTGATTGTTCTTCTGGTCCAGTTTCCCTCGCACCACGTCCGCGTAAATCACATCGATGATCAGATCCTCCAACTCCCGCAAGTTTTTCATGTCAAGTTCTTTTAGCAACGTGGAGTATGGGATGCACTAGACGGGAGAAATAGGGTATAGCAGCATTTTTTATATACAACATCTTGGGAAGCGTGCAGCAGAAGCACTCCTCAACAGCTACAGCTAAGATCTTTGGATAAATAGAGAAGGAACCATGAGGTAGTGATATGACGGCAAGGACGCTTTGCAAATTACTGCATCCATATAATGTGTAAAGGTAAACTTTAGATTATATTATGGGATTTCATTTCTGGTGTTCAACATACAAGCCATGAGAGACTTTATAGTAAAGGGCATTGGATTGGTTTCATACGTGAGCATTGTTGCATTCCGTCACCATTGGAGTATGGACGCTCCGGATAGAAATCAAACACATAACCTCCTGCTCAGCAGCAGTATGACATAGCCACTGAGAAACAGTGGTGGATAAAGCAAACTTTGAGCCATTCACTTGCAAGCGGACCAACTAAGCAATTTACTCGATATACTCAAAAACTGTTCACATGCTAAACCTTTTATCCAATCCACAAATGTGCTTCTGTGCAGTGCTGCACTTTTTCCTCACTAGCAGTGGCTCTTGTGTTTGTTCAAATGAACAGAGTAAGAAATGCACATGACAATGCTTGGTTGTCGAATAAATTATTTCTCCACAACAGCCACATCTTCAACCTTTCAACTCATAGACGCAGCCAGCTGTGCACAAGCCTGCAGACTTAAAATATTTAGCTACACTACCAACAGCTTGGTAAATTATTCTATGGGAAGGCTGACAACAATTATGAAAAATGTTTATTAACTATGTGGGTGTACTTAGGCTAAGGGAGCCACAGGAATAGTGCAGCAGTGGTGGAATGGTTCTAAATAGCTAGAAATACTGCTCCTATACAGAGATCTCTCGCTGCATTCAGACCTTTTTAAATGATGACTGGATTAGATGCATGAAATAGTACACCTAGTGGGATGTCATTTTCTATCATTATAATTATGCTTGAATGTAAAAACGCTGAAGATGTGAGAAAAGTAAAAGGGCATCATGCAGTTTTAGTCTCATAACTATCTTAAGCACTCCGCAAAGCTACAGGACAGACATTAAATAAAAGCACTTCCGTGTGTCACAAAAGAGGTTTTATATATAAGCCCACCAAATTCAAATTTTCTTAGCTCACCCTTCCCTCTTTTGTGCCTGAGAAAACTACTGAATAACCACGAATGCTCAGCAAACATTCCTTAAGCTGAGACTGACTTTCCCCTCTCTTCCCACAAATTAGCACTTAGTGGTGCATGACGGTGAAAAGATAAAAAAATGTGTATTACCTTTGTTTTTGTTGCTAAAGACACTATTGTGAGGTGCCTTAATTTTGTAATCATAGCTGGTGTTAATGGTGGAAATTGAGATTTGTTCTCTGCAAGGGAAAAAAAAAATTATTGCGCAAGGGTCACCAGAAAAGACACAAGTATGTACAGCAATCAAGAAGAAAAAAAAGAAACAGAAAATGGCTAGATTAGAAACAAAACAAAGCTGGCAATAAACCTTTAGAGTGCTGGGCAAGTACAATAATGTTTTAATGCAGTTAACACTCTCGAATTCTATGAACAGACTACAACAACCACATCAAGGTACACAATGGTTTATCTAACTGTCAACAATGACACAGAGTAAGATGAAAAGGTTTGGTTATTTCACACTAATCTCGGCATCAATGTTTGCAGGTCTAAGAATACAGCAATATAATGGAGAAACCTAACCAGCTAACCTTCATTAATAAGCACCGATAAATAATTTTGACAATAGATGGATTACAAATAGCAGCCTAACTCAATGCTAACAGCAACACCAAGAACTACCATGACCACATCCATGACATTCCAACTCACAATTTGTCATTTACAATCTAAAACAATGCTGTTTCATCACAAACATGCACCTGGTAACTGTGGCCCTATCATCATGTCACTGCACTATGCTGCTGTGCGACGCTGCAACTTTGCAGTTGTGTTACCAAATAGTACAGGATTGAAAGCAGAGCCATTTTTTGTGCGAATAAAATGAGTAAACAAAAAAAAAATTGAACAAATGGAAAAAATAACAGCTGCTACTCACCATGGTATGTTGCATAGGTCCCAAATGCAAACAAGTTGAGAAGGTTTAAGTAGGTGCTGTGGGGACCATTTGCAAGCTAGAAAGGAAAACAAAAGAAAGCTCAACACAAAGCGCAACTGATCACATGGAAAGACTAGCAGTTGCTGTGAAGAAGTGCAAACTATATTGTGTTTACAGCCAATCAATGTTGAATTTGAATGTTGTATCCTATAACTGATTATTATTTGCATCGTTAAATACCATGAATTCTAGCATGCAGTTGATGCAAAAGTTAACAATGCTGAAGTGGCTGACCAGTGATATTGTTTTATGTGCTATGACAAGCAATACATCGTACACATACCATTTGTTTAGCATTTGCCAGTGTTAAAACTTGAAAGGGCAGACCTATAACTAAATAAAAAGCTCGTAGACTTCTTTCTTATTTCATGAGTCAGCTTTCTTGCATTACCCTTCTTTCACAATGATAACAAACCACATCCCAGAGATGCAAACTAAGTACAAAGCAGAAATTGCCCACAGCATGGACATAAAGCCTATCACCTCCACATGCACCTGGTGTATGCTGGCTTTTGAACTTCAAAGAGTGCACATGCCTTGTTGCTAATGTGAAGGAAGAGCTCTGGTGCACAGGTACCAATCATCCAGAGGGAATTCTACGGGGCTCTTGCTTTGCCCAGGCGGCGCTGCGAAAATGGTGCTAAAGAGCGCCCTCTGTCCTGAACTGGGTAGTACCAAGCTCGGTCGTCTGCTTCGGAAAGCACGTTTAAATATGGGCCCGCCACTTTTGGTTGTGTTGTACGAATATCGAATATCGGGCGCCAAAGATTTTTTCACGGGTGGCACGCTACGCAAAGGCAAGAAATTATGCAACGCCGAATACGTGTACGCCCTTCAAGAAATAAGCGGCGAAATTTTAGCGCGGTGTCAATCGCAACTGAAGCAAGTCGCGTACGAAGTTGAACTTCAGGTAAGGTTTGCATGGTACTAGATTCAGGCGCATAAACGCGAGGAAAAGCTTGCTATAAATGAATTCACAGCAGCGATAAGCAGACATAATGTGTACGGAACTATTCGAGCGCACGACGGTACCCCCGCGCCGTGACGGCAGCGGTCTTTCAGCATGCCGCGAAACGGCGGGCCTCCTGCAATCTTTGTTGACTGCATGCCGCTAGACAAGTAATTATGCTTGCACTGTAGTAGCGGCCATCTGTCCCTAGCAACTGATAAATAACTGATGCAATGCACATAAGCTCACAGTAGCGTACATGCAAACCGCGCTGCAGCGCAAGCTCGTGCGCTGCTTGCTTGATGTAGCTTTTAATGATAGCATTCGAATATCGATGTGCTGTAATCAATGCTGCCTCAACGTGCTGGCTTGACGTCAAGGATGAGCACATTTAACTCTCAAACCTGTGCTGATCGTAGTGGGATAGCGAAGTTATCCAGCGTGCCCTGACGCTCCGCTTCCTAAGGCCTTGAAAGAAAATGGTAGAATCTGATGTTGCATTCAGGCCTTCTTGCTCATGGCAGCTCACGACGCAGCAGTAACGACGGTGACGCTTTTTTGAGGCTGAGCTAGGTCTCTCCGGATTGGCGTCGCCGATTCCTTCTGCTTCCAGCATTACGTCTCACGGCACACGGAGAGTCCGTTTTTGTTAAACTAGGCTGCGGCCCGCTCGCAGCGTGGTCTCTGAGAAGTGACGAGCCTTTCCGCACTCGCAACAGGGCAGAAAAAGGTGCGAATCGACGTAAAACTCGGGCTAGAAACGTCCTTCTCCACAGCCAGGGCTCAATACTACCCAAGCTGGTACTACCCAGATATAACTTTTCTCGCCGCCACCAGGTGCCGCTACAATACCTCAAACTCCAGCACAAGACACCCAGAAATGTTGTAGACGTGGTAATGTGCAAGCAGAGAGCAGTACTTCTTGCAATGGAACAAAAGTAGCGCAAGGAAGCATTTCTAGCAGCAACGTGGCACATGAAAACTGGAGTAAAACACAGCCTCCAGCGATATAAAGGTTGCTGCTTGGCAAGTTATTTTTCTTTTTGCAGGCTAGGCTATATGCAAGCCCTCTTTCTACTTTGTTTGCTCATATTTGCTGTCTACGCATTGAAGGTGGCACGGCAGTGCACAACGGTAATGAATGAATTGAACTGAAATGAGCTGGTGCAGCAAGAAGTCGGAACTCAAAACATCTGCAGCATCTCTACTGGAAGAGTTAGCTGTACAATTTGGGCATGCCTTCTAAAGCACTATTTCAACAGCATGGTGACAGGATGTGCATACACATACCAGCTACAACTGAAGGAAAAATATCTGCAGCAGGTTTCAAATTCTGTTCAGAGACTCACGTTTTCTTCGAATACATTTCTGACAGCATTCCATCAATCTCCACAAAAGCTTGAACCATTAATCTGGCACAGTGAATACAAAATTTTTCAACGGGAGCTCCCTGGGCATCACCATAATGCCCTCCGGGCTGTTGTGAACACCGACTCACATGCACTGAAGAAGTGGCAGCATGTGCACTCTTGCGCAGCAGCCCAGAGAGTACATGGTCTTTTCCCCATTGGAAAAGACTATTCAAGTGAGAAGGAAAAGAGGCATGGCCTTTCTTAGCCTTAAAAAAAAGGAAAAGCTATTATATTTTTACTAGCATGGATAAACAGATGTAAATTTGGTGCACTGTATCTGAGTGACAATGTGATTGGTTTACAGCTTACCTCCTGAATGTTTGGCATGTCGAGTAGTTCTCCAAAGACATGAACGCCAGGGGCTTCTGTGACCTGCTTGATGAGTTCGGCGGCTGCGGCGCCTTTCGCTGTCTTGGCCAAGAGAAGGTACTGTTCCAGCTGAGATGACTGCATCATGGTGGTAGTGGCGGCGGCGGCGGTATTGTTCTCAGCCATGGCTGCCAGACCACACTAATCTGCACAATTCAATCAACGGAAGAGACGCTCAAACACAACCTGCACTAGACGAACCACTCGACCAGCCTTATTGATCCACATTACCGATCAGCAACAGGTTCTTCTAAATTCACATCCGCACGTTTCCTCATGCAACCATCATGGGAAAACAGCAAGAGCTCCTGCGCTGAGCAGGTTAGGCTGTACTACAGCAACAAAAGTAAAGGCAAGGCAAGGCACTTGTCTATGCATTGTCAGTAGCCCTGCTCCATAAGTCACCGGCCGCATTTCCAAGGCCAGCGGCAATAAATAACTCTTCCTATGAAGCTGCTGCACCTGCCTAGACAGGTGAAGCTCAAGAGTTCGATACCGTGCGCAACACATGAACGGAAAACCACTACTCCTGGTTTGTGAAACGCGGTGTGTTTCTGCCAAGCCAGAACTGTCAAGATGACTCGACGTAGTCAAAACATTGAAATGAACTAAGCGGATTGAACTAGAGTCTAATCTGAACGTCTTAAAGGAATACAACGTAAGCGACCGTATCATTTACGCTTTATGCAATGCAATTACGGTGATGACAGTGATGCAGCAATAAGTGAAAATCGTAATCTCGTAAGAGCATGCCACAAGCTGCCTCGACAATACGACTTCAAAACGACGTCCTCATGAAATATATTGAATCAAAAAGCATCATACACAGCATCATGCTGCTTTAAGACAGGTTAAATGCTCTCTTAGCAATCAGTGCAAGCTATCGAACAGAAAATATTAGTTTAATAACGGCAACTTGGTGACTACTGCGAGTACTCGCCAAAGCAAGAACATGCGTTCACACGGTTGCAACGACGGCGGCACACAGCTTAGAAAAGTGTTTGTGAACAGAACACATACTTACGATAAATATGGTTATATTAAGAAAAGCTAGCGCTGCAAAAAAACAGCTTTAAAAGGGTACTATACGATCTTCAACTATGTATACAGCGTCTAGTCTATTCAACCCAGAAATACAGTACAAACGAAATCAGCCAGCAAGCGAAAATCATTTAGTTTCGTACTCAATGAATAAAACATTCTGAGAATATAACATATTTACAATTTGTTTTATCAAAAGTATTGTTCTAGTAAAAATTAAGTAACGGCATTACGTATTTTTAAGTGAAGATAAGCGCATATTCAAACGCAGTGCTGCTACGGCACTGCGTCAATATTCCAGAACGCGTACTCAGCGTTTCTTTCCGTAGCTATGGAAACGCGGAATGGCAGCATCAGCTTCTATCGGGCGGTCCTCGCCGGAAAGATAATGTTAAATTAACGGCATCATATGAGCAGAGCTTGTTCAAAATTGTCGCAGCAATTTGCGTCATGTGTGATTACCTCCTAGTTCACGCGATGCGGTTGACAAACATAGTCGTTTGATAGTAATATGAATCTGAGGACAAAGCGCAGGATAACTCTCTGTACAGCGTGTTGTTTTTTTGTCATCACCGGAATAGAATACGGTGAGTCGCGTAGGCGGACAGACAGTCGTCACGCTTATTTCTCGCAACTTTTTCTCACGGAGTCATTTCTCTCGTTCTTTCGCAGCTGTGATATTGCCGTCGTTATGGATGTATCTCAAGAACTGTCTCGAGTCGCCCGACTACGCGATCGCCGTGGTGATCTCAGCGTGCTGCCTGACGGGGCTGTTCGTGAGCCCGTTCGTGGGTGTGTGGGCAGACGGGACCCGCAACGTGCGTTCAGTTTTACTGGTTGTCAATTTGGGACAGTTAGTGGGCAGCCTGCTGTACTGCGCCGGCATTTCTCATTGGCTTCTCCTCGTTGCCCGGCTGCTATCAGGTAAGGAAGCCCGCACGGTTATCGATGCGCGCATGCGAGCGCGTAGGTTCATCGACGAGTGTAAACAAACCGACGCCGCAACGCCTGCAGGAGACGCTAGAGTGAATCATGCGCCGACGAGGAGCGCAACGAAAATTTTTGTTGCGATGCACAACTCGGGCGCCTCTTTGCGTTTGACCGCTACACCGCATGACGACACGGAAACACCAAGGCAGCGCGTGTCTTTATTTAGAAACGCCGCACGAAAACGCTTTGCGGAAGCGGTCGCTAAGTGGCTCGATTTAAAACCGTTCTGTTGATCTTTTGTTTCTCTTGTTCGATCTGATTTCCTCGTAGATTGGTGCGCGTAGGCTCCTTGAAGTTGTTACCGGAAGTGTTCAGGAGTTAAAGATTGCGTGCAGTTTTTGGTCGGAAGATTATTTATTGATGTGGTGCTGGAGCGCGCCTTACGGGTCGTTCTTGCGCCGTGTTTATTGTTTTGTTTGTATGGGCATTTTATGTAAATGCATGCTCTACACAAATGCGCTCCTTGTTTTTCCTTTGCTGACATTTCTGACCTGTTTATTATTTTATATTACGCTCTCTGAGCATAATATAACTGAGAAGCCTCCATAGTAGATTTGCCACATCACATCTGATGCGCTGTAATACGAACAGCCGTTTCTATCGTTTTGCAAATTGACACAAGAAAGCCTATACGTAGCTAGACGTCCTCAAACCTTTCAGCATTCTTTGTTATATTTCAAATACTGATGTGAATTTAAAAAAAAAAAAAGGAGAACGAAAGATGTTAAAGTTATATTGCAGCTCTAGATGGTGTCCCTGATGTATGTTGTATGTGCCATAGTGGTTTAGTGACCAAGTTATACAGCTGAGCACCAGATTGACAGGTTTGAAAACCGGCTGTGGAAGGAAAGTTCTGTGCCTCGTTTCAATCCTGTAAAGTGCAAACAATAAATTGCAAGGCTTCCTTTCTCTCACATAGGAGAAGACAGTGATGGCATGCATCTGCAACCAAACTATTGCTGCACTTATTAACATAGTTATGTGTTAGTCGTTGATGTATATACCGTGCATTACTTGCCTTTTTCTCGCTGCTTTTATTTTTCATATTTATGAAATTATTGCAGCTACAGGTGTCTTTAATCTTTCTTATATTAGTGCTATGACATTTGCTGTACATCTTTCTTTTATGCAATGCCTCTAGGTGCCTGTCAGGTATATTTAAATGAATAAGTAAATAAATAAATAAAAACTTGATGTCTGTCATGCTTTCTTCCACACCTCAAATATAACTTATTACAGCTGCTCTCGTATTTTATGTGCGAAGCTTTCATGTAATTTGTGGCTAAAATGGCCTAAGAAGCTTCAGTATTATACTTCTGTGATGACACTGTTTGAAATGCAGATTAGTAACCCCTCCCAGGCTGCATCTCAGATGATTGTGCGCTTCACTTGTACTCAGTTATCTCAGATGCTCGCCAGATAACAGTGGTGAGATTTTAGCTCGCGTATGATCCATTTGATTTTTATGCACTTCCATTAGGCATAGCTAGAAAAGCATAGTACAGCAGACATGAACGTCGACAAATGACACATACAAATGTTGACCATCAACTGAGTGTTGTGAAAGAGTATATAAAGGTTACAGTGTGTGCCTGGTCTCAATGCAATAACAAGTTGATGTATCGAAACATTTATTAAATACATGCGTAGACTATTCATTGTACAAGTTCACTTATGATGTTTCTGTTGAAGAAGTTATGCATTTGAATATTTCAGGGCAGGCTTATTGGGTGAAAGGCACATGTATCTTTTATGTGCTGTCTGCATATACACACGGTTTTCTAGCCAGGCATGAACAAGCCCCATATTAAGATGTTGGTTCTAGGGTTGTGTCAAATGTAAATTTTGAGACCAACCCTAATATTTTTCTAATTGTTTTCAAACAATGAGCTGGGGGGGCGATTTTCACCACTGATATTGAACAGTGTTCACATCCTAGCATTCATAACGTTGGCAAGTTTCTGTTACACTGAACGTTATGAAGCATGCTTTATTAAAGAACACAAATGGAGAATATGAACAAATAACCATTTCGTTTTCAAACTCTGGACTTTTTGGGGCATACATGCATGCGCATTATTAAAACAAAGATCCTAAAGGCAATTTTGTTAGCCCATTAGCAGCTAAGTGTACCTTTGAGTTTAAACGAAAAATGTGCGTCGTCTGCACTGCATCTGCGAAAAAGACAACCTTTTCTTTAATTGGAGTCATTACAAACGATGCGCAAAAGGAACGAGGGCATAGCAAAGAACAAGGACATGTCCTCGTTTGCTCTTTATTATTATTATTATTATTATTATTATTATTATTATTATTATTATTATTATTATTATTATTATTATTATTATTGCAATCAAGACTGTCCTTAAGGCAGAATGTATGGTGTGTATTATACCGGGTGTTCAAAATTAAGCTTTACAAAATTTTTTTTAATTGCCTGTGGCAGGTAGCATAATTATCGTTGAGCTGGGTTATTCGAAGAGGCAGACATTGGTAGCACGATAAATTGAAACACATATTCAACGAATTAACAAAAATTAACTTATGTACGTTTTAGGTAATTACTTTACGACACATATTGCAATTTACAAATTGTAGCCGGTGAGCTTGTCAGGCGTATCCACTTGGAATGAATTTCCAGAAAGAGATCAGTTTGGAGATATGTGCCATAAAATACGCCATAAGAATGCACTGTTGTTCCACTTACTTTTTATACCAAACTGCTGTTTTATACATTGAAGTACAAAAGTAACTGGAACGCCCATGTATTTCATCCCACACTTTGGGAAATCACACGAAACTGGTGTCATCCTGGAAATTCATTTCAGTGGATGAGTCTTGCACAGTCACCAGCTACAATTCGTAAATTGCAATATGTGGCGTAAAGTAACTAACTAGGAAGTTCTTTAGTAAATTTTTGTTAATTAGTTGAATATGTGTTTCGATTGTCATGCTACTAATGTCTGCTTCTTCGAATAACCCAGCTCAACGATAAGAATTATGCTACCTGTCACAGGCAATTTTAAAAAATTCCGTAAACTTAATTTTGAACACCCGGTATGTATGTTGTAGTATCTGTTGTGTACCCAGCGATGGTAGCTATAGTTGGGTACAACTTAAGAAGGCAGGAGAGGCCCCGCCCAGATGACCGAAGTGTGGCAGCCAATTGCCTCCGTGACTAAAGAAATAGTCTCGCTCAAAAGTCCTGCCCAGTTCGAAGCTCTGGCGACCATGTTCTCTGTTGGCAGGGTCATCGGCCATCCGGCGCGTGACGTCAGTCTAGAGTGCATTGGTGGAGGCTGGTGTGCATCCGCCTTTGAGGGGCAAATGTCGCTGCCTTCTAAAGTTGTACTCGACTGTAGTCGTGGCACTGTAGCGTAGGCCAGCTTACCGTAGGAGATGGGAGCGTTCCATTTGCAAGCCGGGGCAAGTCCAATGAATAATAAACTGAAACTGAAACTGAAGTCCGTAATAAATGGTAAACACCTGCTTCCGTCTCTGGAAAGGGACAGTATGGACACATTGCACCCAGTGAAAAGTGCAGTCAGTTTCATGCAGATGTGACAGCCAGTTTAAGGGCCACCTTGGCCCAAATCCTCCTCAGCATAACTTCCTTCTCTGCCCTGGTTAGGACACAGGGGAGGGAGCAGATAATTAATCCCGCTCCAAGTTGCCCAACTTGCATTCGTTCTACTGTACATTTCTAGTTGGAATGTTTGCTTCATGTGGTGCAATTAGTATATCAAGTAATTTTGCCATGAAATGTAATGAGATTTAATTGGAATTGAGCACAAAGGTGCAGCATACATAACTACTGCCAAATAGTGCCCACTGCCCAATGCCATGCCTGAAATAAATATCAGTGCAAATGATCGTGGTGTAACCGAAACAGTCTGGCTCCCTGAGTGACGCAGCATACTCTACTATGTTATATCTGCTACGTTACACCCACGTTTTTCCTTCAGTTTCATGTTTTATTGTGGGCACTTGAAAATGTGAAATATTAAAGAACTACTTGAAAACATATTAAGATTTGCAAATGGTGGCTGTTCGATTCGATGACTGAATCAAATAGGGTATTATCTATTCGTTATCAGAATGTTTCGAATATTTGCACACCCCTACCCTAGTTTGTTCATGAGCTAGTTTGCGCAAGTCCAGTGCTACTTTACTACTCGAGCAGAACGGGACTCGTACTTCCTTCACAAGACCTCCACTACCACTCCCATAATTGAAAAGAATGCTGTAACTGTTACTGCACTATCACCCTGTACTCTGTGAAGTGTACGGTGACATACAGGCACTGCCACATTGCACTGGTGGAATGAACAGCTAAGTGGGACAGGGGATGTATTCTCAGACGACCACTTTCGCAAGAATCAACACTGGGTGCACGTGCACAACGGTCGAGCGTATGCAAGAAAGAAGCTCTCTCATTGGCTCTCGCGAGCTTCGTCTCGTGAAAGTGAAACTATTGCCGAAAGTGATTGCTCGAGAATACCACACCAGGTCTTAAAATACAGGAAACGCATGCAGATTGAATGGACAACTAAACTACGGCCACAGCGTGAAATGAAATGAACGCTCAGCTGTGAATGCATGAGCAATGCCATAGTACAAGCCTGATTACTTCTTGCTTTAGATGACATGTGCTGATACTCTCTCTTTTTACTCTCTTTTTTAATTAAAAAAGAGGTTTTGCATTTTGTGTACTGTAATTTTTACTTTCTCTCTCTCTCTCTCGTTAAAGGTTTGGGCACAGGAACGGCTGCAGTCATACTAGCTGATGCAGCCCGCTCCACAACCGAGAAAGACCGCACTGCCACATTTGCGCTGCTGGCAGGCTTCCATGAGCTCGGCATTATTGTTGGATCGGCCTTGCACGTCGTCTTTGAAAATGAGAACCTCAGCGTGGGAGCACTTCCGCTTGATCACTACTCCATTCCTGCAGTACGTGTGCTCAGTACTTCCTTTCCTTTTGATTCCACAAGGGCAACAGATTCTTTACCTCTGTTTAAATTTTAACAATTGAGAATAATACAGCAGATGCAGAAATTTCTTACACAGTTACGCAGTTTTTGGTTTTGTGAAAATGTAACCGATACCATTGCCTTCAGGATCAGTACGGTGCACTAGCAGCCTACAAGTGCCCTGGGCTGATTACCTTCACGCATACCTGTTAGAAATCGGCATGATGTAGTTGGAAGTCTTTTTACATATGTGCAATAGTAGCATTGTTATTAGGAACACAAAAGCCTGTTTGAAATTAAGTGTATGCCGTAACCCATATTAAGCGCTTTCTGGAACTGTAATTCTGTTCAGAAAAAAAAAAAAACAGATTGTGTTTGTTTTCAGCTTACATAGCATTTCTTTGGCTTTGTACTGAGGTATATTAAAATCACTCATTCATAAATTTCACAGCAGTGAACTTCTGGCTGCTAATGTGGTACTTTTTCTGCAACCTCAGTACCTTTCTCAACATGGCAATGAAACGAATATTTCAGAACTGATTCTGTCTCTGCTTGTCCCACACGTGGTACATCCTCCGAAAACTTTGAAGTCGTCTCTTAAAAATCCACAGTGAAGGCTTGTTTGATGCAGTGTTAATAACCTAGTGAGGAAGTCACTCAATTTAGTCGGTTTAAGTCACTCTAACGACAACTTTGCCTTTTTGGAGCCTTAGTGACTTTCTTTTTTTCCTTCTTCAGAAGCATATGCATTTGGGCTGGTTGGTTCATCACTTGAGTGGAAACAGCGCAAAATAACTGGACATGAGAAAAGGACAGGCAACAGCGCTATTGTCTGTCCTTTTCTCACGTCTTGTTACAGTGGAATCTCGTTGATACGATCTTTACAGGAACCGGAAAATAAAACGTATCATCTGAAAATCGTATTATCCGAAAATAATTGTGTATAAGAAAAATCGTATATAAGAAGAAATGTAATATTCCGAAAAACATATTATACAGAATCATATCAACGAGATTCCACTTTGTTTTGCGCCCTTTCCACTCATGACTTTTTTAGTGATGTAAATAGCCGGTAGACTGCCCTAGTAAAGTTCCTCAAGACACTTTGGCCGAGTTCAATGCCTCGCCCCCATTTTATCTCATGGGGGATATATGCGCCTCCACTTGTTGCTACTCCTATAAAGACATTCTAAAGAGCTAGTGGGCCATCTGGGTGCATAAGATACATGAAAGCTGCTCTTGCAGTCAAAGCACAATTTCGAGATGCAGTGTCATTTTGAAACTGAAGGATTTTTCTGCCTTTTCACATTGCAACCAATGGCCCACCCTGCACAAGGTAATATAAAGGCCTAATTAAAAAAAAGTAAGGAAGACATCTAGGAACAATTAAAATGTAGAAACAAAATTATGAGCAAGTTGTCATCATAACTTACGTCACATTTGACTGGTCACTTTCAAGCACTCTCGCGATGCGGTTTACACTCGGCTGGTTGAAATTGAGCACTCGAAACTCATTCCCATGGTTCATTTAGAGCACCGTGCTCCAGTTCAGGGCAACCAGAGGCACCGTGACCTCCTTCGAGCTGGGAGCATGACCGAGATCTGGCAGAATGTTGGTCACATGGCTACTCCGATTGCTCTGGGAGCAGCTGTAAACATTTTTACTCGCTACAATTTTTAGAAGGCTCCATATCACTTCAAAAAAATTTGGAGCACGGTAGGAACCATTTGAATGTACCATTAGTGACTTTTCGTTAAAGATGGAGCATTTCGTTGTGGGCCGCGACCTGGCATCCTTGCTTCCCAAACAATGATACCAACACTTATTTGATCTCCTTTCTTCCACAATCTTTGCAGCTGCTGATGGCCTTCCTCTGGCTGCTGATGGAAGCCTGCTTCTTCCTGGCGTACTTCAACATGGCCCAGCTTTGCCATCAGCAGAGACTCGAAGACACCTTGCAATGCAGTTACTTGGAAGCGAGCCTGGGCAATGTCTCAGAGTGTGCTCCACCACCCAGTCCATTCCCCCAGCACCGCGAGCTTCCGCTTGGCTTGGATCATGCCGATAGCATCAGTTATTCTGCAGGAGTGCCGTCATCACACCACCCCTACCACCCTCATCGAATGATTCAGGCAGGGTTGCTTGGCTTATTCAGTATGGTGCAAAAACCTGTTTCGGAGATCATGTTGCTTCCTTTATTTTTTGTTTTATTTCTTGTGTTGAAGTTTTCGTTGTTAATACTAATCCTCCGGCTCGGCTGTTGTGATTGTAAAGCAACCCTTTCCCATTTGTCAGAGGGCAAATGCTATAATAGTAGACTTCCCTTAATTCAATCTCAGTGTCCCCTATGACAAAATAAAATAAATAAAGCACTTCATTGACACTTGACCTCTTTGGTGACCTACATTTTCCCAAGCTTCTGACAAATTCATTTTATATTTACGTTTCAGGCTCCTCTAATGTGCTCGCTGAATAGCGACCTTGCCAAGATGCATCGCAGCCCGCTTAACTTGTCCCTGGACGAAGGCGACCTCTTCAGCGATGCTATGATCGAGACTGCCGAGAGGTTCATACTGAGCTCGGAGTCTGCCAACCCTGGCGCTGCATTTAGAAGCACATTAGGTGCCCCTCCCAGTACAAGTGACATCGAGCAGTCTGCGACCCACTCGACCTCCGACAATGCCAAGTCAGAATCTATTGTGCCAGAGACGGAGGTTTTGCACAGGTACTGCTCAGGTGTGTTCTGTTCCTCTGTTCCTTCATTTAACCATTGAGCGATAATTTTTTCAAACTCAGTCATTACTTTTGAATGCAGTTCTCTTTTGCTAGTTGAAGCTCCGAGAGATGCTTAGTTTTCTGTACAAGTTGTCCCGAGTTTAATAAAGTGTGGTAAGAAGTATAATTATAGGTTTCAAACAATACAGCTCTTCGCAGGAAGATAGAGACGAAGTGATCAACACTTGGCGAACATTGGGAAGCCACAGGCTAGAGTTAATGTTTCGACAAGAGGACTTGTCCTCATCAGGATGACAACTGCAGGCCAACAACTGTTGCTGCCTTGACGAAGGCAACTCCCCTTCTCGAAACATGGACTGTACCCCGAGGCTTCCCTTGTACACCCACTGTTAATCGGAATTATGGGTTTTTATACAAATATACAATGCAATACAATCCAGTACAATACAACACAATATTTTATACAATAACCTGGCAAGGGAACAAAAATTAATGATCGCCAGTCAGCCTCTAGAGTCTGTGCAGGAGTACGCTTATCAGAGGCCTAGGCTGATGATGATGATGATGATACAAATATATGTACACACCCATGAAGCAATGTTCAAGGATGAGCAACTGTCACAACTGAGTTCCCTGGTGTAGATGAGGGAGAGCAACCACACAAGCACATCCAGAATGTCAGCACTGCAAATGCACGGCCGAGTTAGTGGCTTCTATTAGCAGTGATGCCTACCAACAGACAGAGAAGCTTGAATACCAACTGCTTCGGGGCTTTCACTATTCATGCCTTACATATGTCTTCTCATTTGCTGTTCTTGACTGTGTTGCTGCTCTTTTAGAAGCCAATCATTTTGAATTATCTGGAAGCCATTTGAAGTAGATAGCTTTGAAAAGAGCCAAAACAAAGCTGGCGAACCGAGAATTATAGATTTGTTCTAAATTAATCGCTGTTGATAATTATTCGAGTTTACATCATTGGTAAGTCGACCGTAGCTTCTATGTTAGGTTTAGGATACTTTATTGTTTGGCTGGCTCTGGAGCAATTATTACCTGATTTGGAATTTGCTTCATCTTCATTTGTAAAGAGCATCGATTGGAATGATCAGATTTAGTTCACTGCCTATATATACTAAGTTTTCATGGCGACAGCGATTGTGTATGTGTACATTGCACTTGAAGATTTGGCAGTCTTTTAAGGGTTGCTTAAGTATAATTATTAGTGATTTTAACAAGGGTGCTGAGGCTAATTACAAAATAAATATTTCAAGAAAGCACTTGTTGCAGTGAATCTCTAATAATGTGAGCTCCATAAACTGTCTTAGGCAAGCTGCATGCGAAATATTTGCCACAGAAAGCTAACAGTCACTCTTTGAAAATTGACATTCATTTTTTTTAATTAAATTTTGAAATCTTCACTACGCTTTAAAGTGTGTTATTTCTGCTTTTGTTTTTCTAGGACTTGTTATCCAGTGTGGAATGTGTTTAGCATACCAACTATTTTTTATTGACTTCATCATTTTTTTTCCCCAGAGTATATCAGAGAAGATACTGTTGTGTTGTTGGCAATAACGTTTCTGGTCACCTACAGTCAAACAGCTCTTCAGGTGAGCCGAGCAATCCTCAGATTACAATGTCATGACTTGTGACTATATTTTTATGTTGTACTTCACCATAAACTATATTTAACCCTCACATCATTGTTGAGTTCACTTGTTAGCTATATTGGAATTCATTTATTGTCAATTCAACTCATTTGCTATATTGCCTTTGTGTTAAGTGCATCATATAGCGTTTACATCAATTTGTTGTTTTTGTAAGTTTCTGTAATACAGTAATTTTTTTTATATCCTTGATCAATTTGGTTGGATTTTTATGCAATTTTTGTATTGACATTGTTTTGTTGACATTGTTTTAGTACGTAATATGCTCATGTCTTTATTTATACTTTAATAGATTCCAACTAGTCTTGGACAATGGATTCCGATGTTCTTGAAGATGTCCATTGTGAATAAATAATTGCATGCTTCTGCTCCTGCCATTGCTCTGCAGTCTATGCCACTGATCTATGATAAATGATCTGCAGTGCAGCATAACATGACTGATCAGCAGTGCTTGTCATAATAATAATTGGCCGTCTATGACCCTGCACTGTTCTGAAGTTTGGTGTCTCAGATTTTTTTATAAATTCCAGGCTGCTCTTTATCCTCTGGCAAAAGAGTACTACCGATATGGAGAGATGAAAAGCATTGCAATATACCTTGTATGCGGTGTTGAGGTAAGAATACCGTTCATGCCACATAATGTCAAAAGATAGCACGTGATTATGCATGTAGTGTTGTGTTATTGAAACTGATTATGGTGAAGAAGGTCTTCCTACACATTCTTGTCATGAATGTTTTCAGTCACCGAACTTGCTGCTAAATTATGGATCTGTAAAACTGAAGTTTCAGTGCACGTACTCTTATCATGAACAGTTGAGTGTCCATCACAAGGCTCGCCACTGCATGAAGTCAGACATTCATTAAGTATCTTAGTAATTGCTCATGCGTCATGTTTCTAAGTGATAGGCACCGTCCGGCAAATGAGCCATGTTTTGTCAGGCACTTTGTACACGTACTTCTTGTCCGATTGAACACACAACTTGTGCTTTTAATTAGCACTGTAACTGAAGTTCAGCAGCTCTGTAGCACGCACACTTTAAAAGTGCATTCAGAATGAAGATCAAAGTCTGGGAGCCCTATTGGCTTTGCTCTGTGAGTTTGTGCAAAAGAGCAAATTTTGATTGAAAAACTGATGGAAAGTGCTTCAGTGTCTAGTTGAAGACGATGAAAAACAAAGTTTTCCTCGTCAAGTTGGGGTTGAGAATGGGGTACATTAACTGTATAATTTATTGTGAGAGACGCACTGGAGCGGCAGCATTTGATCGATGTCAACCAGAAGTTGAATCGCCTTCCAACTTTTTTGAGTGCATGCATTGCGCCGTCAGGCACCTTCTGCACATTTCTTCTTCCGCTATTCGAAGTCTTCTTCAGCCAGCAATTTCCTTGGCCATGGCATAGCAATGCGAAGGCAAGTAGTGAGCGAGCGAGCGCCAGTCTCATTCTATGCCTGCTCCCCTGATGTACCGATATTTCCCCAGCGCAAATGTGATGTAGTACTCCGGCACATGCTGAAGGCAAAATTGCTGTGCACGGCACTCTATCACATCGCTCCTCGCGTGAGGGGAGTAGGAAGGGCGTTGGACTTTAACCTGCACTACCTTTGTAATTGACCCACATTTTTAGACTGCACTATCTCTGGGATTGGCCCACGAAAGAGGCTAGAAGTTGGAAACAGACATAACCCATACAGAAAAGTGGCAGTAACTCGCCAAGGAAGACATTGTCTTCAGAATTCAATCACGATTGGGCACAAGTCACAACCAAAGGTGCCCATATGACAGCAATATTATATTAGTTCTAGTTACTCAACTAAATACCGAGTCACTCAGTTCCTTTTATCCCTCTAGTGCATTGCATAGTGAGGGCCTCGACTGTGGTAGCCTTGGTGTCTTAGGTAGCATGTATGAGAGTTCAGTGGCCAGTTACGCCATTTCCATATTCAAAAAGTCCCTCATAGTGTCTTGTCAATTTCAACTGTAGCATTATGGCATTCAGTATTCACCAATCACTTAAATGCAAGACATGGATAGCTGTGAGCACCAAATTTGTCTTAAAAGCTATGTCTTTTTTTTTTTTTTTTTTGCAGGTCCTCCTGGTGTTTGCCGGTATACGCATCCTGAGCAGACAGCTTTCAGACCGACTGTTGCTCCTAGTTGGCCTAGTCTTCACTTGTGCGGGAACTTTCCTTTGGCTTGGCTTCAGTTTTGTTGCAAGTCCAGGTTAGTCATGTGCTGTATGCTCAGCACAGCGAGACAGACTGCCGAAGAGAAACAATAAAACGATTTTAGGTAGTAGACCACTCTTTCAAAACTGTGTTTACACTTCGGCTGAAGAAGACTGCCCTAGTTGAATTTCAGGTCCAGACCAAAGAAGAACAAAGAAATTCTTGTGGCAATGTGAATGCTAAAGTGTCTTGTTGCGGGTGTTCCACCAACTTCCTATCACAACCTGTAATAGAAATCATGTCTTGGCAGTCACTCACTCAAATGTTCATGCACTGTTCGGTCAGGTAAGCCTTAGTGATTTTGACATGTTCCAAAAATATACATTGGGCTTCTAGCCCTTTTGTTCATCTACTGTTTGTGCATGGAAACAGTTAAGTAACTACACTAAAAAACTCACCTCATTGTTCTGTCCACAGGAAGGTTTAACTCGCTGCCTCTGTTTGTGCTCGGAACTGCCATTGACCTGTTTGGAATGCCCATGCTGACGGTGTGCACGTGTTCTTTGATATCCAAGGTCACCAGCAGCAAACACCAAGGTTAGTGGTCTGCATATGCCTTTTCCCATCTCACAGTTCTTTTGACTTTGTCTTTTAAACATGTTAACCGGTAGTCTCATCTGGAAGAGGTCACGTCTGACAGTTGTACATATACATGCATAATGTTTTAAGTGATACCTTGTCATACTTTTTTTCGCCATACAAGGTGCCAGTAAAGTACAGTGTAGACTGCTTATAACGTAAGTCGCCGGAGTCGCGAATATCTGCACTATAAGCGATACCGCACTATAACCAAAACAACGATTTTCAAGCCCTGCACGTATACAAACATGTAGACCAAGCATGTAGACACGCTTTGTACTATCGCGTGCACATCGCGATTACGTTTTCGCCAGTTCACTGGCGAAAAGATAATTGCGAATGTAGCCGGTGCTCTTTAAGTTCGACAGCTTTCCACCGAGTCAAAACGAAACAGCAGTTTGCCGCAACCGCTGCAGAAAAAACCGTGACCACTATTGACGCGATTATGAACGGCGACTTTGCGGTGCTGAAGGCACGCGCCCGACGCAAGCACCAAGTCTGGATGAATTAACTACCATTCGCTGCAGCAACTGGCGGTCGAAACCGCGGTCGCTATCTATGCGATCATCGATGGCGACTACGCAGTTTTTTAGGCACGTGGCCGACGCGCGTACTGAGTAAAAACGAAACTACTGTTCGCCGCAACCGCTGCAGAGAAAGCCGCGGCCACTAGCGATGCGATCGTGGATGACGACGCGGTGTTATGCGCAGCGGTAAACGCAAGAATACAGGCTTTGAAGACACAAATAGGTTCAAAGCGTTCCGGCATTGCTGTCATTCACATACCTTTTCAACTGATGGCTGTGGCGATGCGGACTCCGCTGCGTCGTTTCGGTTGGACGCTAGCGCCGTTCTTGCTCTTTTGCGTCGCACATTTGCGGCGCTCCTCGAGCTCCAAAAGTTGTCCAAATTAACCAATGTGCGGCCAAATAAGTCCAAATTAACGAGAGTTTGATTGCATTGAATAATGCATACGCCGGCCGGGAGCACGCACCTTGTTGAGAAGCGTGCTCGCTGCCACCCTTGTCAGTGAGATTTTCCCGCGGATGCCGCATTATAACCGGTATTTCGTCTCACGCGGCTGCACTGTAAGCGGTATGCGTATACATGGAGTGCTATGGGAAAATTAACGGGAATCTGAAAAGACCGTACTATATCCGGTCCTGCACTATAACCGGTTACGTTATAAGTGGTCTATACTGTAGCTACATCAGGCAGCTTAACTGGCACTGACTTAGCTTTCATCACTGCCTTACTTCACATCACGGCCTGTAATTGGAAGTATTTGTTATACATTACTGTTTTATTTTCACAATGTTAAAAAAAAAAAACGTTTCCTCTTTCCATACTCCACATTTCCATGCTGAACTCCGTGATGCACTATGCATCTCTGTGTATCCGTGCTATAAGTTTATCAGCTGTTTTGGTTTATCAGCTGTAACTGGTTCTAACTACAAGAGTTGCTCCTAGCTCTATTTATTAGCACTTGTTAGTAGCAAGTCTAACTTCTGTTTAAGGTGTCAAATGAAGTAGAAGTGTAGTTCTCAAGAAAGTTTCACACTACCTTTCAGATAACTAGACACTTGGAATCTAGGTGGATTTGACATAAGCAGGAGTGAATCCCTAGATAAGGAAGTCACGTGTTACTAGTATCATGACTGAAATTAAAGGTGAATTCATACAATGCACCAAATCGCCGATTCAGTCAACAAGCAGACCAAGCATGATGCGGCGCAGTAGCATCGAATCATGTTGTATTTAATGGCTCTGCAAACAAGCTTCTTGGAGCACGACTCACTGCTGCTGAGCCATGTAATCTTCTGTCCGCAGGCTGAATCAGCAATTCTGGTGTTCATTGTGTAAATCTGCCTTTGTAATACTACGCCTTCATGCTGTACTGTGCAAGCTACCTGCCACACTGGCTTTGTGGCTGTGGTGTTTTGCTGCTGAACACAAGGTTGCAGCTTCAGTACCCATCTGTGGCAGCCACATTAAGATGAGGGGAAAATGCAAAATTGCTTGTGTACCAAGCATTGGATTCACTTTAAAAGACCCCAGCTGGTCAAAGGCTATCCGGAGCCATCGACCATGGCCTCTCTTGCAGCCCCTGTATTGTTTCAGGATTTTAAGCTCCACCAGTCAGTCACTGCGTCAGTTAATCATAACTTGCGCACTCGAAACTTCAGCTGCCCTATTCAGCAGCCAGTGTGATCACTGAATGCAGCAATTGATAGTACTTTTCTGCCTCTGGCATTGTTTGAACGTTGCGAGAAATGGTTGGTTTTACTCAGCATTCAAGTGCAGATGCATGGTCATGGTCCATCATATGCTCCCTTGGCAGCCGTGAGTAGTAGTATTGTTCACTACATGCCATCTCGCTATCCTTCTTTTGCAGCTGTTATGCAGTCACTGTACATGGGCATAATGCAATTAGGCTGTACGTTGGGACCACTGTGGACGGGAGGTTCCTTGCAGCACAAGAGCATGCTTTTCGGTGTCCCCTGCGGCCTATCGGTCCTGTTCACGGTATGTACGCATCAGGCCATCACTATAGTCATTGCTCTGCGATTCGTACACAAACAAATACTAATACTAGCAATACTACTGGGACTGCACTTTGCATGGTAAGCGGCAGGCCACGCATTATTTCACTTACAATCTATCCTCGCAGTGGTTCTAGCCCTTTGTCACCGTGCCTGTTCTTTCCTCAATACACATAGCCACCATATGTACAGCCATGGTAAAGAATTCTGACTGGTAAAGAAGTCTGACTGCATGGCACGTACATTCAATCCCAGATAGCCAAACCTGAACGTATCGAAGTATTGTCTATATCAAATAGTCGTAACAACCCCTTTAAAAGCACTTGCAAAAGTATAACGATGTTGTACGCATGCATCGAACTCCTGTTCACTGACACATTAGATATATCGGACACTGCGCTGCAAGTACTGCAAGGACACACCCCTGCAAGTACGCTTCTCCCAACATGGCTACAATCATCATCTCGGGTCAGAAATATTCAATGCTGACGAAAACGCGGTGCAGTGCAAGCAAGGCAAGCAAGGCATTGTATCTGAAGGGCATGGAGTAAAACTGGCATGGAGTAAAAATGAGCAGAGTGTGTGTTTTAGTTTTGCTAGCTGCAAATATCGATGGTTCATGGAAACTGTGGCCATTCATTAATGGCAAAAGCACGCACAGTGGGTAAGAGATTGCCACGCAGCTTCAAGAGCACAAAATGCCTTTCAGCTCGATGCACATTCCACAGGAATGCATAGGATGACACGCGAGCTATTTCCCGAGTGCCTCCAAGCGTGGGATGCTGAACTGGAGATGTCAGACCACTGGGTTTGTCTTCTTGTTAAGGGGGTCCATAACTATGTTCTGTGAACAGAATTTTAGGGTTCTGCAAGCGATCAAAACGAATGTGAACTCCCAGTCCCCTCAATGTAGTTTAACATTACAGTTTGTATTTAACGAAACCACCACATACCACATCTACAGCTCTGAAGTCTTCGCGGAAAGACCATCATGGCAGTGGTGCTCAAGACTCAGTCCCTGTGTCGATTCGCAAGGGCACAGTGCCTGTGTAATGCTGCACAATGCATTCATGCTCGCCAGGTGGTCTGCAATACATGGGTTGGAATTAACTCAGATGTTCTGCACAAGCTGAGAGCTACAGTTAACCTTAATGTAATTCTCAATATAACGAAGTATTTAACTTTTCATAACTTCTTGTCCATAGAACACCACGTATATTAAAACCTCAATATATAACGAAATTTCATTGCAGCCGCGATAGAATACCGAGACAATAAATGGAAATTTCCGTGGATGCACATGGTCAAATGGTTGAATTACAAGCAGCTGCTTGCGAACGCCCCTCTCAAATCACATAATGCATGAACAAGGGCGACCGCCGAAGCGGAGCAGCATCATGTTCTGTAAAACGTCCAAGTGCGATAAGATCCTCTGCACACCCTGCGCACTGTATGCTTTGGGTGTGAGTGAACGCGTGCAAGGGTGAGCTGAGAAGGATGATGGCTTGATGAGCACTGTCTTCCCGCGAGAGCAAGGCGAATGAAGGGGAGAGGGGAGCGAGCTCACGGTAACACGATAAAGCACAAGCAAGGCAAGGAGGCGGGGGGGGGGAGGAAGTGGGGGGCAGGTTGGTGTGCATCTTCTTTTCTAGCACAGCCGTGGCTGCGCGTGGCTGTCAGTGCAGCTGAGTGCATACACAGCCAGTGTGCCCTCTTTTAGAGGTAGTCTGCTGCGTGTGTAAACAGTGGGCATGCTGAGATGGCAAGGCATCATGTGCGCTATCTTCCTGCGTATTTAGTACTGGAAGTTGCGTATCTCGAGTTTTGAAGATGCGTTGAAGCGAGAGGCAGACGAAGCATTCATTCCCCGCTGCTGGCGCTTTTCATGGTAGCTTCTTCCTGCTGCGAGCGACCCTATCAGCCACAAGGGGTGAAGTGGACGCGAAAGCGTGGCTGGATTCGCCTAATGGTGTACTGCCGACGTGAAGATATCGTCGACACGGCATGAAACAATATCTTTCGTCGCCTACTCTCAAGATCAACAAAAACAATTTTTCTCTCATTCAAACTTGCTTTTTTCGATTGTCCGATGATTTGGAGAACTTTGCAGCCCCTTCCATGTAAGAAAAATCGATCGGAGACTGCACTTATTTGCATAAAAGGTAAAATTTCATTACAACATAATTTCAATAAAATGAAGCAAATTGTCGATTTTACCAACTTCGTTAAATTGAGGTTTAACCGTACTTTCAAATCTAGCAGCGTCTGCCTAGTCGACTCGTTGCCTGATGTATGATGAGCAGCTGTTTAAATAACGTAAACAACATTGGGCATGTTCCTGTGTGGTTCACAGTACAGGTGCGCTGATGACAACACTGTGCATATTCATACAGGCTTGTTTGTTTCTACACTGCTTCCATTTCTACCTTATCCAAAATTAAAACATGCGAGGAGTACCATAGGTCCCACACGAGTGGGCAACACAAGCATTTAGGGTTAGTACAGCTTCAGTTACTTGCGACAACTGTATGTAAAAAGTTAAATAAGTAAACTTCTCTGCATCCAACATGACCTTGAGACACAAATCGGCAAGCTCCCGCTTGTCTCAATCTCGGAAAACTGTCCAGGACGTGCGAAGTTTTCAGATAAGCTTCAGATTGGCATGCTTTATATATTGAATTATCAATATATTAAACTACTTTGTGGTCCCCTTTGGGTTCGATATATCTGTGATCGACTGTATTACCAAGTGGATGTACAGGAAAATGAAGCGTGTAAGTGAGCACACACATTTTATACTTAATACAGTAGACTTTTTTTAATTCGACTCCGTTAATTCGATATTTTTCAGTTAATTCCATCCCGACCAAAGATTCCAGCATGTACCCATACATTTCCACAGACCCAAACTTCGGTATTTCGAGCCAAAAATTGGCTTTCGCCGGATAATTCGAGCTTGGCTGGTCAGCTCGCACGCACCTGATCCCAATGGTGACCCCAATCATGACCCCTTTAGCAACAGTGTCCGTCTAGGTGGAGCTTAGGGTCCATGAATGTGTCGAGCACACGCCATCTCGTGCTCAAAAGGCTTATTTTTGGCCTGCCATAGGAATATTTTCAAGCAATGACGGTGGCTCACATTGTCCGATTACAGTATTTATCCCATTTCATCATTTGTATGCTTTACTGCATAACATTTCTGTATTTTGGCGAAGCTGACTTTAGAAAATAGGCCACCATTGTGCAACACATATTAGACCCTTGCCCATTTTTCTTGATAAAAATCGGGTGCGCGTTAAATTTCTACTTTGTTTAGGAGCTTTAATGTCATTTCTGCGTTAGTTTTCTACTTTAGACACATAGAAAGCGGGTGAGTGTTTGATTTAGGGGCACGTAAGAATAAAAAAAGTACTGCCAAGTGAATCAGTGGTGTGTTTTGGTGTTTTTTCTGCGAACTTGTTTAATTCGACCTGCCAGATAATTCAGCCAGTTTCGTCAGTCCTGTCAGGGTCGAATTAACGGAAGTCCACTGTATATTCTTTATGTGAGCCAACTATTTTGCAATGCAGATTCACATATTTATGAAACCCGGGACCTCACATCAGAAGCTGTGACTTTAGTTTCTTGTATGGTCTAAAATACTCTTCATCGCCTGCGCAATGTATTGACACCTCTATGTGACCTAGTTTCCCGACTTATGGTGCAGCATACTTACCTGGTCCCAGGTTCTCTTATCATGAATTTCAAAAACTTGTGCCGAGGCTTCTTGTGGTGTTGTAGCACTCATCAACTCTTTTATTGTTAGCTCCAGCCAGAGACATCCCTCATTCGACTATGGTTGATCATTTGCAAGTCTTCATCATCCTACAAACTTCTGTCTTGCTTGGATTTTGTTTTGTGCGTGTATGTGTTGCTTTGCTGCATTCAAACTACATGCCTATTCTGTCTCTAGGTGCTGTTCCTTGCCTCATTCCCACAACTCGGCCAGCAGCAGTCGACGAACGAGAACGACGAGGAAGCAGAAGAGGTAGACAGTTCATCAAAAACGGAACTAACCGCTGCCAGCGATGCGCACTAACACTCGCACGTTTCCTGTTATTTGTGTGTTGAACTCACATGCTTTCTTAGCCTGACTGTACCAACCTATGTGTGCCAACTGCCATCCTCCAGTTTTCTTTTTTTGTTTTGTTTTTGTTTTGCAGGACAATGAACAGATACCTCTTTTGAGGCAAAGACGCTAAGAGCACTTTTTTGCAAGCACGGTTTTTAATTCACGCGGTCGTCACACTGCGTCTTTATATATATGATATACATATATTTTTCAAAATAAATTTATACATTTATTCATCCTTGAGCATGTCTGACTTTTATTTGTTTGTTTGTTGTTTGTTTGGTAGTGTTCGTGCAATATTAGAAAGGCAGGCTAGTTTGTTGCAAATTACGACAAATACCAAGGCTCGCTGCAAACCGTTTGTGAAGCCTCGCACATGTTATTAAATGCTTAGAACATGTTGCAGGTTTCTTCAAAAAAGGTTGTTACTAGTTAGGCAGACACACTTTGTCTTGTTTACTGCTTTCTGAAAAAGAGGTGTTGTCACACTCTGTAGTCCCCTATGAGAGCATGCAGTGTGTGCGATGCACCCCACTAAATAACATCATGCATGTGTATGTTTGGAACATCAGCTACCACTTTTACCATGCGCATTTCTGAGCACAGGCATTTGATAGCATGGATACTTGGTTGTCTCGATATCTGATAGCACGAGCACCAAGCACTTCTGGGGTGCATTCCTACCCGAATACTTACCTTTATTATTTTCACTTTTCTATGTTTTGACTCTCAGCTTGGAGTAAGTACTTGAGCGCTATGCTGACACTAATTTCAACATTGACTGATATAACATGCAAGTATGCTTTACTGCATAACATTGCTGTATTGTGGCGAAGCTGACTTTAGGAAATATGCCACCATATTGCCACCATATGTGGACCTATGCCAAAGGAATGCCACGAGCTTCTATTGTCAAGACACAATAATATAAACTTCACACTGAGGCTATTATTGAAATTATACACGCGTTTGTAAGTTAATGTTACATGCCATGCTTGTGAGGCTGCATTTAGCATTGAAAGGATTGTATATGCAATGATCGCTATATGACTAAGGAGATGTCTTTACCTTAAGTCTCCCATTATGAGTCCATTAGGATACTATCAGACTGAAAGATTTCTTATGTATTGCGATTGCTATTGTTTTATTGTTCTTCCAAGCCCACGTAAAGTTGGAAAGCGGGCTCAACTAAGAAGTAAGAATAATGTTTAAGAACCCCAGGTGGTCAAAATTAATCCTGAGCCCTCCACTACGGCGTGCCTCATAATCAGAACTGGTTTTGGCACGTAAAACCCCAGAAAGAAGAAGAAGAAGTAAGAATAACTGCACCTGCACAGTCAGCCTTGAGCTTTATTTGAAAAACTCAAGAAGGGAGAAACGGCTGCCTTCAATGCAACAAATCACAGCACTGTTTTCGTCATTGTTTTCTTTAGTCAGGCGCGACCAACAGACAATAACATCTTGAAGGTGACAGATGAAAAATCCAGAGTTGGGAGGACAGCACTCTTCAAATTTGTAATGGATTGTTCTCATTGTCCTTTTCTTTCGCCACCCTAAAACAACTGGCCCTTTATGACAACTACACAATGCAAGTCACAGCTGTACACGTTGAACACAGATTGCAGATGTCTCCACAAAGAATTAAGATAGGGCGCTAATATAGAGCTCTTTCCTTTTATATATATTTTTCTTGCCTTAGGCCAACCCAGACTTTCACCTTCGAATGTGCTTTGTCTCAAAAAGTCGCATGCGATTGGCAGAACAAAGTGACTTGATCTAGACTTCAGAAACTGAGTGTACGCACAATTTATGCATGGTAGGTGTCACTGTGTGTGACACTGTCACTGTGCCCAAATAAACAAAAAGGCAGAGAGGTGTCACAAGATGGCGGCCACGACAAGGGGCAAACGCGCTATTGACACAGATTGACATGAGAACAGCAGAGCACTTGGTTTTTGGTTTTTGCACAGTCTAACAAAAAGCAGTGGATGTGACGATTCACAACCAACTATGATGCGTGATGAGCAATGCTTACGATGCACCAGAGTTGATCACGAATCTTAGTACTCATTGCATTTCGCTAGGTTGCGCAAAAAAAAAAAATCGCTCTGCTGTTCACATTTCAATTAGCGCTGATAGTACATACACAGAAATCACTCCGGTGTTCACATTTCAACTAGTGCTGATAGTACATCACAGGGCAGACTCACAAACATCATTATTGTGTATGTCTGACCCTTTCCGTGTCCACCATTTCGAGGTACACTGCAAAATTATTACAACCAGCCCAAACTTGTACACTTTTGGAATTGCAGCTGTAAGCAAAAAGCAAATACAGCCAGATTTTCCAAGACAGCATCTTGTTTTCATCTTGAGAAGGTCATACGATACATATGTTTACACTTCTGTCTCGGCAGTCCCTGTTGGCAAGCTATGCTAGATCGCTTTTTGCTTGTTTTGCTGCTGCCACAGGGAATGAGGCCTACATGAGAGAAGGCATCGGACAGCATATGAAGTGCTCTTCTTCGTGATGTTAACTTTTTAAATGAGTTAGCAAGTACTGGTAAAGATGTTTGCAGGAGTTCATTTAAAGGTCCCAGTAGGTGCGGTCCAACCTTTCATGCCATAGTGAGTGTCTTCTTTTCTGTGTAAACATGCGTAATATAGTATGTCCTTACACCTTCTCGCAATGAAAACAAGCGCATTTCGAGGCCACAGGTTCAAACAGTGTTCTGGTAGAAAGAAGTTGACGGGTGTTCCTGACACAAAGAGAGTCGTACACATAAGAAGAATGGGGTGCTCTGAAAAAATTAAAGTTGCACTAGTTGTGTGCAAGTTTACAAAGGAACACCACCACAAGCAGTGTCAGCAGATGAAACAATTCAGAACGAGCAGCTCGAAGTGATTGACGAAAGTCACTGCTTTGTCTACTGTGTAAAAGAGCACAATGCCAAGCCACTAATTTATCAGTTCATTTATCCATTCCACCTTTCTCTTTAAATCGTTACTAGCTCAAGTAAGTGCAACCACATCATTTACATGAGCTCTTGGAAACAACATTCAGAGGAAGCACTGTGCTTTTTAGGCCATGGCGAAGTTTTCACACATCTACCTGCATTAAGCAATGGTGCTTATACTGCCGCAAGCATTGGACTTCCCTTGGACATTTAAAGACAAGTTGAAAATTTGTAAACAAGAGAGTTAACTGTGACATCAGTTCAGAGCATAGGTGAAAAGACCTATGTTGCCAGTGCGGATGACCAAAAAAAAATTTTTTTTTTCAATTGCATCCCTATGACATCCGTATGTGACATTACATCTTGCAGCTTGTCATGTTTTCTTTTGCTGGCTTGAACAGTATACCATAAGCTTGTTAAGTATAGAAGTCCTGCCATGTGATGTTCCCATAAAAAAGAATGTCTGTGTTATCTTTTGAAAATATGACAAAGTTAACTAGTCACAAATAGTGAAAATTGTGCACACAAGTTAAAGCTAGCTTAATACAAATATTAACAAAAATGACTAGCTGCACTGTACAGGCATGTTCACTGTTGCAGTCATGGCAAAAAATGACCATCGCCTCCAGCTAGGTTGAACATTACGACTTTTGTGTTGCAAAAAGCTGACAACCGTCCGCTGGAGGCCTCTTTCACTACTGCAGGAACTGAGCTGTTATGCCTGTACAAGTTCAAAAACATAAGTGCTATAACTTCTACTTTCATTTGACTTCAAACAAATAAAAACCTTCATTAGATGACAACTGTCTTATGACAAAAAAAATATATATAATAATAATAGAGTCCCAGAAATATAAATGATTAAAATTTACATGTCATTTCTCATTTCAGAGTGAAACGCTAAAATGTTCTGGCAGGTTCGCTTAGCAATATCTCGACAGCAAGTCTATCAATCTGCTTGGTCTGAACTTGAGCAACTTCCTTTTTTGTTTTGTTTGTATAGTCCTTTTGTTTTGTTTTTTCTTCTTCTTCAAAAGGGATCTCTCAGGACTGCTGTTTACTGTTGCTTCCAGATGCTTTACATGTGATGTCTGCTCGCACTAGCGCCAAGCATCACGCTGAGGAATGGAATGTTTGCTTAAACTCACTTGTAAGCAGTGCTTGTCAAACCAGGTAGCCCCCCGACGGAAGCTCTATGATAGGGAACCGCGAAATACAAGACCAAGGCATTCAAACTGCAATTTCAGTAAAGATATCTGCCTTCTAGCATGCTTTTGATCTGATGCATTGGTTTCACTACCGACAAAACAAGAGTGGCAGAAGTGCTAGATTTACCGCGCACCTATTCACGAGAATAAATGCACCGTCCACAAGAAGGCCAGCCACTATGACTTGGCGTTAAGACTACACCTGCATTTCAGCTTCTCGTACTATCATTAAGGCAGCAGTGGACACTCTTGACTAACCATACAAGTGAGAGCATTATAAGGAAGTATAAAGTGCCTTTCACCCTCTTTCAGATCCCCATACTCAGATGTTCCCTTCATAAGGTGCGGCGAAGTAGCATACATCATGCCATGAGTTGCTTGGGCTGGTAATTAAAAATACAGGCGAGAGAAAAGAGAATAAATTTCTCGGCATTTCTAATCAGGTTCTTTGCTTGCTAGGACCAAATGTACAATTTCTGGTCGAAAATTTTAGTACACTTGTTTCGGAGAATTTTTTAACAAGTTGCACATTCACTGCGCTAGTTACAGCCTGTGTGAAAAAAATAAGGGCACTGCACACATGATCGCAGCTGACTCCGGGAGTGTCTAGTTCAACTCCTGTTGTGTCCGCACCATTGAAAAATGCTACATAAGGGTGCAAACTCTTTCTGGTGCTAGATGTTCTAAGGGCACAATACGATAAAGCCAGGACTCAGCAACACTCATGCTTGTAGTGGTCCTGTTTCTTTTGACAAAGGCTGTACTCGTGTCTGCTAGTGTAAATAATACACAAGTACACTTACTTAAACTGTGTACTTAAGCGAATGTGGCAGCACAACATGTGCATGAAGTGTCATGTGTGGGCACGGTGCACAACATGTCGCGGTGAATGCCACACACTTTTATCTTAATGGAGCAGCATTCTACTAATGAGATTTTGTAACAAAGTCCTCCTCATGTTTCTGAGTTACAATGTAAACGAAGCATAGGTGACTGTTCACAACACATAGGATAAAAATGTGCCCATTCTGTAACGACTTGAGTCAACGCTTTCTGCGCAAATCGAAATTCGTGCCTGCGACTTTACTTTGCGATCAGTTTTCACATCTCACTTGTAATGAAATAAATATATTACAAAGTAACTCGTCAGCCTGGACTGCAGCCTCCTCTGTTACCGAGCCATCATTTTTGTCATACACAGTATGTGCTGCCACAATTTCTTACCACCCTCTCTGCTGAAGGTGCATCTCGATATACAGCTATCTCTCAAATGCACAACAGGCTTGCTGAAGTTTGTGTCAAACTGAGAATCAGGCACTCAAATCATGCCCACCAATATCACCAGTGCACTGCCGCGCTCGTGTTTCGTTTTGCACCTAACATAGCAGTTAATGCCTTATCAAAGTTGCACAGTGAAGGCAACGGGTTCATAAACTTATCTAGCTATTTCCTGTGCGCAATGCAAGACAAGCAATATAAAGAGTCTCATTAGCGTGGAAGAAGCCACCCGTGAGATTATGCCTCTGTGTGCAGATGTGTCGTGCAACACTGCGCACTGCCAACTACTTACAACAGGAGTCTTATGATTATTATTACGATTATTGGGAACAAGCACTTGTAGTTTACTGGTTCCTGACTTTTTCTCCCGCATGTATTTCTCTTTTTCTTTTTCTCTCTGTTTCATGATCATTAAGGAAAAAGATAGAGCTCTGTGCTTTGTAATTTTGTCATGCTGGGAAGCTGAAACCACGGAAATAAAATATCCCATAGTTTGTGTTAATTTTGACTTCAGTTAGCTGCAGCTACTGAGAGTAACTTGCTACACCACAAGTTAAACTATCACCCTTCTCTAGGTAATGTTAATACCATTCTCCATGACATACAACAATCTTAAGGCTCTTCAAATTGAAAAGTTGCAAAGCATCCACGCATTCACCCGACATTAACTTTAAAAAAACTGAAGCAATGTGCATCAAAACCCCGTCTAGTAGTAGTTGCCCAGCTGAAGCTAAACTGCCAGTCAGCATCGGTCTATATTTCTTATTACATTTAGTTTGCAAGCCTCGAGGAGAGAGAAAAACCCTGAACATGATCAGCACACTAAGTTCGCAAAAGGCCGTGCTCTTCACAAGAGGAGCGACAAGATAGTGCGTATATAACTGTGATAGCATTGATCCGGAACCACTGCATAAGCGATAGCGCGCTGAGAAACAACCTGTAAACACCGAGGGCCAGAGTGTCGCATGCTACAGTCGTGTCGTAGTATACGGGTAATGAAAGTACATTGTATATACACGTAACACATTTACATACAGACACAAAAAA
Organism: Dermacentor silvarum; assembly: GCF_013339745.2. Lineage (NCBI taxonomy): Eukaryota > Metazoa > Arthropoda > Arachnida > Ixodida > Ixodidae > Dermacentor > Dermacentor silvarum. The sequence continues at coordinate 181,784,691 of NC_051156.1, forward strand.
ATAGGTTATGTACACTAAACAGTATGCAGGAGTGATCCACGCCGGAGCAAACAGCAATAGGAAATAAGCTGCACAGCGTGGCTGGTGGGAAAAAAAACAATGGTGCTCTCCGAAGCGCGAAAGCAGTTTTGAAAGCACAACTCTCTCTCAACCTCTCTTGCTCGGACACCTTCAAGTGCGACAGCGCTTCGATTGTACAGGCGTTCTGAATACCCAGAAAGGTGTACTTGCTAGGCGTTGGTGTTGCTCTAGCGACAGATGACCCCCAAGCAACAACGCAAGCCAAGCAGAATCACATCAACACCCATACAAGTGAGACGCTTTCACACAAACCACTCTTGCATACTCGTCTTGCAATGCCCTGCCCACTCATTCAAATCCTTTAAAGCACACAAAGAGAGAAAGAAAACAAGATCGAGCAAACTACATATACAATCAGTCGGGCACAGGGCAATGAACATCGGAAGAGTCGCACGTAAAGGAGACAGGAAAAAGTGTGCTGTCGTTATTATATACAGAAAGCTCCGAAGCTAATAATCATCACAGCGTGCCTTTCTTGTTGTCTTTTTTTTTTTCCTTCGTAGGTTGATTTCATGTGTATAGAAAACTCGAAGAACCCGAGAGTCCTTGCCTCAATCATAACTACGTACACTAAAGCTACGCCGAGCAGCCATCGTGATAATCAATGGCCATCTCCCTCTCTACAATAAAAACACTCCCAGAAAGCGAACAACTCATGTAAATAAACTTCACAGGCTATGTGCCTTTTCAAACAGGGTAAAATATCCATTTTAGGCATTTTATACATTCATATAAATAGCAGACCTATGTGATATGGAAAACAGAGGTTCCTATAAATATACATATATATATATATGTATGCATGTGTATGTGTAAAGTACACAGGAATGAAGGAGTTTACATTAAAACAATTGCAACAAAAACAACTCTTTACACACTTGCTGCATGTAGCAGAACACTACAGATCCTACCACAATGAACGTCAGTGAATCGTATGTGTGTGGTTAAAAAAAAAAAAAGCAAGCACAGATTTTGCCACCACACGGGAACACAAAATCAAGACCCAAACAATACTAGATCAGTGTTCAAAAGCACTAAACATTCCTTTGATGCTCAAAAAAAACTTAATGTTTTCCTGTCTCAATTCATCAAGAGGGCACTGAAGGGTGAATATTTCGAACTGCGTAAATTCATTAAGCAGCTGCAATGTAGAAGCTAGTTTTCGTGAGGGCACAGGTCAAACTGAGATGCCTGAGTGCAACATACTCGCAGCCGTACGATTCTCAATCCAGTAACGAGGCAGAAAAAAATGAAAGAAAGCCCACCAACACACATTTCACTGGCATTCATGTCTGTACCCTCATAGTGTGCACAACCTTGTTACCCATTTGGTATGTCTGTCATCAAAATTAAAAGACCATTCCTAAGGAATAAAAATAAAGAGAAATATAAAACAAAGCAGAAATGGGCAAGAAGGTGCGTAGTGCTCTCTGCCGTACGTACTAAAAACCACTGTAAAAGCAAAAACGGCGTCACGCATGCTTCAAACAACTAAGGTGTTCACTCATGTTAGCTCCCCCAATTATTGCAAGCTGTCATGTGAGCTCCTCTCGAGAGAAACCAAGGACCACCTCTTTTAGTAGCAAGGACAGGGCGGGTGCCTCTTCAATCACTTACAGGCCAAGGTCTACATTCTGTTTTCGTGCCAATTTTGATCTGAAGAAGAAAAAGAGAAAAGGGGAAGGAGAAACGAAACATAAGGTGAGATTTAAAAAGCTTTTTTTTCTCTCTCTCTCTCTTTGTTTCTTTAACTTTCCTATCGAGTAAAGCATCACAAGTGACATACACCGTCTTGCCTGGCTTCCTCCCACATCCTTTGCAATCCCATACAAACATAGCACTAATCTAACGAAAATGTAAATTGCAAGGCTTCGAAATAGCCAGATTATATTTGCAACAAGTGTGCGATTGTTCTTTTTAGGGGACAAAAAATGCCCGGTGTCCTCATCTTCTTAACGAATTAGGCTGCATACAGTAACGTTTCTGGAAGTGCTTATGACAATATCTGAAAACTTGACCTGGCCAGCATTTTAAGCTAGCATAGACTTCAGTCACTCAGTCCTTGAGTAGGTTCTTCAAACACAAACTGTCAGAAGGCAGTTGGCCAGGAACAAGTGCTAAATTGCTGAAACTATAGCTGACACCCGCAACTTGTACAGGTAGAGAATGGAATATCTGAGCTTTAACTGATCGTTATCGGCAAAATAACTGAAGAAAATGTCGTCTGCCATCATTTGATCTTTTCTTCCTACAAGTGTGTACAATCCAACGTGACCAGAAAACCAATTTGTTTCTTTATTGCTATCACTACTTCATGTCAATGCCTATTTGCAGCTGGTGAAACATGCAAGAGCAGGCCTTCTTTTAAATATTTCACGAAAGCGAGACCCCTGATACTCGCACCGGGATAAGGAACAATAAATGCAACAAAACATCTTCGAAATACGACGCACTGACTGCGTGGTGCCAGAGCTAGGAGCTACAATGTTAAACTTCAAAAGTAACCTTGCTGCACTGCAGTTCGTACACATCTGAAAATGGCTCACACAAAGCATAGCTTTGCCAACTGGCATATTTGCACTATAGAAAACCGAGTTACTGTACTATTGTTTTTTTACACCCAGAATATGTGGTCTACAGGCTTCAATGGTTTTGACGAAGCACAAGAACCACATCACTTCCTTTTTAAGCGAGACGTCCCTTCGGGTATGTTGGCATTACACATTGACACGCAACAGTCAGTTATTACAACTCACGAACAGCTGTTTACACATGACGACCAGTCTGGGTGCGCGGGAAGCGGTGCATACCTGATCTGCCCTGCTAGTAGTGGGTTAATAGCATACAGCCACTCGTGAATCTCCTTCTCCCCCAGTGTCTGGAGCAAGAATCCACGGCTCTTCGTCACCACAGAAAATGTGTTGGGAACCTGCATTTCCACAAGAGCATGTCAAAGTTTTAACCTCAACCCATGATGATGAGCATGATGACGATGGGGCATGGCAAAAGAAACTTATCAAGAAACGGAAATCTAACAAAAAAAAATATTTTTAATGTGGCGCAGCTGACAGAAAAAGAATGATCAGGATTTGGCAAAGAGTAGACTCTCTTTGGGGTGAAGTCTGGGGTGAAGCCGGCCCCAAGGCACCGGCCGAGAGTGTCGACCTTAGCGTCCCCGCTTAGCAGCGTCAGTGGGCACTACAAATCCTTTGATTTATGCACTCTATTTAATACAGACTGACCAGCATTCCACAACGTGATGGCTATTTCACTCTTTTGCTCTGCATAGAAAAAGAGTGCGCTGCATAGAAACGCTACGAAAAAGAAAAGGCTGAGCATCACCACACAACTTAATACATGCAAGCAGTAGAAAGGAGTGATGACAGCCAACAAAGAGGCACATTCCACTCTGTATCAGTTTCCTTAAGAGTATGCGAGTTCTAAGCAGATTCTCACAAGCATTGGACAGCCATGACTCATTTTGTCAAAGGAGTAAAACCGTTGCAGAAATGGCAAAAACTGCGCGGCTAATTCCTGTAAGTACTGTAGGAGCTCTCCAAGAGTATTGCTTAGCATTCAGTATGTTTCTCATAGATTCTTCCTCAATTACGCTCATTTCATACCTAGTTTAGTAAAAGGTACCCATTTTCGTTTGCAGAAATTTGTATTTTGGGCACATGCTAAGTTTCCTGTTGGCCAAATTTTCCACAAAAAGCTGTTGCAAGCCTATGAATTCTCATGTACATGAACAAAAAAAGTTATGTTTGTGTTAAAGGGAGTCTACTGCAGTTTGTTGACACACCAGGGCATGTTACTGTAACGTAAAATTAATAAAACCCCTCTGTCGCGTACCTTCAACATGGCCTGCTGCTCCTCATTGTATTCCACTTGTGCTGTGGCTAGGTTGATGAGCTCCCTCTCAATGTAATCCTTTTCATCACGGTAGATGAAGACATACGGGCGACGGATGACCTGAAAAAAACGAAACGAAAAACGACAAGCATTTTAAGAGAGGCTCAACAGCCAGAAAAGAAGCCTTTTTTTGCCACAACGACCTGGCAGGGCTTACTTTAGGGGATGTGACAGCAGTCTTGTAACATACCAACGTTAAAGAACACAAATGAACGGAGGATAAAAAATGGGCAAAAAAAGATGAACGAATATTGTATTAACAACTTTCTAAACAAAGTATAGTAGCGTGTAGTTGATTATGTGAAGTCAATGAAAACAGATAGCTCATTAAAATTTTAAGTACTTAATAGGACCTCAGCAATTCATCGTAGTAGGTGTGCACTTTTGATACTATGTGTCAGGGTATATACTTTAGCGGTATGGTTTTTATAACTTCTGTTTTGTATTCAGTTTTCCAAAAGTATACCAAAACTACAGTTTGTTAACTGCGTGTCAAACAAATGCACAGACTTGCACGTCAGCCAGGCAAAATGGTGCTTATTCTTTCGTTTGCTTTGCTTGCTTGTTGACGGAATGACTCGGTCGCAGCAGCTCACCAGCCATCGCTTGACCCAGTTTCCGGTGCGATCATCCAGGAGGTTGAGGTAGCCCTTGCGTGACACGATGGGGCTGGGGCGCACTTCTTCCACCTCAGCCACAAAGCAAGGGTTTCCCCCAGCAAAGGTTGGGGGGTGTGAGGCAGGCTTGAGACCCGCGGGGGGTGCCAAGCAGCTCGGCAATCCTCGTGCTTCCAATGCCTCGGGCACCGACGTGCAGGGCTTCTCTGGCGAAAGCAGGCTGCAAGCGCAGGCAGTAGATGCCTTAAACAGTTGCTTAAGTTTGTTCCCCCGCACTGCGCCTTTCCCCGACCAGTGGAAGCACTGAATAACGGTGCATGGCATCGTGAAAACCACACTGACCTCGTAAAGCTACATATAGGTGAACATAGCCTTCTAGATTTAACATTAATTCTGTTGCTATATTGCTCGCATACAACTTCACAGGAAAGCTGCCTTAACAGTTCGTGTTGTCATGCCCTAGTCAGCAAGAAAGTCCACACAACAATTTCACTGTACTACTAATCACAATGTGAAGACACTGCATTACATAGTCAACTTAAATAACTAAATTTAATATAATTGATCCAATTTATGATTAACTGAAACCAATCATGGCGTCTTGGCTTATCATTCATTTTTAAGCACACCTTATACTACCAAACTGCTGGCAACAATAAGCCACCGAGGCCTACCTATCACCTATGTTCAAGGGTATAAATTCTCTCAGCGTGAGCTAGCTTAATGCAAGCTGAACTCGCATTTATTCAACTTCAGCAAGAAAAAAATACACAAAATTAAAGTCTTATTTAAGTCCTCCACATACAATGCACGTCTCTTCCATGCAGGGTCAGTGTAGACTAGAGGCCAAGCAAGCAACAAATGAACAGCACCAGGGCGCCTCTCTTTCAAACGGTAAGCGAATTTAACTGGCAAGAAATTTACTAAGTTCACTGCATAGGCGAGCCTTCATAGCATGGCAGATAAATAAGTCTTGTGTGGTACAAGGCTACAACTAACCAAGTCTAAGCTAACATGTGCATGCATTTACACACTGCCTTAAGAGGAAGTTTAGCTTGGGCCCAACTTCAATGCCGTATATTCAAGTACATGTAAAATACAGAAGCACTTTTCTGAGATAACCACTGGGCCGATTTTAATGAAATTTGTTGCATTTGAGAGAGAAAGTTAAATTCTAGTGACTGTTGGAAGCGGCATTTTGATTTAGGACTTAAATGTTTTTAATGGTATTCTCAAAAATTATTAAGTCTGAGAAAAATAGAAGCATGAAGTTTACAAATTCGTAGCTCTACATCTAGAATAGATATCGTAGTTCTGTAAACTGTATCCATTAGAGCATTCAAAGTGGACAAATTTGATATGTAAATTTATATCTTATGTGAATTTGTTGCATTGTTTACAAGGGTTTTGCAAAAGTTCTACTCATAATTTAGTGGCCTATTTGAGAGCCATGTATAATGTATCAATTTTGTCCAATTTAGATGTACTTATTAGATGCAATTTACAGAACTCTGATATCATTTTTCATTGCCAAGTTAGACTTGTAAACTTGATAGTATTGTATTCTGAAAATGTGCTATATTTTCCAATTTTTATTAGAAAATTAATGACCTAAATCAAAATTCACAACCAACAGTCACTAGATTTTAACTTTTTCTTTTAAATGCAACGAACCTCATCAAATTCGGTATAGTGATTGCCGAGAAAAACTATTTCTCATTTCCCACATATTTATGAGATAGATAGGAGACCCCAAGCTAAAGCTTCCGCTTAACATTCTTTCGTGTGTGTCACCTGAGAAAGAGAAAAATAGTAGGTTAGCTGGAAATAAAACCAAATTAGCTGAAACACGTTTACATTATTGAAAAAGGCAGCTACTGTTATTGTATGCATTAGGATGACATGTGTTTGCATTACAAATGGTTTGCATAGATACTCGTGCCATAAGTCAGTTATTGGTAGCCAAATACAGGTTGGGTGTTTCCTTTAACAGTGGACCTCGCTGTACATCGTCACCTGACGTGGCCAGCCATCACTACCCGCCAGTTGGTCTCTGCTACTGAGGTTTTCTAAACTATTAATGATGTAACCATGAAAGCAGAGGCTTAGTTATTCTTTGTTGTGCTTACTCTTGTGAAGAGCTTGATGTCATGCTGGAACTAAGTGATGATGCATCTCCCTCTTCAACAGGTGTCATCGCTGTGGTTGGCTGCTTCCGTTCCAATGACAGAGAAAGCAAGGAAACAAGTAGATAAAGTTAGTTCCCTTGTAATGCAGAGGGTGGTTCCGATAAGGACAGACTAAGGGGGTGTCCCGACTATTTTTAGTGTTCAGCGAAATTTTTATATGGGGCGGGAAAATGTCTCTGTGATGATTAAAAAAAAAAAAATGTCTCTAAAATGTTCCAATTCTTACTATTTTTGCAATTTTGCATTTTTGGGATTTTATAACGAAATAAATATGTGGTGTAGCTGCATACTTATTTTCTTAGTTTACAAGAAACGTTTTGAAGATTTATCAGAAGTATTCTTCAGCTTCATCACTTTAGCTAAAATGACCCCCAAAAAGCCTGATTTCAGGGTCAGTCATAAGTAGTTGCTCAATAACCAAAGTATGGCAATTTTTCAAAAACATAATGTAGGTGACATAAATTGAACTTGCCGTGGGCCAATAGTACTAGTGGTGTAGAATTACCGAAAAAGATTTTGGTGGGGTACCATACAAAATTTTAGTGGGGTGCAATGTGTTAATTTTAGAGTGATAGGCCCTCGCATTTGTAAAATTTGCAAGTCGTTAAAACGCTCTTCCCACCTTTAGTGAAATAAGATTTTTTTTTCAAGAAATCCGTGCTATGTTTCGCAAAACGAAGGTTGATTTCCTTCGACAGAGACATTTTCCCACCTCATGCAAAAATTTTGCTGAGAACTAAAAATAGTCAGGACCCCCCTTAGTCTGTCCTTATCTGAACACACCCTGTAATGAACAAGCAAAGTAGTATCCTTCAGAAACCTTAAAAGAATAAAAGCCAATAGAACTTCTACGAACAAATGGGGTCTTTACTTAGCACTGCATCACTAAAACATAGTCTATATACATAGTCTATATACATAGTCTCGATAAGCGCCCAAAGCTGTCTAGGTCACACAAGCTTTTATACATGCATATCATTAGGCTTGGTAGACTTCTCTCAAATAATAAATATACCAGCAAAACGCTTTGCTGAGCTAGTTGGTGTGTAGACATGATGAAAAGTAGCGCAAAGAAGTAGTGCTCTGTCCGTTTGCCCTTCTTGTTTCCCAATTTATTGTGCTACTTTCCATCAAGATAAATATATGACATATGAATAAGTAGAAGGAATATGAATACGTATGAATATGTACATATGAATACATATAAAAACTATGGTGGTGCACCTTGCTATTAATGTGAGAATAGTGTTGAATGTGCAAAATCAGCTCAAAAAATTACATATATACACAAGAACACACTAGATATCGCAAAGGAGTATGGTAGGTTTGTTATCCAGGTAACATCTGCTGTCTTGTGCAACTAATCAGTGGTAAGTATATAAATTAAAGATTTCATTTATATTTTAAGCAGGCAGAAACACATTGAAAATGTAATGAGAAACTATGGTGACACTAGGAATTTAAAACTGCATCACTGGTTGCTCAGCCACCACTTAGGCACCTAGGCACCGGCTAGCAAACCCACCGCATCCTTAGAATGCTCTCATTTTCACCAAAATGCAGTGGCGTGACATGATTCATGCGAAGCAAGAGTTGCCTCTGGCAGGTAAGTGGCTTGCAGTTTTCAAAGGCTAGACATAAACGCAGCAGTTCAACAAAGACACAACACACATCCTCTCATAGCCACCATACCTTGGCAGCTCCTGGTCCAGTAGGTGGTGGTTTGCTGGGAATGTGGCTCAAGACGAGGCCGATGGTGCGAGTCGCCAGCTCCCGCTCGCGGGGCGTCATCTCCCAGGGGGCATACACGCTCTCATCCACCACCGTGCCACGGGTTGGCGTCATGGCGACCGAGGAAGCCACGGTGGGCGATGGCAGCTGCGAGGCGGCGGGCACGGCAGCAGCTGCCTGTTGGCTGGAGCTGGGGCCCCGAGCCGCGGCACGGGCCACCAGGTTGCATGCCTCTTTCTCCCACTTGCAGATGTCCTGGTGCTGGGGTGGACCACCAGAGTCTAGGCCCAGCTTCTCTCGGAGGAGCAGGAGGTGCCGCACCTTCTCCACCTGCGAACGTTAAGATGTGGCGATGTTGGAACACTTCTGCACAAGTGCTGAGCTGTGGGCATGTTGGTGAGACACTGCAATTGTAAACATGTCAGGCAGAGCAAACTTAAAAATGCATCGTTACCGAATAGTGAGAGAGAGATTTAATATGAGAGAAGAGCTGAGAGGCCAGCCTGAACTATACAGTCTTCTACCCAACTACTCAGCATTTGGGTAGGGGGAAGGAGAACAAACGGAGTAGGAGAAAGTAAACATGATAAGGAGAGAAATGTAGATGTGCATGAATAAAAAAAAGTGGAAACACTTATTACATTACATTCGCATATCCCATTCACTTTCTCTCAGAAAAGCCACAATGGTCTTCATTGTGCAATGCTTAGTGTATATTTATTTTGACCATGGGTCCTAAAGAAGATTTTCAGAAAGTCGCTGGTTGTCTGCATGCCATAGATCTCCAGTCAATGCTTGTCTCCTTCACAAGTGCAGTTGGTATGCAGAAAGCATGTAGTCTATAGTCTCTGGCACAGTAGAGTTCTCATGGTCCGGACTGTCTGTATGGCCAATAAGGACCAGGACAGCAAAACTGGCACCATTTAAAAAATCACTTTACAATAGCATGCAATACATGCTTGCTGAAAGGTGTTCCATTGTTGCTGCTAACTGCACACTCTCACCCATATTCCAGCAGTTGAGTGAGAAGCAACTCAGTCCCATCTGCGAAGCAGCTCAGAGTGAAAACTAAACTTTAACGCAAAGATAATTGAGCACCAGCACCTGATGTCACAATGCATCATTCAGGTTACAAGCACTGGTTGTTCCCGCGTCCCTTTGTCTTTGAAGCCTCATGCGCTTAACAGTGAGGAACACTTGCTGCAGTGGGCATACCTAAGTTCAGTGACAATATAGCCCACCTCTTCAAGACGTGTCAGCTTTTCCAGTTCCCACTGGTGGTCAAATATGAGCGAGTCCCCTCGTGGCTGCCAGCCATGCAGGTTCTCTTCTCCTCGCACGTACGTTGATGACGTGTCCAGCACCCGGCGCTGCCGACGCTGCACCCCTGTGGTTAGAACAGCACCAGGCACACACCATGAACTCTCCGCTAACGTAATGAGAACAAAAACTGCAGCCCTACATTAAGGCTTGCCTACACAAATTTGTACAGAGCTTCCTGGCTTTAAGAGCAATGAGCAGTGTGGAAGCAATATACGTGCAACATTGTCTAAAGATAGTCACTAGCAGTATCAGCGAGGTCACAAACATGTGCACCACAACTTATCAGCAGTGAGGGCTTGTAGGCACTCCTTTCTAGTTGGGAACAGGATGTTCAAGTTGCACTCCAGGGATTCACAATAACAGTGACCAACACCACAGTAAGAAATGTTTTGTCACTGATTGTTATAAATCGGATAACCGTTTATACTCAATATTCATTGATTCGCACGCTCAGCGAGCATTCGCGAATAGACGTGGCCACTGGCTATTTTGCTTGTAGCCACTGAGCAGCAAGGTTCATGTATGATTAACAGTACCTACTGCGGTATCAACTTCTATTGTGACCAAACCAGTAAATTAAACTCACGCCATCTTGCTCTTAACTAAATCAAAGTGTCCACAGCTCACCGTGGCCACGTGTCTCATGCTGATGGTTATTTGAAAGAATGCTGCTCGTGGCACTGGCCTGAGGTCCCTACATACAGGAATGTTGCACCGCCACCCATGGGTTCACAAGTTATTTTTAAACAACTTGGAGCTTTGTACCTGCATGCTGTACAAGAACTAATATGCAAATGCTACACTAGCTTTAGCTTCAAAAATCGAAATTCGAGGAGCAATATGTAACTTTATATTAAATGCATGCTGAGTAGAATACGCTATTTCCATATACATGGTTCATCGCATTTGATGGAAGGTGGACTGAGCCATCATTAGAGAAAACCTGCACTAATGACGGTAGGAAGACGACAGAAGGTCATTTCAATTGAGCTATACAAGCGTATCAATGAGTGGCTGCCATGTCCCTTTGTCACTAAGTAGCACGTATCACCATCTTAAAGGGGCAAACCTTAGCACAACTAAGAAGACAAGAAGGTGCCTCCTACCCGGGCTACCTGAATCTGCCGCTCTCTTGAGGATCATCTCGTAGATGCCGGTCACATGATTGGCATCAGCATTCTTGTAGGCACCAGTGAACAGGTGGCGCAGGGATTTTGCATTCGGAGACAACCTGCACGCATGTGCCATCATGTGCCATCAAGAAATGGTCAACGCACAGGGAACGATATTTCGCGTATAATGTGTTAAGCTGTGGTAACCAAGCCTGCAACGACCTCATTTTTTTACAAATGTGGAGCAGTGCAACATGCCATGAATCTTTCACTTGAAATACAGATACAGATGGATTCACAAATGATGTCAGTAGGAATTAATGCATCAAACATTATGTGAAACATCCAGAAGCTAAAGACGGCAGTGCAATAACAAAGTTGCAGATCCTAAATAGTTTTTTTTCCCCTTTCAGAGTAGGATTTTTTCGGTGATGATGCACCTCCAGCGTTGGGTCTTTTACTTGCATATTATAAAAGAAACATGACGGTTTATTATTGGTTATGCAGAAGCTAAAAAATGACACGGATAATGGCAAATGCTAGCTTAGTATGGTATTCGCATTCCTATCTGACGTCAGTGGCATGGCAGGACAGAAACGCAAAAATGTAGTGGTACGTCAGTGACACTGAGCACATAGGGTTTTCACTGTATCACATGATGCTTATACATGAAACACAACTCCTGACAGAGCTATAAAATGTTAACAAAATATTTATTTTTTTTCAATCGTAGCAGTAACAAACAAATAAACCTATATATTTCGTGGTATATTACTGACCTTGGTGCCAGTCTCGCATCTCGTCCATAGATGATAAGACACAGGTCTTTTGTTACAATAGCAGGCTGTGCAGAGTTTTCCAGCTGTGAACAAGACAAAATAGTTGAAGCTCAGAAAAGCAGATCTCACTGTGGCATGTCTCTTTATAGTACTGGCTCTCCAAATTCGGAGTTCTCCACTACAGTGTGCCTCATAATCAGATTGTGGTTTCAGCGCATAAAACCCCAGAAATTAATGTAAAAGTGTTGGTGTAAGTGTTATTACAATGACAAAAGTGCAAGTGTAATTAGCAAATATGTAGTTAGTAGGAAGCCTGGTGTTTACCTCCAAGTAAGCTGAGATGGTCAAGTATACTCGCTCTCCATAAGGAGTGACTCTGTTCAGCAGAGGAGAGCTATGTAAGGAGGAATCCCACGCTGCCTCAAAGTGGTAGAATGTCCTGCAGGATGAAAAAAATGCACATGCATACTTAGCTATTTTTCACCAATGCAAAGAGGAACACTAACAGATAACGTCCAAGAAAGGTTCACAAGAAGATGGAGGCGTGAAGTGATTAACACTGGTAGAAGGAGGAATGTCACTGAAGCCAACGTTTTGACATGGGGACAGCCAATATGGCACGAATCTCAATGATGCTGCAGGGATTGGCACCAGTTCAAAGCCATAAAGCTCACACAGCACTTGAACCTAGCTAGCCAATACTTGACACGGCTACTAATTAAAGACTTCAGCTGGCAGAGCTCTCAACAAAATAACAGCATACCTGTCATCACCAGCCATCTCCAAGTAGCTTCCAGGGAAGATGCCCAGCGACAGCACCGAGGTGTCGTTGTCCTCTTCCTCGCACTCTGGTGTGCTTCTGACACGACCTGTAATATTTCAATGGTATTAAACGAACTTTACTAGTAACACCAAGACGCGAGTGCTAAAAATTACTGAAATCCCATCCTACTGTACTTCTCATACCAATGTTTCTCATATTACCATTAAGACACTTGAGGGAGCTTTATCTGGCAAGTTCTTTACTGCAGGTTAACAGTTCAACAAAGTGTAATAATACCTCCCAACGCCAACTAAACACTGAGTGCTTTATCATAAGGTTATGACTGTTTACCCCTGCAAAATTGGTCAAACATAGCATAGCAACAGTACTGAAGCTTGTAGCAACAAAAAGTCAAAAAGCATGCCTGTGGTTATGTGTACCTGCCTGCTGTCTTGCAATTTCGTGGTTAATAAGATGTGTTTGTGATGTGCATAAATGAGATGTGCTAAACAAGATGCCTACCAACAACAACCTCTCGGACATCCTTCCAGCAGACGTTGGGCGTTTGCTCGTGGACCAGCGTTAGGCGTATGCGCCTCTGAATCCCCTGGTGGAGAGAGAACGTCCCTCTACAAGGAGCATCATCGCAGTGATTGACCACGGCGGGGGTGTACCTAATTTGGAAAACAGACAAGACGTGGGGTCAGGTGTTGTGTGTGGAGATGCACGTACACCCATATGGCCAAGAAAGTGGGCAGAAGGATGGCCCCCACGATAGCTCAGTTGGTAAAACTTAACACGCGAAATGCGAAAGATGTGAATTCGGCTCTCTCCTGTGGCAGGCTATCCTTTCGTCCACTTTCATTTCCCTTTACCTTATAATTTCTACATTTCAATTAAACAAAAATTAATTTCCTATATGCTTCCTCTGGCATCATCGTCTGTTTTCTCAGTGATAATGACAAACAAAAAATCGAGCCCCTCGAATCTCCTTATTCTCACTATTCAGGCAAACGTATTATAGCAGTGACTTTGTCAACACAAAGACGAAAGACTACACTGAAAGCAACAAAAATAAAAGCAATGTTCACACTCCCAAAAGTTCCTAGAGTTTCCCTTATTCTGCAATTCACTGCTAAATCAGGCTCTGCAATTACTAAATGCCCATTACCAAGCAAATTGCAAGCAATGTTATCAAGTTGCAGAATCACTTCAAAAGGCTCCCACCAGACCAGATCCCAGAAATAGCTTTTGTTAGATAAATTATTTTTAAAATATCCAGCACCACTTACTCGCCATTAGGAGTCAGTTCGCAAATTTCGAACCATACCAGGACGTCGTGTTTCGCATATATGTGCGTTGTGCTGAAAAAAAAAAGAGGTCATGAAAGATTACCGTTAGTCCGTCATTTTGAGGCGCATGCATTTAGAAACCGGATAATAGAAATCGGAGTCTTACCTTGGGCATTGCAGTATGTCGAACTTTGGTGACCGAACAGGCTGAGAAATAGGCAGTGTCCTTGGGAACATCCGTCGGGGTGGCTGACGTACGCTGCTGCTGCAAACAGTATAGTCACATTGTAGTGACACTGAACAACCACAGTGACACAACGCAAGTCACAAATCAAACTGTTTATTAGGTGAACTTGTGCCCAGCAAGACAAGCAACTCTCAGCACAATCATAGCAGCGAGCATACTTGTTGATCGTCAAAATTTAATCTGCGGATCAGACACGTCGGCTATTTATACATGGCTCAGTGAACCTTCCAGTGTAAGTTCTAGAATGTACACCATTATCTGATTAAGCAAGGTTCGTCGACAACATAGGCAACAGATGTAATCAGTGATAATGTTCGAGAAACTTCCGATATAAAAAGGTGCGTCTTGCGTTGAGCGATAAACTTTAACATTTGTTAGCCAATGAAAATCAGTCACTGGAAAAAGGTTAACAAGTTGTCAACGATTAATTATTCGGATACCGAAAATTCAGACATGCTTGATCAATCGGACAGGCCTGTGGCACTGTCACTAGCCCCATAGACTTAACGTATAAAGACAATCAAAATTTGAGACACCTTACAGCATGCCATGTAATAATATGGGTTCCGACTGCATGGCCATGTGCTACTATGGACACCGAGCAGAGCAGAATACGCTATCTATATTTTCGTTTTGAGACGTTCCTGGCATGGTCATTGGCCATGTCTCCGACACTTCGAGAAATCAAAACTAGCGAAGCCTAGCCAGTCTAATAGTCACCGATCTAGTAGTCGACGAGTATTGCCTTGAATGCCGTTATTACTAGACACCGATGCATCTTATGCTAGTCGCGTGAAACTGAAGGTATCTCAGAGAGTGACAATCCGAAGATACAGCACACCTTTTTTGTCCACTTGTAGAATAAAGTCAATTATTTTTGGGTCAATCTGATACTTCGGACTTCGAATATTTGGACATTTTGGCGGTCCCCGTCAATTCCGAATTATCGGTCGGCGACTATACGTTTCAATAGTTTAGGTTTTCTACTTCCCAACAAGTTAAGTAACAAAGAATGATGCTTATCAGGCAGCATTAATTAGTCATCAATCAATTAAATGCATAACATAATGCAAGAGAATGAAAGACCCGTGTGTTATTTCTAGCTAGATGATGCTCCAGCCAGGTTACCAGAAATCAAGATCATGAGCACTTGAAACAGAAGCTAAGGCATTTCCTCAGTTATATGACCTAGGATGAATTTTCCAACTAAAACACCTAAAATGCTCAATGGAAAATGGTGTGAAATGCAAAAAGCAGGCTTATGAAACAGGCACTGCACTGAATGTCACCGTACTTTCTGTAGAAACATTGCGGTTCAGTTATAACAGCTACAAACAACCAGTTAGATCGTCCATGGACAACCAACTTACAAAAAGCCATTGTTCTACCTTAGGGGTGGTCAGACAGACACGTTCAAAGTGCCACAAAGGAGTTCATCATATTGCTCAAGAACCATACATGGGAGCCTCAGACATTAACGTCGTTGTTACTTTGTGTATTATAATTAGAGCAGACTGACTGCCTGACTGCGTCGGGCTGGTTGTGAGCTGCAAGTGGACCCTAGAAGAGCAGCACGTGGCTCATGAGTTGCAGTTTGGCCACCCCTATTATACCTTATCAGTGCATGAAAGCACTCACGGTGATTTGCCACAACAAAAAGCCTTCCAGTGAAAGCTGAATGCTTACTGTTGTTGGCAGGCATCTCTGGAATCTCTGTGCAACGGGTGCTGCTGATAGTGCCCGAACACCTCGAAGACAATAGGCCGAGTCCGCAGGTAGTTCACGAATGACTGGGTCACCGTCACTGTGATCTGTACAATGAGTAAAATGGACCAGCGGCAAGCAGTTGTTAATGGTAGCATAGACAGTGTAAGCGTGGCAGTAGTATTATAACCTTGTGTTTCTTTTAGCCACGTTCGGTCCATATATGGTGTGAAATCACATTGCTCTGTGTTCTCCCACTAATCAAAACCAAAAGTGACATCCGAAAATAACATCACAATTTCTTTTCTGCAACTGCTCTCGCACAGCACATGCCAAGTGTCATTGCTGCTAAATTAATGACAGTTATAAAAGGAAAAGAAGTAGATGTCAGTGTCTTGTTAATCACTTCTTTCACTGTGAACTATCTAGCACACAAAAGCAACAACAGGTGATAAGTAATAAGACCAGTACAAAGATGAACACCAGATTTGCATTTAAAGTCAGCAATTTTCTTGTTCTTGTACTGAAATAAAATTTCTATGAGGAAATTCAACCTCAGAACTATATAACAAATAGCAATTATTAAAATTCTGACTTGCATATTTGCAGGAATTACTGTTTGAGTGCAGCTTAAGTGCTCTCTTTCACATTGGTGTAGAGTGCATACACACCTCTACTTATAGCACATACTCTCTCTGTTCTAAACATAAACTTAGTTGCAATTCAAGTTGCATCACTAGAGTTGGCACCTTGCCAAGCACATTCTACAGGTGTGTTTTGTGGCTTTGAAGTCCAGTAAGGTCCATCTTTTGTTGCAGTCTCATCAGACATGACACCAAACTAGGTTTCAACATAAACAGTACAATATCTTAGCTTGATTTTATTGCTTTAGCACTTATTCTTGTAGATGGAAGTAAATGGCACCTACATTCTGAACATGGAAGAACCCAGGTGGAGGTCCCTTCACTGTGTTCTTGAGAGGCTCTGTTGAAAATGCCTCATCATGACGGTGCAGAAAGCTGAAAAAAGAGCCACTTTACATGAAGAATAATGTCTACATTACAGTAAGGCAACAACACACAGAAGCAGAACAGCTGATGCTTCCAGGTACAACCAGAATTCCTCCAGTTTCTAACACAAGAGTTCTTGTGATCATTGCTGTTAGTGATAACATGCTGCAAAGATGACACTGTGATAACGGTACCTTCACTACAACATAAAAAAAGCTGCAATTTTTTTCACACAACGCTAGCTGAATAGCATTCCCATCTTTTATGCCAGTTCTCCAATTATAAAAAAAAGTATTTATGTTACAAGAGCTATAATGCACAATGCACTCTCCAGCCGATCGATCTCAGTACCTGTTTGATTCTTCACTATGGTTTCTTACTTCACTGTGCTTGCTTACTCCATCAAGTCATTTTCATAGTGCTGATGTTTTCGACAAAGAACACCTCACCATCAAATAATTTTGAAACACGGTATTGTTGAAGAAACTAAGTTATGTTACAGTCAACATATCGTAAGTAGAATTCAAAGCTGTACTGTGCACTTCCCCGTACAGCCAACCATACTGCCTGCCTACATTCCACGCTGGGCAGCACTTTTTCCCAATTTCCATGGTAATAAACTTTCTTTACTGGGTGCGCATATTCTTCTGCTTCCTTTATTTTAAAATTTACATTTAACTGACTTTATGCTAGCATCTGTACTTGATGTTTTCTATGTTTAAAGAATAATAAGTGAATTCTTACTATGCACACACAGCACTGTTGAAACTATGGCCTTAAAGCCAAAAAAAAAAATTAGTTTCACCCAAAGGGCGAAGCATTCACAGCAATAGCAAGGGATTAGAACATTAGATAAAGCAAAGTTCATAGTTTTATGGGCAGTATAAACTGCAGTAAACATTTGCTTACTAACTAAACACAGGTGCTGTCATGCAGCCATTGACAGACATGAACAGAGTTCACTTGATGATTGTCAGCACTCGCAGTCACAACAGTGGTTTGATGAGGAGCAGCACCGCCAGTGGGGAGTGCACATGCTTGCCCCAAAGTGAGTGTTTTGTGCTGCCTCCAACTTAACTATTTCACTGTACCACGCCTCTGAAACTCAGCAGATCATGTGACCTTCACCACGGGGTGTGCAAGTAGACAGCACCCATCAAAGCGCCAGCCATCTTGGTTTAATCCGCTTGCCCTTGTGCCCCAGCTGGTCATGTGACCACTAGCACTAAGTGCGTGCACTGTGCATACACTGTCGCACCTGGGACAGTACAGTGACGGCGACGGCATGAATGTGTCTCGAATGTTCCTATAATTGCGATTGCAATGAAACGCAAGAGCTTGGAAGCGTGGGTTGCGTACTTGAACTGGGAGAAGATGTCGGCGTACTCCTTCGAGATACCAATGGCCTGCAGCACAGTGACCCTGAAGGTGAACTCCTTGCCAATCTGCAGGTGCTCAGGCAGCTTTCTCTTCCTCCTGGCTCAGGGGAAGGATGTTGTTGTTCTCCCCATCCTGCTTGTAGGCCTCGATCCGGCTGCGCTCTTCTGCATGGATAAACCACACAGAGACAAGCATGAGCACTCTAATGAGATTATGATATACTGTGACAGCTCCTTACAGTACAAACAGGTATCAATCTTGCAATGACAGCCATATACATAACACTGTACCATGTTAAAAAAGAATGAAGGATCTCTAAGGCACAGTAATCTTTGCAAAGTATGGCTATGAATACATCAAGGATACCACTAAAGGAAGCAAGGAGTAGGAATGGGTGAGCCAAATAATATTATTAATAATGACAAGCAAACGATGATGACGCCCATTGAAAAAACATACCGTTTTTGCTCACAAGGTATTCAAGAAATTCGGGCACACGGCTTTGATCATTGTGAAGAGAATGTCTGTGTAATACTGTCTCGACTATTAAGCAGAACAATGATCTTGGGACTGAAATATCTTACATGAATGGCCTACTAAAAGTTACTGATATTGCCTTTTATGAGGAATTAAACCACACAATTTTGAGTCCGGGGTTATGACATCTCATTGTACTTCATCCCTACATCCCCACACCTTCCAGGGAGGCAACAAAGTTCAACTTCCTAGTTCTAGACCGTCACGTTACACTGTGCCTTTTCTGAATGTTCATAGCAGAAAGCTAATGTGAAAACAGCAACACAAAGGTGAAATAGTACAACACCGGCCTGGCTACATTATGGAACAGATAATTCGCTTGTGTCTCACCAAGAAGCATACAAAAGCTAAGAGACAAACAAGAAAACTTGGCTTACGTGGGGCAGTGGCAAAAAAAAAAGAGAGAAAGAGAGTTAATACCTTGCTGCAGTGAACCCTGTTGTTGTTGCTCTTCCCCTTCCACTATGCGTTCCTCGCAGCATGGCGCTTTTTCAAGGCAGGGTGATGAACCTTCTATACAATGATCCTGCGAACAGTAGGCACGGTGCAATTTTAGCTCGACTTTCCTCCCTCAAGGGACACTCAAACGATACAAAATGATGTAATATGACAGGAATGACAAGGATGAAAGAAAAAACTAGCATTCATTAGAAAGTAACAGAAGCTACCAAAGGAAACCCATGCAGGTGCCTTGGAAAAAAAAATTTAGCAGTTATAGAGTTATTCTTCTTCAAGCTCAAAGCTTTCCTTCTGAGAAATCTCCATAGGCTTTCTTTGCTGTTTTGGGCTGTCTTCTGGTGGATTCCAACTTTTCCTGGCATGACTTTTGCTACACCTTGCAAAATTTTACAGAATTTATTTGGTAACAGCAACTAATCATGTTCTTAGTGTGACACTCTCATAAACCAGTCTCATGGTGCTGCAGACAGTGTGCTACAGCTGATGCTGATTAAGAAATTCAAAACGCTGATTTACATCAATGTCCAATAGGTGCGCATCAAGCCATCTGACAAAAGCATTCAATTACTACCTTCTAGTCCTTGGTGCAGCGATGCCATTTACACTGCTTCCCAGCACGGCCACCGTAATTACTATATCCCATTTTGAGTTAATATGCTTAGCAAAGTTGATAATATGACTGCATTTTGGGGTTGGTGACAAACAGGGTGATAGCAAAACATGCTGCCTTGTCTCATCTATGCGTGCCTTATTGTTTAACCATGTGCCATTGTCCCCGAAGCCTCAGCGAAGTGCACTTTTCCATCACATTCAGCTAAATTATATTTTACGTTTTGGGAACTCTAACAGAACCAGAGTTTTCATGCTTTTCTGAATCACTTACTTTCTTTGTAGCGTCAAAAAGGTCATCATTAAAGCTGATTCTTGCTGACTGGCGTACTCCTGTGCTGCAGTCCGTGCTTTCCTCATCATCTGAAAACAGCAAAAAAAACACGCTTTTGTGGCTATGTGAAAGAGGCCAATAGTTATTAAAACTTTCCTCGCTCGCTTGTTTAATTGCAATTTCCGAAGTTTTCATGTCAACACCATTTATATGACATCTACATACAACTTTTATGTATCACTTCACAAGCGTCTGAAAGAATTGCTAAAAAGCTAACTTATTTTTTGAAGTTCATATTTTTCTGCATTCTGCACACGCCTGTAGACACATGCTAGCATCGCTCACCTATGACAGCTCGTACAGCGACTCGTAGGTAGCCCTTTACGTCGCCTTTCTCGTTACTTGTTGGCTTAGCACTACAGCACAAGAAGTAATGATTCCCGGGGAGAAATCAAAACCCTTTTGTGAATAAAGCATGGCTTCACAAAGCAGCTTTCCTTAACCTTGCTGATAAATCACAGACTGTGCTGGAGCAGAAGCACATAACCTGAGACCAATAGACTGCAAACATTAATTACACCCCTAAAGAACATTTAGCATTTCTAAATTTTCCTTTGTGCATTGCAAACCCTTCGTCTTTCATTTAGTTGCTCCAGTCCTAACGCACAGTCAAAAAGGGACAGGCAGGCACCCACCCTAAATGTTACTATGTTCAAGTGTGTACAGCATTGAGAAGCATAGTGGGCATGCAAGGCTACAAGCACTACCTATGTAGACACAGCATTGCTCACCTATGACAGCTTGTACAGCGACTCGTAGGTAGCCCTTTACATCGCCTTTCTCGTTGACAATGGCCACCTTTTGCACCAGTGGCACAGGGTATAACAAATTGCTGAGGTACACAAAGGCCCTGGGTGACAGAAGAGACAAGCGTCATATGTTTATGCTGTACCTTGTTTGTTCAGAGCATATGATGACTTGCCTTTTCACAGCTGAAAGTCAATAATAAAACAAATGACTAATGCCTTTAGTGATAAATATTAATGGCTTTTGCAGCTGCAGAATGATCGTAGTCCAGAGCAGTACTACACAACGTGGCCACACTAGAACTCAATACATATTATGCATATGCTTAAATCTTTCACAAACAAAAGTGAGATAAAAAGCACTAGGTACTGCAAGGTACTATTGAACCTTTACGATAATTCTCTATTTAAATGTTTTTGTATCCTACTACCTTCTGACCTATTCTCCCTACCTGCTCGACCACGAATTCCGATACTATGGCCTTGAAAACAATCCCTGCAATTTCCACAAAATTTCTTCATGGAAATAAAGGCATTTAATCATTTAATCTACCAACCAATGAGACAAGTGCTTCCAATAACACAATTAAGACAAGTTAGGCAAGTTAGAAGAGAACTCAATAAATATGAACTGCTAGATGCATTTTACAGCAGATATATTTTTCCATAAACCAGTAGAACACCAACTTTATAGTTGACTTCGGCATATTGCTACATCTGGCAGTATCTCTTTATGCACATACTCATACACACCAACACTTCTGCATCATGTGAGTTTCAAAGGACATACCTGCCAATGAGCCTGAACCATGGGAACCGGTCATAGAATGGATCACCACCTGTAATGCTGCTCTCCACATTGTAGTCGGGAGACGTTGGTGATAATTCAGCCTCATTGTGGTACATCTCGCGCATCAGCTCCAGACGCTGCCTGTAATTCAAGACAGCAATGCTTAAAGCTCGACCTTTAACATATTAAAGGACTACATTGGTGTTTACACCACATTCAGCTGCATAGAGCTTTAGAATGTTTTATGACAGTAGACAGCAGGATGCCTATTAAAAGATTGTGGCTCATATGAATATTGTTATAGTGAAAGTTACAAAGAAGCATCAGGCCAGCAAAGGCTACGATTCTCCACATCAACATATGTACGGCACTTTTCTGTGAGCTTTGGCAATTTCATGACACAAGCATGTGTTTATCACATTGCTCAAGAACAAGAAAAAGAAAACAATTTTTTTTAGTGTGGAGGTTCTGCTTCGTTCCGTGTCAATCTCTGGTGATACAACAACTCTTCATATCTCTTATCTTTTAGGGTCATGTGATGTTTGTAAAATCAAAATACTATTATATACAATGAAATACTGCAGACAAAACAAACAACATACTAGTACAAGCTATTATATCTTTTCTACACCTAACAGCATAACAGTGGCTTGACAATTGTGACGATGTGCCACTGTTTCCATTACGTAACTCTGCCTTTAAAGGGCCATACAACAACTTTTCTTTTACGAAATACGGTAAATTCGCCTGATATCACAGAAACTATTTACAACAAAAATTTAACATGCCTCGAACAGAGCTATCAGTAATCAAGTGCTGCTGCTGTCATACACTAAAAGTTTTTCCATCCTTTTCGTAACTTCTGCGTGACTCAAAATGTGCTGTCATGCTCACGCTGAACAATACGCTCGACCCATCATTGCGCTGAGCTTTGACATCAGCATAACCACAAGATGGCGTGGAACGATTTGTTCGTGGAAAAGGCCATAGTATCAGGACAGTGGTACCATTCTCTGCCCGTAGATAGTGCCATCACATTATCAATTGCCAGATTTTTTTATTTTTTGCTTCTGGCAATGCTACTTAGTCATGACATTTCAAAAATATCTAGCCAATGGCCCTCGCAGTTATAAGTGCTTAGGAATGTAGACAAAAAGTTATGTGATTTCAGGAAGTTGAAAAAAAAAATGCGAACGGCCTTTTGAACAAATCTATAGGTTCTCTGTTGCAAGTAAAGGAAAAATATTTGCTCAGATGTTCATGACAGCATATTTCAGTACTAGAACTAATTTATTCACCATGCTGAAAAAGTGCAGCAGGGCTCTTTAAGGAACACTGATAATGTGTTAAAAAGAACAATATATGTGAAGGTTTTGAAGTGCGTCAGAAGATGGAGAGAATATGGGCAGCATAAACATAGTTCCAGGTAGTTGGGAATCCTCATGCAATCAATCAGTAACCTCGTGGCAGTAATGGTGCAGAATCAAAACATGGAGAATGCAAACTAACATAGGGAGGGCATACAAAAGTAAAATCCATGCTCAAATAAGTTCAGTGCATTAATTATGGCTTACAGCGGGCCACAGCTAGCAGCATTTGCTGCAGATCTGCAGACACTGCTGTTAGCGAACCAACGTCAACCAATATGCGATGTCAGCATTCAAGCACTCAGGAATGTACAAACAAAAATCATTTACAGGCAATGAATAAAATGGACACAGAGCAGTAAGGGGGGATGAGTGATACTTCAAGAAATAGGCAAGCTATTGCGCGAATCATTTATGAGTAGGGGAGTGCGAATATTCGAAAATTTCGAATTTTATCAAATATATTTTTAATATTCGTATTCAATACGAAAAGTGTGTATTAGAAAAATTTCGAATATTCGGTTGTACACGAATATTCGAAACAAATCGAATATGCTGCTGGCTGTACGCGAGCAAACACGGTCCTTAGTGTTTTCTTTTGTCTAATCTAAGAATAGGTGTATGATTCTGTGCTCAATTTTGTGATAATTTCGTGCTGCTGCCGAAATTTAGCCTGTAAAGCACGCTTGGCCACTAAACAAATAAGCTTTGCGGAAAAGCGAGCCTCTCAGTAGCAAGAGGCACGGGTTTACGGTGAGCGAGGGTGCATTCATTTGCAGCATCACCCCCAATCTAAACTTACTACTTGACAGCAAATGCGACGATTGACGCTGGCACAGGGTCAAACGCCTCTGAGTTTACGGGCATTCGATGTTGTATAATAAGGCACAGGTTGGCAAGAACAGACAGCTAGTGGGAATTACTCAATTTTCCAAATTAACATGAGCCCAATACACAATCTCTTAGTATAACAGCTTACTAGTCTATTTTTCACAATTGACAATGTCATTTCGATGTTCCAACATGTTAAAATTACCAAACTTGCCAATAAATTCATGTGCAAATCATTATTGGATATTCAATTCCATATTCGAAGCTATGTGTTCATATTAGATTCGTATTCAAAAATTTTGACATTCTCACACCCCTATTTATTAGACAAAATGCAGCATGCTTAACCGTAGTCTTCTCATTAGATGTGCTATTTATGTGAATATGGGATGAATGAAATGGCCTCCTGACATGAGTCATAGCACCACAACTAATGTGATTATGAACATCATAACATATGTGGAAAGACGTACGTGTATGTAATAGGAAAATATTAGTGTTCGCTGCAAGTTTTCATTGTAAAATTTAATGTATTACAGTGACTATGAGACCCAGCATTCCTGTGTGCAATTTCTTTCACATTAACACGCAGTACACTCCCGACACGTGGTTCATCCTACAAAAAAAAAAAAAACGTTATGGAGACTGACATTCAGTCTTCAAAATTTGGAACTAAGGCTATGGTTCAAGGTAGTGACAGAAGCTGGACAAATATATTAAGCAACTTCCATTTTTGCATAAAAAATTGTAGCCTTTGAGCAAGCAGCAGCTATGTAACATACCACATTAAAATCAATGAAGTGTTTGGTTGGAAGTTATTCAGTCAGGTGAAAGCATACTGAGCATGATTGTGGAGAATGGTATCACGAAGTAAAGGAACACCAGACAACGAGACACACAAAGACCGAGTCCGGCGTTTCTTTACTTTACGCTACCATTCTCAGCATTAAACATGACGTAACAACTAGTCCAATCCGCTACCCTTCTAAGCTGGACACAAGTCCGGTAAGTGGCAAGAGTCAAATTATATTTAGTTTGTAATGGGTTTCATATGAAACTTGTAGCATCAAGCATATTTTTATCTGGTCGCAGACTCAACCTTCTGTCCAAATATCAAGATTGCATCAGATGTCACCAGTGTCCACATCGCAACTATCACCAAATGTAAAACCCATAGTATTAGCCTTGAACAAAGGAGCACAGGACACTAACCTATAGTGCAATAAAGGTGTGCAACCAAAATACAAGTTCCTTAGCCGAGAACTCTCAGAATATCCATTATACTCTTTTCAGTGGAAAATATAAATGTCAAGTGCGCCACGACATGAGAAAGAAACTAACAAATTGCCAGTTCAGCGAAAGTACCAGTTCAGCTCGTGAGAGGTGACCAGACCAGGGAACAAACAAGACTATGATAAACTGCTGTATATATGATGTCTGCACAATTCCTTTTAATGAATTATGCATGCACACAGAAAAAATGATAGCTTGTGTAGTACTAGTGCACTTAGTGTAGTACTAATGCATTTGTAGGTACACTTGTCACATACTGCACAGTACCCTGAACACTGCTTTATGCTGTGGCATGTTTTACCTATCATGTGATCATGTGAACTCCAAAGTTAAAATATTCTCATAAATGGGTCTCATTTCATGTGACGCTTTGTGATGAAAAAGAAAGCTGCATATGAGCTTGAATGAGATGAATGTTGAATATGCTCGGTTGGTATATAAAACATACCGCCATTAATTTTTCTGTTTCCATGACTACACTAAAGAACTTTCAAAACATAAAGACTAACAAATTACTTCCATAAGTAATTCTAATAACAACAGTTTTATTCCAAATATGTACACAACTGGCTGCTTAGGAACTGATTGCTTTTCTTTCAATTTGCGCAGATTGTTTGAACTGACAGAATACAAGACAATGTCATCTAAGTTGACACTTTCACTTTTCCTTGTGCCAGAAAGTTGTCCTTGCCAGGTCCGTAGCGGAGCAAACCTACACAACGTATGCAGCTTAGCATTTGGCGATCAAGTGCATTTTCAACGTAAGCAGCAAGAAGCACATGGCTCAAGCAACACCTCAAGCTGAAGCATTAACATGGCTGACACGTGATGAAGCCAACAAGAAGCGGAACAATCAACAAGCTATGGCTAGCAGCACAATGCACATTCCTGCTGCTGACCGTAGGAGCGATGCAGGTTGCTGCATCGAAACGAGCAGAGAGCGTAGAAGCAAGGTGCAGAGAGAGTAGGGAGAGTTTCACATCGGCATATGAAGAGAATGACAGAACAGGAGCCAAATGAGAGGTGCTGGCGGCCAAGTGCAAAACGGCGGGAACATCGACTGCGACTGCGGCAAGGAAAGGAAGGAGGCCAATGCAGTGAAAACGCGTGGCAACAGCAGCATAGTGCGTGTTATGACCTTGTCTTGGAAGGGATGAGACTGGACAGGCCCAGGGCAGCTGACGTGCTCAAGCACTGCAGTGGGTCCTCCCGAGATTCGGGGCTCCCGGGGGACCAGGTGTCCTCATTGTACACATTGCGCATTAGCTCCAGGCGACGTCTACAGGTTGGGGGGGGGTAGGCAGGGCGGGAGAGGGGGCAGCGAGGTGTGCCAGTCAGTTGCCGCGCCAGACAATGCTCCCAACTGTTACTGCCCTTGCTGGGCTACCATTTTAGTGCCCGAGGTTTGGTTAGCTGAGTAACCTTCCCGACTTCACTGCGCTTGCAGTGCAATGGCACTACCTGTATTCTGAACTAAGTGACAGTCATAATTCAGCGAAAGAGCACGGAAAGATCTTACACGACACTTCCTTGTTGTGGTTAAATCAACAATGCTTGCATAATAATCTTAAATGCGTTCTCTCCGTGTGCGCCACTGTGTCAGTAATCTGTTAACGAAACTTAGGAGATGGTGCAGTTATGAAAGTAGTTGACAGAAGTATCCAGGCTTGCTGCACTTCTTACATACAAATTGGCTTACACATGACGTTTAAATTGATGTAGAGGCCATCAATGTTTGGCTGACTGGTCCAGCACAACCACCGCAATATACACAATTTCATACATATACACAATATACATACAATTGTGTGTTACACACATTGAGTTGACTTTTAGTAAGCTTAACATTTGAGAAACTGTCATTAGTCTTATGCAACGTGCATCAGTGTTCAGAAAGCTGTGACAGCCTATGGCTGTGATACTATTGCAAGTATAGAACAACCACATATCAGTTATAAATGGTGTTTAAATGTCTGAACACTGTCTGTATAAAATAACTTGTCGTAGCTGCGTGGTTATTGTGTATAAGCATCCCTTCTTTCTGCCCTATCATCATCATTATTTTTATTATCTTTGTCCCCTTTCCTTTTCTCTGTGCAGAGTAACAGGCTAGAGCATACTAGTTCACGCCGACCTCTCTACTTTTCCTATAGTGAATTCTCTCACTCAGCATCATCAATAAACCTTCCAACATTAGGGCACAGCTCAACCAAGCGTGGGGCACTATGTGGTAAGGCACATTGATCAGAATTGTAGCGGAACCCCAACTGTAGACAGAGCGCCTTGATTGCAGCATAGCAATGGTTGTCCATATTATGCAAATAATGTGTGCAGTAGCATTTGTGCAAGCCAGACTTGTCCAGCCATCGCAAAATGATGCTTAAAAGAAAGAATGGTTCACCCAGAGTGATTACTTCTCAAAGGTGTGTGCATTATCTCATCACATGGGACCACTAATCTGATAAAGGTCACCACTAGGCCAAACACACCTTCACGTAGTAGGCAAACATCATGCAAAGTATGCACAAAAATTTTAAATTCGACATCACATATGTCAAGAGACTGGACTCAGGCTATAGTGCTGTAAATGTTCTCACAGAAAATTTAGATAGAGCATAACAAAATGTAAAAACAAAAGCACCAGAAAAATCGCAATATACAACAGCTACTTTGTCTACAATTGAGGTGCAAGCTATTAAGGTGCAATCTAGATCACACGTTCACGTGCAGTATGTCAGATGCTTTACAGCCAGTGCATGCATATTTCAATCTGTCAAAATGCACTCATAATATGAAAATGTTTAATCATCAATGACACATAAATAAAATGAAAAACGATTCCAATGCAGCTCAAGAGCCTCTTGTCACACTCTGAAAAATAAGCAGCACACCTTAATAAAAAAAGGAAAAGGCCAAGACTAGCACTAACATAGAAAAGAGGAAGAACAGAAGAAGGGACCACCTTTTACATCACAGCTATGCATCCAACACTGTCACTATATATTGGGACACTATATTGGGAGTTAAGGAGTACAACATAACGTAAAAACATAGTGATTACAGCAAATTTTTCTTTCAGTGTGTTAAATGAATGAGACGCTCAAAAATGCACAAGAACTAATTTAAAAAACGACACAGACTCGTGCACACTGCCTTAACTGTGACTACTCTAGATGCCGTCCAAGTTTTACATTTCATTCCCTGTCATTTCCGTGACACAGCATATTATGCAAGCTCCCCCCACCCTTTCTGCACCAAAGATGCTTCAGTTAAAATTCTATATTACAGCAAAATATGTAGATCAACATATTTATCCCATCCAACTAAACAAGCACACAGTCTGTACTGGTGCCATTTTTCCCATGACAATCAAGTAAGCTACGCTTCCCGGTGTTTGATGACAGTGAACTTTCCCATCATTCACAAGGGACAAAGTTCACTAAGCAAAATATGCTGGAAAAACATAGCAGTAACCTGCTAAATAAAAATGTATTAGGATAGCACTAAACAGCAACCCCTTCACAAAGGATATATAACCTAGCTGCGAACATTTAGTTGGCTCGTATGAATCATGGTAGAATCACAACATCCAAACAGTTCAACAAATCATTCATAGTTTTTTTTTTTTTTCAAATGGACACAGTTTTAAATTTTGATGGATACCTCAACGAGGCAAATAGTTCAATCTGCATTACAAATCCATCTGTACAAAGTGAAGTGCTGGACCATTTGAGAAGAGTGCTACAGTGTGGTCTGAAACTACGATTAGCAACCAGTTACAGTGTAACAGAAAGTGAAGAGCAGGTATCACAGCTGTCGCATCGTTATTATTTTGCGCATGAGAGCCAGAAGAGTTGCTGTTTTGATTGTAACTTTTGTGATCTCCACATGTCTCGTGATCGCACACAGGTGATCAATCTTTACAAAGCAAATAGAATACAGAAAATAATAGAGGACAAAAAAATTTTGTACAATATACGCCCATAACAGATAAAACAAGATACAGGAAAGTAACACTTTATCAGTGTTTTTTATTGTTTGTCATATATAATTTAAAAATGTGCAGGGACAGGTTAGGACTTTTGACTAACTTGTCCCTACAGCTGTACTAATGTGATGTGTTAGGAAAATGAGTCATTTTTCGTTTTATTTTCCTTTGGATTAAGGACACTAAAATGTTTCCCGTCAAGAAAAGCACCTTGAAATACTCAGGAAGGTAGTATTCTACGCAGAGTATCCTTGTAGTATATTTGTGTCAATTCAATGCTATCCCTATCTAGAACTCTTTGATGCTAATGTCCAAGCTAGAACTTACCTTGAATGTGCAGCATGAATTTGTCCAGAAAGCATCCTTGTGAGATGCTGAGGCTACATTTAAACCTGAACTCTCCTTACTGGCATTCCATAAATTTTGTCTAGACTTTGAAAGTGGTGCCTGATAAGCAATTTTTTTAAAGCTGCAGTTTGCAGTGACATGATGCAGGTGCAGTTGTGCCTCATTTATCCAAATCTCAGTTATTTTTATACTTAGAATAGCTGACAGAGAAGAAAGGAGAGCCTATAGTTAACAAGTGTCTAGGAAATTCACTATATGGCACCAAAATATCACGTCCACAAGGCTGTTCAAAGTTTAATGAAGAACTACTTCTTCACAAGGCCGACATACACAGGTTGCAAGAGTATTTTTCTCTACTCCTTTATTGCTTTAGAACATCAATCTAACATTCTCAGCCAGTAAACAAGTAGACTTAGAGCATGTTGTTTTCTTTGTTTTTAAGAATGCTTACATTGCAATATAACTAGTTCATTCCTGTGCTTCTCTGCATAACCAGTTGGGTTTATTCTGATTTGATTAAATTTTTCAGTTTTTTACGAAAAGGCAGTCAATCACTGAGATCAGTTATAATAGCTTAGTAGAGAGAGAACACAGTATGCGCACTAATTGTGTGAAAAATGATGATGTGACTACACTGCACGAAAAGGAAGATTAACCCTACACAACAACAAATGCAAAACTTAAAATTAAGACGTTACCAATTACTATTGGAAAAAAGTGAGTTTGAAAGTTCGGTAATAGATACTTTTGTAGCAGGCATGACTGGTGTGTTATTGTTTTGTGCACAATTTATTAAGCACTGACTGCATATTTGGTATTGATCCAATTAGTGTTCTACAGTACCACATGGACACTTAAGAACATCAATTTAAGCAATTACTTAAGCTGCTTCATTTCTACACAGCTTGAAAGACAAGTTCCCCACTTTTGACTATCACATTCACTATATTGACACGTGTATTTGTCTACCTTTCTCCGGTAACCGCTTTTCACCAGCTAACAATTGTTAAATGTTGTCGCGCAGCACAAGATGCACCTGTATGATTTGGAACTTACTCGAATGTTATCGTTGATTTTCCCTGTTGTGCGTGTTCTCACCAAAACTTGTATAATCAGACATTGTGTCATTCTTCACCATCGCTATGTGACACCTTGCGGAGATGCTTTTGCGTTCCTGTACTGGACGCCCCCAATTTAACTCTTTATTGGGCGAACTTGTGCCCAGAAAAACGAGTAACACTCAAGCACAATGACAGCGGCGAGCAAAGTCGGCGATTGTGCAACACAAGCACTATGTTTGAAATTATGCAGAATGTCATCAAGCATTGTCTTTTTTTGTGTCTGTGTGCAAAATTTACCTTAACAGACAAGTGTTCACATCAGTTGCTTTATCTAAAATTAAATTGAATTCTGAGTTTTTATGTGGCAAAGACACATCAGTTGTTACAGACTACAGGATCAGTGCAGCTTATGGAGGAAGAGATGCGGTACTCATTGAAATAAAGTCAAATGCTCAACCATGCATGCCCAACAAGAACAAGCACTATTGCTAAAAACTTGATGTAACCGATGCCCTAAGGTGACACTGGCATTGTCTGAAGTGCAAGATAGTATAGTTAAGAAAGTTATGAAGAGAAAGCACACAATGAAGGAAATATTACATTTTATACTAATTTCAATTAGAGTAAGAGGTTTCTAAGAATTTGATGGTTTGTTACCCAAACTATGGATTATAAGATTGAAGACACGAAGATGAAGAAGAAGAGAAAAAGGAACAAGCCCCCCCCCCTCGGTGGTACTTGCCACCATTTTTAACAAGGTGCTCACGTCATCCATACAAGCACACAGCATACGGGAAACCTTTGCTGGCACAAGCACTCACAGCATGTCATTCTAAAAGCTTTTTCTCTGCCCTTTGCAGGAAATGAACAGCACTCAGGGTGGCTATGCTCTGACTTACTGTCTGGTTTATTCATTTAAGAGCACAGACACACAAAATTTGCATTTTCAGCTCATTAGGTGCCAGTGTGGTGTCCCACTCCTTGGCCCCCTACCAACTTCAACAATGTTTGCTACAAATCCAGCATAGACTTCTTGTAGCAAAAACATGCACTGCCAACCT
The DNA here is from genome assembly GCF_013339745.2 of Dermacentor silvarum. Classification (NCBI taxonomy): domain Eukaryota; kingdom Metazoa; phylum Arthropoda; class Arachnida; order Ixodida; family Ixodidae; genus Dermacentor; species Dermacentor silvarum. The sequence continues at coordinate 181,816,255 of NC_051156.1, forward strand.
AAAACAAGACTTCCAGAGAGGTCTGTGCGCAAACCCTTCCTACTTGCACCACAGCCCACGGGGAAGCACTGACACATAATCACTGCTTCAATGCTATGCCATGCAATCGGCGCCTTTAGAAGGGAGGCAGCACCAACCTGAGTTTGGTCAGCGTCCAGTGGTGAGTGGCTCCGTTTTTCGTGTCCTGCACTTCGACAGCAACTAGGGTCCGAGGAAAAGGCCGCTCCTGGTCTAAAAACTCATCCGCTTCATCGTGAGGAATCAGGTCTGGCGGGAGCGGCGAGTACAGTGTGTCTGTGACAAGGACAAACTGGAACTGCACCTGTAGACAGGAGTTCAGACAAAGAGGTAAGTACTATAACAATGCTCACACTGCAAGTATCAAAGATTACAATGGCCATCAAGTGATGATCATTGTGATGGAAGTCAGCTGTGCAGGCAATGCTGACAAGAAATGTTAGCTTTTTTTTTTTTTGCAAGGTTGGAACGGGTTCATTGAAGGAACACTAATGAGAAAAATTATTTCGGCTGTATTAGTAAACTAACCTGCTGCAACAGCAAAAAAGCCACTTTTAGTGTTACAGGAGTCGTGGTTAGCCAGAATAGACACAAAAAAGACGGGTGGTGACGCTGCTTTCAAGTTCTCGCGTTAGCTTGCTATGATGTCATGGATTTTGACAGCACCTGCTCGGGTCTAGCTGATTTGTTATCGGTACGGATGGACTACGTTGTATTCTACAAGAGCCCAAGGCTTAACTTTGCAAGTTTCAAGAACTTTTACTGCGCCACAATGGCTCAAATACAAGAAAATACTTTAGAATCCATTAAGTCACACTGACGTACCGGCGCTGGGCGTTCATGGTGAAATTTGAATGGCTAAACTATGACCGCCATTTTCTCTTCTAGTAATCTGCCTATTATCGCAAAATAACAAAACTTGAATTTTAAAAGAGTACATTATCAGTATGAACTGATTTTGTGTTTCTTTTTAGGGCTCCATTAAAAGAAGGAAAGGTTTTTATAATGACTGACAATATTTACCTTCTTCTTCAGTTCCACACTGATGGCATTGGCTTCCTTGAGGAAGATTGCGTTGCCCCAGAGATCGTCCCTGAGAGAAGTGAACTGGTGGTACTTCCATTTCTGAAAGGCCCAAGCGGCGACCTGGTACTCCCGATCACTCCAGGGCTGGTCAACTGCGCAAGTTTGGTCGAGAATAGCAACGTATCTAATCTGAACTGAGAAAGGGCTGACACAAAGTCTGTTGATTTGTTATCCTGGCATAAGAAGACATCATGAGAGTCAAATTAGGAATGTGTGCACAAATATAATGCGAGCATCACTTTTATTTTCGTATTCAATGCACTGTGCTTGCCAAACAAGTGCCAGAGCTATGGTAGAAAGCTGAACTCGGGCATTAAGAAATACCCCAAGTTGATTTTCCTGCCTGCCTCCTTTGTAGTGTGGTGCAAAATAATGCAAGTTCGACATTCACAAGGAGTTAAGATATGCTATTCACACCTGCATAATACAGCCAAGAAGTTGGAGCTATGTGGGAGCACGTGGAGGCTATACAGAGGCAAGGATTGCACGATGTAGAAGCATTGAATATAGTGAATGAAGAGCTCACAGGCAACTATTAACAACTATTTGATAGCCTTAATGAGGATGTGCTGACAGGCTAGTTGGTATGGCATGTTTGTGTATCATGCACAGCTCACACAGAAGACAGACAGAGGAAAAGGAGGACACTGATGTCGATGCTGTGACCAATGTCATCGTTGTCATCACCTGTGAATGCTGTATAACTTTGCATATATTTGTGAGAGTCACTTAAAATTTTCTACACACTTAACTGTTGATGCTGCATCCTGAATCCAAGAACTCAAAAGCCTCAGTCTACAGACTATATTCATGGTTAAGACATACGTAAGTGCAAATACACACTCCATAAATAACTGTTCATGCTCGTTACAATATTACACCCCACCAGATTTGGTCCAGCATAGTTTAGTAATCATGACAAAAGCAGCGATAAAATCTGGTGACAATTTCAGGTTATGCAAGTGACAGGTTTGACAACATTTGCATTATAGACATATAGTACCTGATTTGGATGGCATTCCATTATGAAAAACATAGTTTACATGTTGCAGCACATATCACACAATTTCAATGCCCATCTAGACCCTGTCACCTAAGGCTAGCATACAAATTTTATAGACTAGCTTAAAATTTAAATACTATGCCCATAAATCAGAATCCCATCCAATTTGCTAGCAAAGCCTGTAATAAAGTGACAACTCACAGACAGCGTCGTCTTCAACAGTGGTTGCGTCATCTACGGTGCAGGCACTGTACATGCTGGAGATCATGGACTGTTCCTCTACTTGTCGCTGCAGACTCTCAATGCGGGCCTCATATGTCTGAAACAGGTTTCAATAACACAATGTCAATGCCAATGTTGTTGTGCCACAAACCGTTAACATACTATCACAAATACAACATTTGGTAGTATAGATAGTTCGGCGAGTTGGTGTTTGTTCGTTCTGGGAAACGCGCGAAAAGAATAGTAATAGTTTTGAAGCAGCTGCTAAAATTGTGGTTGTAATTAACAGTCCCCATGCCAGTAATGAATGCAGCCTCTATGCCAGTAGTGCTGCAATGGATGTTATACTTGTGCCACATGGGCAGAAAAAATAACGTTAGCTACTCAACGCCTTAAAGTTTACAGCCATTCATGTGATCCCACACAGACATGCTTAATGACACTAAAACCTGACACCACTTGTGGCATATGTAGTGCATTCTCACAACTCATTTGGCCGTCGAATGTGTCACTCTTACTCCCCAGTTAGCCATAGTTATGGCCGGCTGCACACGAAAAACACATTTAAGAAGCAGTGTAAAATAATTCTACGTAAAACATGCGTATTAATGTTTTTGGTGGCGTATTTCTGAACTTTTGCCCACTAAGTAACTATTTTTAATAATATTACAATTGTGAAATAAACTTACTCCATTCTCTGCAGCTATCGTAATCGTGATGTCCAATGTCATTAAAAATGGGCATGCAGCAGATACTTTAGATATGATAATATCAAGAAACTTGGGGTTATAGACTCTTGTAATGGCGTTAGCCTGACCTGTGTGGCAAGGGTATTAAATTGTTGAAACATCCTCGAGCCACGATGACCATAAAATGGTCACTCATGGTCATGGTGATTTATGTACGCCTCACCTTTCTCTCTTGTTCAAACTGCTGGTCAGCCTCTTCTTTTTCCTTCTTGTACTGCTCCTCCAAAGCTACAAGCCTGAAAGAACAGAAGTGCTAATGATAGTTTCTGACAAAAAAGTCAACGTCCGTAAAAGACAGGGGTAAGGTAAAAAAAAAAAACAATACATACTTCTTCTCCATTTCTTGCTTCAAATCGATGCCTTGTTTTTCCAACAGCTCAAGTTGTGCAAAGGACCAATCCACCGGCTCTCCACCTGCCCACAACAAAGTGTGAGCACTGTTCAATAAACGTTGATTCCCCAACACAGCACCACGGTCAAAGAACAAATGCCTAATTGCTAAAACTAATGCAATGACTCAACCAAATCAAATCAAATCTTATTTGATCTTATACAACAATAATGCCACATGTAGCAATATAGTGCTGAACTTGTCTATGCCATTCTGTGCGAAACAGCTCACAAAGTAGGCGAGAATGGTTTTCCTACTGAATTGAAAAAAACTACTGGCACGTTATAATATCAAGACCTTCACTTTTTAATACACGAGAAAAAAAAAAAAAGAACAGGAAACGTAATGCTGATAATTATAACACAAATAGGTTCAAGGATGAGCGTAGCTGCTTACATCCGCATACTGCATTTTGCACAAATAGAACATTCAGAAAGATGAGCAATGTACTGTTTCAACTTTAGGTGTATTTGAGCATGTGAAGCAAACTTGCTAAAAGAAATAACAAATAATGATCAATGAAGTAATGGTTTTTACCATTTGAGTAAACGGAGTCATCCATCTTCTTGCCCAAGGTCAACATTTCAAGGCGGTCACTCTCATCTGGTTGGGATTCTGTAACAGAGGCACAAGAATTATGCAAGCTTAGCTGCATAACACATAATATTTTGCACAAAGGTAATTGCCCTATTAGCAACAAAACTTGCACTCAATAAACAACACATAACAGCCTAACTATGGGACCTCCTTTTGTATTTCATATCTATCAAAACATGTAACCACTTTGAAGCAATAAACTTTGAAAAAGGCTGTCTAACAACACAGGGGAACAACATACAATGGCCCACAAGCAGGAATGAAGTCAAGTGTTCTTCCACAATGGTGCCACAGTTTGAATAAAGCTTAAATACAACTATAGCTTTAAAGAACTTTTTATTACACATGCATGCTGTACTTTAAGCCATTTGTGTATCAGCAAAATAAACTAATAAATTAAAAAAAAGAATAATGAACAGAGAGATTATAACTTACTTTCAGGCACCTCAACTGGTGACTTCCGCTCTCTGCTTTCTCGTGCTGCAAGAGCAATTTAATAGAAACACAAATATGAAATTTTCGTCACATGACATGGAAATATTTTTATAGAATGAAACCACATGGAGTGAACAATACCTTGCTCTGGATGCTGAAACCGGAACACATGAGTCTTCCCCAAGATCACTCGAGAGCCAGTCTTCAGCCGAATGGAGTCGACAATCTCCCGCCCATTGACATAGACCAGCGCACCTTGGCATGTATGCAGAGTGACTGTGCCTGCATAGTTGCAACCGTAAGAAGAGGTCTTGTTCTTCTTCACCAAGTGTCTTCAATACGAGCGACTGACCCATAGTTTATTTACGATCAAGTGCTAGATTTATGCTAATGCTGACTGACCCACAAGGCTGCCTAATGCATGACTGCACATGCTCCGAAAAGCCCTGAGTTTGCAAACAAACTACTTTGTTGTTCCTAATTATCCCTTTGTGCTTTTAGTGAAGCATGTTTTTTAATGTGCAGTGTAACAACAGAAACTTTCTAATGCTGTGATCGAGTACCAGGATGTAAACGTGTTTGATATTATAATGGTGGCTGCACATTATTCACAAACTATTAGAAAAATATTCAGTATTCGATTCCATTTGTTTCTGGCACTACTTCATTTGTACTCGATTCAGTCTCAAAAACTGTTATTCGTGCACCCCTAATAGCATAAAGCTTTTGCCTAAAATATATTAACATTAGTGAATGAGTAAAAAAAAAAGAAATTAGGAAGTCTCCAGCTCACTCAAAATTTAATGAGCCCCCTTACTTCACCGATTAGTTAGCCACTGTCACTGCAAGTAACACAGGCAATCGGATAAAACGTCATGCACCCACACAAGCAAAGAAAAATCGGCAATAATAAGCATAGTACATGGCAAGATGCAAGTGCACGAAACAGATTTTAGATAAATTTATGAAAATGAATAAAATTTAGGTTGAAATACCTTCATTATTCTCAAACCAGCAGTGCTCGTTCAGAATTTGAGAGCCGCTAAGTCTGATGTCCTGAGCAACATTTGCATCCGGCCTTCCCACTCTGAAAAAAAAAGAAAAGATGAACATAAAAACAAATTTACAATTATTGCAGTTTCATGCAAAATGTGAAGCGATGCATTAACCACAGCATGCATTAAGCCTCGCAGAGTCTTATGCAGCTATAGAAGGCAAGGCTTTAACCAGCAACAATACTGCTGTCTTTAATTTTAGTTCCCACTTTCCTGTCTTTGCAGACCACTGCCACTCCAACTGTCTCATTAAAATCAAGCAGCATTGTTTAAACTACTGGGTGTCGCAGTAAAACAGGAGGAGGATCTGGTTATAGATACTAACAGTGACATACACACATGCCGGTCACAACATTCTCTGCTCAAGGTTTAGAATATCCTCGCGCAAACCTCTCAAGTGCATGACACTACAGTTGTCTGAAAGAATGCCGTTGATGAAATGCGAAGTGCTGACAAGGTGTGGCAATATTTTTCCACACCATTTTACTAGCTGTATCAGCATTGCTCAAAACTTTCATGACGCTGCACAGTTCTCGTGAAGCCACTCTCAAACACAAGCGGATACGCTTATTAACAAGCTGTTTCCTTGTATAAGCACTTTCATATGCAGCTGCAGCTGGTTTTTCAGTTGTGTCAGAGTAAGTACACAATGAAAACCAATGGTCAAATGCCTAATGCCTTCTGCAGCAATAATAAGAGAAGCCAGGAAAAGTAAGTTCTAAACTAGACAAATCAGTTTTAGAGATGTTAGTACTCAGTTTCGAAATCCTTTAATACTGTACAGCCACACAGTGGGGGAGCATTGCAATCGAGCAGACTGGTCTACACGGGGAATTTAGATATTAGACCTTAGAGTCAACTTAGGTATGACATGCATTGTAATGCTTGATGCTTCAACAGTGATCTTCACGTTATGCATATATCAGATGTTGCGAGTACACTCACAAGACGTACAGCTACAGAAGTGCACAGCACTGCTCACCTTGTTATGCCATCTTTTATGTAATACAAGAGGCATTCAGACATGAGTGGATCTTCATTAAGATTCACTAAATGAGGAGTCTGCCAAGGAAATCATGAAACGTAGTTAATTAATGCAACAGTGACCACAATTACTTTTTAACACGTTCAAGTCAATAACATGCAACTCAACAGAGTCGTTGTATTATAACAAGGGCATAAAAATGCCCACAGCTCTACTTCCCATGCATGGATGTGAATATATATATATATATATATATATATATATATATATATTTTTTTTTTCATGTTAGATGCATGTACAATATACAAAATCAGAGGCATTTTATCAGGCATTTTATAAGCAATGTAGTATCTCACTAATTTACCATAAGTTTGGAGTGTGTTCAAGAGTTAGTTGTACAGTTCGCTCATGCACAAAGAAAAATATCATGCTTAAGTTTACAACGTGATGCTGTTCAATGTTTTTTTTTTGTTATATAATGTAATAAAGAACTTACAGTAATACAAAAGTTCCAAGCAAGTCTCACCTTTTTAGGAGAAAACACACCTACAGTGTCGCCATCTTCACGGAGGGCTACGCCCATTTCAGCTAGAACCGCTTCCCTGTCAAGTGAAAGGAAGAAAAAAACATACTATGATATGAAATGGCTCCCCATCGCAGATTTTTGCTTTTTATAGTTAAGCAAACAGAAAGGCTGATCAGAAAAACAGTAAGATAAGATTTTTCTACACATCAGAAAATTTCAGTCTGTTGCTGTGTATCAGGAGTGAAGTGTCAGCACAAGTTGTAATCAAAAAGGCCTAAGAAGAAACATTCTTTGTCTGTTCAACAACATATCTGCTGCTAAAAGGATGCACAATTACACAAAGAGATACCCTTGTCACTATGTTTCCTTGGTGCTCCTTCTCCTGCACATCCTTTCTGCCACAGACATAAGCCTTTCATAAGTAAGGCTCCATTCCAATCTCACTTCAGCAATTCCGTACTAGTTAAGTCCTCTCTGATTCGCAGAAACAGAAATGTCTTATTTAGACATGCAATAGCTTCAAAATTGTGTTGAGGCTTCATCAACAACTCTGGTGAACTGCTTCTCTAGAGAAAGGTTACAGCAAAGCAACACTTTTGCTCTTCAAAAAGACAAGTGTTTGTGCTGTTGTATTTTTGCACTGCCTGCATGCTGAATGACAAGACGAGTCAAGACGATAGCCCACCTCTGTAGCCGTATGGCCTCTGTCTTCTTCAGCTTTTCTTCCCAGGTCTCATTGAGCTCAGCAATGAGCTTCTCAGACTCCTGGAGCTGCTCTATCGCATTCTCCGAGGCCGCAGAGACGGACAGGTGCGGTTTCCGCTTGCCAGTCTCCACATTCATGTTGTCGTCAGCTGCCATGTCACAACATTACAGCTCAATTAAGTAATGCACATTACTGGTTACTGTCCTAGCCTAAAGAGCAGCAACCAGCCATATTTTGCAACATTAGCCAAGCTTAAGTTTTCCGCATAGCAAGCACCAACACCAACGCATGGTCATCCTAACACTGCAAGTGGTTACGCAGGGCAATCGACTTCTAATGGCACCACCTCTAACAATGACCCGTTATAACAAGAGGTTTTGTTGACTAACATTTCATATTAAAGGTACGCAAATAAGTGCTAAGAACAATGTTTGCTTGCCGCAGCTCGTTTTTAAATACTATACTAATACAGAAAAATCTACCACAGAAGTCAAAAGGTGTTTATTCCGTATTAACTAAAGGTCTACAAACAACTAAATATGACATATCCAGAATGCAGCACATGTACATACAAACAGTACCATAATAATATAATGGCGTAAATGACACAGTGACTCTTCCTAAGGATACACGGCATTGCAGGAAGATATATGTAGCCCTACTTTGATTATAATAGCTAATGCAGCCTTTGCAAAAGCTTAAGTTCAGTGCCATGCTACACCTATTCATTAGACCAAGTTGCTTGGCTCCAAGCTGCTCCTTCAAGTTATACAGCTATAAGTATAACCAAGTTTAAGTAAAAGAAACAAGGCACATAACTGCAACCAAGCCCAATGGGAAAGCAGCTCACCATCAACGTCGATCCCTTCAGCCAGCAGCAGGTTTTTGAGCCGAAAAATCTCATCCTTGAGCTCCCTGATGAGTCGAGCATTGGCATCCTCATTGACGACAGCCTTGCAGACTATCTGCTTCGCTCTGTCAGCATACCTGCATTATGCGAGCATTAAAAGTGAAGTTGGCATACGTAAAGGGTGGTATGATCTACACAAAGTGATCATCGCCATCAGTTAGACAAAAATAGTACCTTTCACATAAATGGTGGGCTCTATGATGAACAGTTTTCCTTTTCTTTTCTTTTTTTTTTTGGGGGGGGGGGGGGGTAGGTACTATTTTTGTTTAGCTGACAGTCGCTTTAGGTAAGCACTAAAGAGAGTCTCCTGTATTTGACACCTGCATCTATGCAGTACTCCAGTTAATGTAATACATTCTAGGTAACCTTGTCTTTACCCTTTAGCAACAAAAATCGTAAATGAGAAGTCCAAAGCCTTTATTATGCCACTTGGCAAAATGACAGGAGAACAGAAAGCTTCCATGGATGAAATTTCTAAACAGTGAAGCCACTGGTTAGGCCACTGCACACAGAGTGCATAGCCCCCAAATAACTATTTCTGAGTTTCTCCAACTATTACCTGTTTTACATGTATGACTGTGGCAATCTTAAAGAGGCATATACTTAATTGCACTATCTGATAACAAATTCAATAAACCTCTCCCTAAGTACGTCACACATCGCACGTACAGTGGCTCTGGTTGGCAAAACACTGCCTCCGCCAGCTCTTGGCGGGGTGTAGTTATGTAGTGCTTGGGGCAGGTGCGTGCCATGTGGTTGCTTTTTTTTTTTTTTTTTTTTTTTGTGAACCTCTCTGGTTGTCAGTCATATTAGCAGTATAGTGTGCTGGAGAACATCGGTGTGTGGTAAGGTGCGTGATGAAAAACTGGCAATGCTGGCTTTTTTTACATGCGAAAGTGAACGTGGTAGTTTGTGGTGCACTGTGTAATGAAGGACAGCGATATTGGTTCTTCTTTGGAAATGCACCACATTTGTTGGGTCGTGATAAAGTGCACTCTCTGACCATCGCTGGCCTTTGCACCAAAAAAACCCCATGCATAATCAAAGTGCGCAGCAAGAAATAGTGACGGTATGGGCTCATCTTTGCGAAGGGAAACAGATCACATTGTTGTGTGGATGTGGACGTGTGTGACGTGTCTTAGTGACCAGGTATCGGCAGAATTTCAGGGCCCGTCATTTTTGTACAGGTGGGAATGAATGAGACCCGATGATCGGTGAGCACTTATATCTCAGTACCGTCTGCGCTGTGTGGAGAAAAAAATATTGTTTGAGCATAATCTATCGGCATAAAGGTATGACTATAAATAATCTCCTCGCATTTTTTTCACCATTCCTGGAACAGCATATGCTTCACCACGAGGAATGTGCATGTACTACTAGCATGGTTTTACCATTGCCGAAGCTGCGTGTGTACGCTTTGCCACAGGAATTCCAAAAGGTGGCCCACCTAAATTATCGCACTTTATAGCAGGTCTCATGGGCTTTAACTAAAACAGTGAACTTTCTTGTTTTATACTTATCTTAACGACACAATATTTATACTGTGATGATGCACATAAACATGCAAAACTGGATCTTCTAAAATTAAAGCCAGCAAAGGGAGGCCTCAGGCACAGCGAAGTTAATGCGCAACGAATTATGCAACCTTTATACACGCTTCATGCATTCGAACTACAAGAATAAGAGGTAAAATTAATTGAAATATGGTGCTTAACATCTCTAATCAGCAGAGTGGCTTATGAAGAACACTGTAAGCGAGAGCTCTGGATTAATTTTGGAAACCTGGGTTTTTCACCGTGCACCTAAAGCACGATAATGTTTTTGTATTCCGCCCCCATCAGAATTTAGGCGCGACCACCGGGTAGGCTAATAGCTGAAAACTAAATTATTCTTGTATATCGTTTAAGATTACAGTGTAAATGGCCGCAAATTAAGTACATTCACATCAATGTAACGAAAAATTGTTTTTTCCGACGAACACTCATTGTGTGTTGCTTCAGCTAGACGAAAATGTTCATCTTCAGTGGTAAGATATTCGCTTTCGAAGAGTAATATAATTTTTGTGGCTGTCTGATCTGCGGAAGAGGTATTCTTACAAAATCACCATATGCTGACTTCAATATGCACTTGGCAGCAACGCTACGTTTTTGTGTCAGTAAAACGAAGACGGTTACTTTCTAAGCAAAGCTCATAGATTCTGCCACTTCAGAAAATAGCAATATGCAAAAATGGTGATCGTAGCATCTTAGATACAAGCAGCGCTCCTATGCAGGGAACCGGTTGGCTGAACATTTTTTGCCAACCAGCACCCACTTTGGAGGTGCGGCAGATGGGAGTGGCACTCCCAGTGACATCATGCTGTTTGCAAACGGGGAAAGGTCTATACAAAAAATAAGAAAGAGAGAGAGAGAAAGAGAAAAAGAAACCTAAATGGAGTTATATGCAACACCTGACCAATTCCTTCCTGCACGCACTTTCCTGCTAAGTGCTTCATGCTTGTAACAGAAATACAACTTGTCCAAACAGATTTTCGGTTGAAACAGAACCTCCGAGGGAAAGGACAAGGAACATGCTGAACACTCTGCTCCGTCGAGGCGATGCCCTCTCCCCCGGCTCTCCCCTCACCACGCTGACCTACTTTCGCACGTCACTCAATCATTTTGGACTTACCGCGAAGCGCCGGTTGCTATAGCAACGATTGATAAAACCTTTTCTCTGTTGAAGTTGTGCCGTCCCACCAATAGGTATCCGCTGCCGTCACCAGGACGATCGAAGTGCGCCGTTGCTACTTTATCTAACCGATCGCGTCTCGCAAGTGTCCCCACCTAAAGAGTATATATCTTACACCATGCACATAGCATAACAACAAGCACAGAGCTTACTCAGTAGAGCAGCGCACATTTTAGAAAATATATTAAGGCAATGTTAAAAGGTTTTGTGAGAGAGTTCTCGGGAGTCATGACAGAGTGCCAATTCCATTCAGTCAGAGGTTGAAATCAGATGTAGATGACCAACAGAGGTCAATTCTCTGGATGTTGGATGGTTAATTCACTGCGCAGCAGAGCTCACCTCAGTGTGCTCAAGGTCTCCTCGTAGTTGATGTCGGCTGGGCTGATTGCCGCAATCATGGCTGTTTTCGAGTTGCCGCCTGAAGCAAATAAACCCATGTATGTTTAATCCACTGATGACGGTTAACAAGGTGTCCTAATCGTAGGTCTCATTCACAATGTTATCAACATACCTAGGTTTTCCCTTAGAAGCCAGGTCAAAACTGAGTCCCGGTAGGGAATGAAGTCGCCCTTGCGTTTTTTCTTGGTCGCCTACAAACAAAAGAAAAGTGTGAGTCATCAGTAATTATTTCAGCAATTGCTAGAGTTACATCATTCTGTCACCCTGAATGCATAAAGCTGCACATTTTAGATGTGCCAAGTATGACTTTAGAAGCACAATAGACAAAACTGAAGCCAAAGAAAAAGGCAGATCAGGACCATTGCAAAAGTACTCACCGCCTGGTTCACATCAGATGCATGTAGAAAGAAAGAACATGTATATTGTTAAAGCCTTCTGAAAACTTGGTAAACACTGAGAGGGGAGAACTTGTAGCTGGGATAGTTGGTAATTCATCTTGATAAACAGCTTAAGAGTGCAAAAAACACACTTACATACATGCATGCACATATAAACATCCAAGAAAGAAACCCCCACCCAAGAGCACTTGTTTGCGGAAGAGCCTTTTTTTTTATGTTTGTGTGTGTGCATGCATCTATGCAAGTGTGCTTTTTGCACTCTTTAGCTTTTACTGAAAAATGGAATCTTAAATAACCCTAGAATATAAAGAATAGAATAGTATAGAAAGATACTACAATTACGTTTTAAAGTCATTCTGTATAGTCATGTGGAATACATTTAAATAAGGTATTGGCTATTCAAATGAACATGAATAAGCAGTTTAATTTGAAGAATAAAGAAAAACAATAAGGTTCAGTAGCACTCCAGTAAACTGCAAAAAAAATATATATTTTAGGAAATGGGATGATGAGAAGAGCAAATTACGCCCAAAATAATCCCACCTAATTATGAGGGGAGCACGATATCATGATTCACAGTACCAATCCTCCACCAGAGTTGATCAGTCATTCCCCAGAGCTCACATGAGAACAGCACTGGTCTTCACAAAAATAACGATTAAGCATAAATCCTTTTTCACAAAGTATCAACAGGTGTGAAATAGCTCAGTTTTCAGACCCTGACCAGTGCCAGACCCTAGTGGTCATACTCAAAGAAAGGGTCTGCGAGGAAAGAGTGAATAACTGCAAGAATAAAATTCTGTGAACGCCAAGTGAGGTGAATGCTAAAAGAATTACCACTTCAGCAAGCGCTGAGATGACCTTGCCCAGAGTGGTAAGCGACTTGTTGATGTTTGCTCCTTCCTTCAGCCGAGTGCCTTGGGCCCCTGTGGAATCAGCCCTCTCGCTTCCTGCTAGATCCACCAGGCTAATCTTGCTCACCTAAGGGATGAAAACACAGCAACAGAGGTGACACTTCTATCCACTACTTTAACTTACACCTTGCAAAGTATGTGTCATAAAAACTCACAGGGTCTCTTATGTTATCCCTAAGACAACTTGAAGGCAAAAGCCCAAGTGCCGAAGCATTAAAGACGGACACATGACGCACACATCCCCCTTAATTCGCTTAGTCTACTTTGCTTAGTCATCCCACATAATTCGCTTACTCATCCTCCTAATTCGCTTAGACATCGGCCTTCATTCACTATGTGTACTTCGTTTGTCATCTTTCATAATTCGAAAGGTCATGGGTTCGAGTGCCTTAATTAATTATATCTTAATTAACTGTGTCTTAATTAACTTCGCCTTAATTACCACCAAAGGCGTGGGTTCGACTTCCACCAAAGGTCGAGGGTTCATAGCCTTTCTGTACCTTTCGTGTCGCCGACATTTTTTTGCTCAATCGATTCACTAATGAGACATATAAGGCTTTCCCCTTAATAAATTGCTGATGACTATTGAACAGCAGTTATAGGTGATGCCCTTTACCAAAGCTGTCACCACTCCTCATGCTATGGCTTTGATACAATGAGCAATCAGACTTTCACAACAATATATGGTATACAGCACACTTCATTTATGAAGAAGTCAGAAAATCCATCTGATAATAGTAGATGGCATTGTACCTCACCTTACTCTATACACCTCTAATATATGATGTATTAGGCAGGCACTTACCATAATAAGCGGTACTATCATTACGAGTGAATGTCACAGATTATTAGTTTCACTAAACTTCCAGTTAGTAAGAGGTATGTAGTGATATTACATGCAGGCAATACCAGTGACAATTAGTTTAAGACATACCACGCTTTCTTACTTCCACTTATTCTGAATAAAACTATTGCAATAAATGAAAAGGTCACAGGAGGAGCAAGTTCGTAATTTTGCATGTTAGAAAGCAAAGGTAGAAACCTGACAGTGAACAAAACAAAAGCACCTGTACAAAAATGAACCAGAACAATCTGAGTTCTCTTCCATGCCCCATTTCTCACAAGGCATCTTGACCAAAAATTACACATTAGATCCATATGACATAATATATTGTAAACAACTTAATTTTTATGACGATCTATATTTCAAGAAATGCGAAAGATTGGTATTGGTAATTAACAAAACTTATTTCTTTAGTTAGCACATCTTGTGGCTCGACCATTAAAAAAAATTATTAAGTTGAACAACCACAAACCATTTAGAGATTTTTGCATCAAACAAATTAGTGGAAAATCAATATTACAAGAGAATAGTTGCTTAATGTAACTTTTGAAGAAACTTGCATACATATTCTATAGATGGCAGAAAGTGTGGTTAAGCATATCCTTCCTAGTGGAATGTTGTTCTTGAAACTAGACTGCTCAACTTACCCGTTCAGTGGCAAGACCTGTGTCCTTGTCTGTCTTCCTTTGGGTAAAAATGATGGTGAACACAGCATGTGAGCGACTGCTGGTCTCATTCATGTTGGTGGCAGCTACAGTCCTGCATTCAGTGACAGTAAAGATATTTTTAAATCAATGAAGCAACTTGCATAGAGAAAACTGGTAGATTCTGAAATTGGAAAGTTGCACTAAATCTGTGCAGAAAAGCTCTAGATTGTAATTTGCCGAAATTTGGAGAGTGGGAGTTTATGAATTCTGCCCACATTTGAGTACAGGATTAATCTCGCAACCTCGTGCTGAGCAGAATAACCCCATGTTCTTGCAGCCATTGCGGGAAATTACATGTTAAAGCTACATCTAATTAAGTTAAGATTTCAGAAGAAATGCAAGACAAGAAAATACAAGTGTTTTTTACTTGATTTCTTTCATAAAAGCAAAAAAATTAATTAAAAGTTTAGTTTCACGCTTAATGCACAGTGTTCAAGTAAGGATGCACATGAACTGGTTTTGTTGCCTTCATTCATAAGAGGATGAATATTCTGCTGGGAAGTGATGGTCAAAACCTGGTTGTCACCTCCAACCAGGACTCCACAGCTTTTATTCTCTTAAGTTTCTATGATTCGAGCCAACATTTTCAGAGCCAAAACACCAATGTACATGGTGCCATGTAAAAACTCATCATGCGGCCGCTGGCCATATGTTAGACACCTCAAATGTTTTTAGCGAAGCAAAAATGTCAATTCTGAGCTTAGCTGTGCTCATTGAAGTGTTCAAAACAATGTGCGCACATACCTGGCTTTGTTGCCTTCATCCATGAGCGAATGGATGTCATGGTAGGAGGTGACGGCCAACTTGGACAGGTCCTCCACGTAGGGACCCAGTAGAGGGTGCTCACGGACTCGTAGGTTGTTCTTGGTCTTTGGGTTAAGCAGGTCCCGCACTCGCTCACAGTAGATTTCCATGTAGCTCACCTGTCAAAAGACCAGGTAACGTCGACACGAGCATGAACAGACATCATCATATCCTTTATTATTTATTTACAATACTGCCAGTCTCATATCGAGACCATAGCAGGTGGGCATATGATTACACATACAATGTATGTTTTATATAATGAACAGTAAAAACATCTAAACATGTGCAACAGTTTTTCTATATGGAAAAACACCAAACAGGTTCAATGCGCATATTTACAACAGTATAATACTATTAATAAAAAAAGCAAATCACGTTAATAGTTCACTTCAGGATGGATGTCAGTAAAGATTGTTACAGTGTTACAAAAACAAAGAAAGAAACAAAGGAAGTAAAAACTAGCTATATTTCAGAAAAATTGAAGTTTTGATGATTATAAGTACAAAAAAACTATTTTTTTCCTAACTACTTATTACATCTTCCAATAACTTTAAAAAATCAGACTGCGATACTGTGTTAGTTACACATGAATCTAGGTTATTCCACTTGCGAATTCCCAATGCATCACGGTCAAGGACTAGCCAAGAGGAACAGCAATGAGCTATTATGGTCACATAAAGCGACAGGTTCACCTGAAAGAGAAACTTCATGCAACCTCAGGAAAAGCCACACAACCATGGAATATCCTGGGATGACAACCTACTGCACAGAGTACAATGTGAATATCACCACTACCCACAAAACAAATCCCTGTGCCCCACTCTAAGGGCATGTTTGTAGCACTTGCCGACTGCCCAGCCTCGCACACAAGCAAGATTGCTTATGCAGGCTGGGCATATAGAAATAATATACGATAAACATCGTTATAAGCTCCACATTCACTGCAGAATTGAGTCCAAATTAAAATTATTGTTCAGTGCGAACACTTGCATGCAAGAACAATCATAATAAACCTCAAAATAAAAGCAAGCCAATAAACTTGAAAAATTACATGCCGCAACCATTAACAAATGCACAGAAATGCATAAACTGCTTTAAGTATATGTTTTACAAGCTAAATGTCATGCTCTGGAGAAGTGTGGTATCGACATTATGTTAGCAGGCTTGGTTTAAGCCAAAGGATTGGAACCTTGGAGGCCATAAGTTTAAAAAACATAAGAACCCACTTTAATAGGCCTGTGCTTTCTCACTGTGCATGCCACTTAAACTGACGCTACTGAAAACCGCCTCTATTAAACAAGAGATGAATAAGAGATGATGCAAAGTACTATTGTGTTGGTTTTACAACATAATAAGCAGTTTGCAAACTGTAAATATTGCTCATAGTACCTTCATGCCATTCTTTTCTGTCACAACACCACAGCATCTCAAAACTTAATTTGCAGGTTAGCGCATGGATTCACACGTAATAGAAGGAACCTAAAATAAATGAGTTACCTTGGCCGAAAACATTATGCCTCTGTCAGACAGTCTGTGTGCTCCAACTCCAAGGATAAATGCCTCTAACACACTAAGAATAAATGCCTTCGATGCCCTACTCTACATCTTCAAGGAAGCCACGACAAAAGAGCGCCAGTGTTCAAAAATGAAAAGACCGAAAGTTGAAAGAATAAACACAAAGGAGCTCGAAGAGAGCAACAATAAGTTTATCAGGACACAGAGGAGCCAAGTAGGCATTCTTAAAGGCACAGAGGGAGACAAGACGCCAAGCAGCAAATGACACTTCCGCAATGGGCACTCAGCCAAGACACCAGTTGGGCAAGAAGCCAGGACGACGGTCGCAAGGCTGTAAAGGTTGAAGGCAGGGCGGGGGAAGGAGCAGAACCGTTTTTGCTTCCCTGCTTCCCATTGTTTCCAACTTCCCTTTCCTTTCCAACTTCCCTTTCCTTTCCTTACTTTTCCGCACGAGTTTAAAGTTCCGTCCACTTGTTTCGTCATCTGTGTGCTACGCTGGCAAATGGAACTTGCAAATGAATCAACGATGGTAACGGTGGCCCAGCTTTTTTTTTTTTTTCTCTCTCTTCAATACAAACCTCTCATGCGTGGTTGAAAATTAGTAGACGGCAGAGAGGGGCACTGTTTGCAAAGTTTTACAAACATTTCCTTTTCTCATTAAAGCATAAGTGCTTATGATTACCTCGTACAATTTAGCTGGACCACGTCAATTATGGCACGTGTCTTCAAGCTTTCTAACGGCGCATGCACCGCCCCCACGGCCAGAGTATAAAAGCACTAGGACAGTCTTCAATGAACATTCTTTTCTGTTACCGATGATGAAGTGCATGCATCAAATGCTTCCTTCAGCTGCAACAGTGGTGACAAGGATGAGATTTCAGTTGGACGCAGCCTATTACTGAGCCCGGTACACTCAGCATACCAAAAAAAACATATTTTGGGCTTTGTGGGGATAATGAGATGCTGGAATCCACCTTCTGCTCCTTTACAAGTGCACCGAAAATGCATGCAATCGTTGCATAATCCAAAATCTCCAGTACAAATGACGCTGCACAACTGAAAACACAGCGTGCAAACCCCATGGTTATGAGTACAGGGAGTCGTCTGCCGTTCTAACCTCAACAGAGTAGAGCATGTCCTCGGATACATCCTCTTTGATTTTGCGGAATAGGTCCTTGCAGATGTGCGGGATGATGCCTTCCTGCCCTTCCTCCTGACGCCCCATCATGGTGTAGCTTTTTCCTGCACCTGTCTGTCCGTAGGCAAAGATGCATACATTGTACCTGCCCAAACGAGAGAAAAAGGAAAAGAGCATGTCTCCATTAAGTTTCCAGAGACACTGTCTGGTGAGAGACGGAAGTCAAAAAGTCATCTGACATTAAAGTACTACAATAAAGATGACAGGTAAGGTAGCCACACTGGTCCACTTACACACATGCACTAGCCCTGCAGCCTGTAGACTGTTCTTTAAACAGCTACAGAATTTTTTATTTACCTTAGTCACCCCAAAATCAATGTTGTGGAGTAAATGTTCCATATGAAGTAAACATTCCGTGTGCACAGTATCTCTGCATTATGTGGTAAGACTGTGCTATAAATAAGCATGGTCTAATTATCACACAAATTAAGTGATGCCCGAACTCCACGATGCTGTCATTAGTAGCCTACTATGCACACTTAACCACATGAAAACACTGCTTCAAATGGCTGCACAAGGAAAGTTATCGCAAGATGGCAAGGTTGGCGAGTTGGTTAAGGCCCATTTTAAAGGTTCTAAACAGCGGAAACAAAACAAGAACAACAGGAATATTGCTATCCCACTTTTTTTATACCTTTGTTCTTATGCTTTAAGATGATGAGGAACTGCTATGAGCATCCTGCCAACCTGCTTGTGAATATTTCTCTTACCCTTCAAAGGAGTGCAAGAGCATCTCTTCTCCAATGTCATCGTAGACTTTGTCTTGGGTAGCGAAGTGAACATCTGTGGGCTGAAAGCAAGAAGTCATAGATTCACATCTAGATCACAGATCCCTTTTCAATGTATGATTCAGGTGACTGACAATAACATAGTATACAGTACAACAGTCTATGAGCTACAAGCTACATTCTGTCTTTTATTTTATTAATTTTTGATCTGCCCTTCAAGGGGAATAATTAAGTTAATAGTGCTGTACATTGCAGATGCAAGCAGGACAACAGTGAATGGGAAATATACTAGAGCATAATAACATTTACATACACACATGACTCTAGTGAAATTGTGTTGCACCCATGATAAACACAATCCTTCTCTCTGGGCAACTATGCAAACCCTTTGCAGAGCTTCTCACCATTAAAGAATATGCATTAAATTAAAAGAATACAAGACATAGTACAAATCTTTTGTCATCTATAAACTGCTATAACGCACTCAATATATTTTGCGTAAGTTTTAAGTGTTCGCTTGCTGTGATGGCATCATCGGTATTAGGCAAACCCATCAAGTTAAAGCATGTTTTTCTGGCCAAATATCTAAAACACATGTTCATGTACATAGAGGGTTTTCATATGTGTTCACCTATGTTTTCAAGCATGCAGCTCTCTGCGTAAGAGGCACAGTGCACAAATAAAAAGGACAGGGGCAAACTTACATCATGGGACCAATATGAATAGTCATAGTTGAAACTTTTTGCAGCTTCCTTGCAACCAGGTGGTGCCTTGGGATTTGTGATTGCTGCAAAACATAGCCCAGTTCTCAATTCCATGCAGTGGCACAAGTGGACAAGTCAACTCATCACATACACTAAAAAAACTGTGCTCACTCACATGCTGAAAAAATTGTTCCAAAATACAGTGTGAACTAAGCGCTGAAAAACACCTAATCAATTCAGGTACCATGGAACAATCACCAAGTGAGTGAAAGCAAAGAAGAGTGTACAGAGAACAGTTTCAGTGTAGCCAGACACAGCAGCTCAAAACATTTTTAGGACAGCAATTTTGCTGTTTCATAACAAATGAAATGGTACTGAGAAGACCTACGAGAACAGTGATGCTAAACGAAAATGATTAAATGAGCCCTTGCTTGACACCTCAGCCTTTTGCAAGTAACTAACTATACTTCTTAGAGTGGCATCACACTCTGCACCACATAGGACAAGACTGTCTGAGAATGGCATGTCGTCAATGGCTGCATCACAGAAAAGCAACAGCAGCTACCAGGATACATACTCTCAGACCGTAGCCTAACAATTGTTGTTGTTCTAGTGTGAAAGACTCACTGAAAAAAAAAAAAAAAGTCATGGACAACGTTGGCCAACAATAAGGAGCCTTATATATAGTACTTTTGAGGCTGCCTAATACTGACAATACAGCACATAGACAACCTGACAGCATATGTACCTGTTGTGTTTCCACTCATAGAAATGATGCACTTGCAGTCCCTGCTTGTCTCGCGGTTGTTGAAGGGCCGCACCCTCACTGCCACTTTCACAGACGACATGGCCACCTCCTCTCAAGAGCAACAAGGGCGAGGAGGTGGGCACAGATGGCTGGGAGCTCGGCCTGCATGAGAGAAACACCAGAGTAAGTAAATGGTTAATGATGGTTAGAGAGCGAAACAAAGGAAGAGGCAGGAAGCTTAACCAGAAAAAAAGTCCGGTTTGCAACCCTACACAGGGAAAAGGGAAAGGGCATTTAAAAATATAGCAAGGTAGACAAAAGGGTATATAAACGGGAATCGGCGCACAAATTTGAACCAGCATATGCACTTTTTACAGTCTACCTCGCAGGCCCATAGACCGCACGGCTGCAAGGGATGCTGTTGTAGAGGTCTCCAGATTCGAAATTTCAGCTGCTTAAGATTCTTTAAAACATGCATCCAAAACTCAGTGTACAAGTGTTGTTGCATTCTACAACAATTGCTGCACGTCATGCTTTCGGTTTCGGCTTCCACAGGTCGCATGCAGTGTCGCATTACAATGCCCCTAATGTCATGCAACAAGAGTGATGAGACATCTGGTGTTGATATCATGGTATTAGGAGTGAAAATGCCTCGCTGGATATGTCTCACAAGTAAGTCTTCACATACATATTTGCATCCTATGTCAATCACAGTAATTAACATTGCATGCCCTGCAACATTGCTGCATTAATTTCTGTACCTTTACTGTGTAAAACCACATGAAATCAGCAAACAACGAAGTCAAGAAAAACACAGGCTAAATTACCTGTTCATTTAAATGAAATATACAAATAATAAGGAAAAGAGAAGTGGAAGTAGATGAAAAGACAACATGCCACTTATGGGAATTAACTTGCTGATGATGTGGGGACAGCAAGTGGTGCAACCAGTGGTGTGGCTAGAAATTTTTTTCAGAGGGAGGGGGGGGGGCAGAGGCATTTACTCGGTGTGCCATCCCCTGGCTATGTCAATGGGTGCAGCATCACTACACGTGATGCGGTAAATGCGGGTTCATTTCCCATCAACGGCAAGTTGTCTTTTTTGCACTTTCATTTCCTTTTTCCTTGTTATTTTTCATTTCCCCTATGCTTTCCTTGGCTTCATTGTTAGTTGGATTCCTTGGTTGTAATTAACTAAAAGTTCACCCCCTAGATTCCTCTTCTGCTTTCTTGCTCATTTTTTGTGCACACAGTGCTGTATTATCAGTTGCACTAGATCTGACACATCAGGAAGCCAAAGCAATGCATGACAATGCTTTTCATTAAAGTTATTCCACCTATGGCTGCAGACAGTGGCGCACCGACTGGGGGGGAATTCGGGGGTTGTAACCCCCCCCCCCCTAAGGCCGACTTAACCCCCCCTTTTGTTTAACCCCTTTTCTTTCCTTACGCATTTGAGTACTGCAACTAAGATGTAAGACGCGCAATCGTCTGCACACTCGCAAAAAGCGCATTTTTTGACAATTTCCCGTGAAGAAATTGAAATTAGTGATGTTTAGATGGTATTGGCAAACTGTGAATCCTGGGTGCGCTACTGGCTGCAGAATATACACATTGGTTGAGTGCGAGAAAAATAAGGGAATCTGAGAAGCTAGATTTTTTCTTAGACACGACCAGATGAAGTAACAGACAATGAAGCTAGGGAAAGCGTAGGGGGAAGTTAACTGTTGCGTCCAATTGAAATGTAGAAACAATAAGGTAAATTGAAATGAAGGTGGGCAAAAAGATAACTTGGACAATATGGTAGTCTTAACGCCGTGAAGTAGAATATGAGGGTTTACTGTCTAGTTGCCTGGTCCTCAGCTCACTTACTACTCGATGCCAATGGTTAAAAAGGGAAGTTCTACATCCGCCGCCTTGACCGTGAGTAGCGCTGGCTAACGCTTTAAGGAATAATCTTTACACATATACAAATACCCAAGAAAATGGATGGGAGCTAAGGTGGCCACCACTGTAGCTTAATTGTTAATTATCACTGCACGCGTAATGCAAAAGATGTGGGTTCGGCTCACTCCTGTGGTAAGTTATCTTTTAGCCCTCATTTATTTCTCTTTAACTTATTATTTATACATTTAAATTAAGCGTAACGACTAACATGTCCTGTGCTTTTGCTGGTTTCATAGCCTGTTACAGCATACGTTAGCAAAGTGCGTGCTATGATTCGCAGTCAGTAGCTGTATCGTTGCGGAGCTGTCTGTGTTACTTCTTTCTCTCCTTTTTTTTCTCAAGACGTCCTTTCTCGCGTGAGCAGAGAGGCGAGTTCGCGGAATAGTGCATCCCTGTGGTTGTGCCGTTGACTCCGATTCCTGTCTCACATTTTCCCTAAACTGTTCAGCGAATGCTTCACGGCTGCCTCATGAATATCTTGTGTATGTTTGCTTTGTTGAGAGCCATAATTCATTATTCATCAAAAGCCTGACAGCTGTTTTGGTAGCTCTAATGTTGGTTCTGGTCAACAAAGATGGTGATTGGTCTCCGTGGTTGCACTCTGGTGGGCTGTAGGGAGTTTGCGTCAGCCGTACCACGATACCAAATTGCAGCAAGTGCTGCCCATCAGTAATTCGGCAATGTGCAAGTAATCATTCATGCAACTAAATGCGAAATAAACCGAATCAGGAAAATGTCTACAAATATTCTATGCACTTGCATCATCTCCCCGGCATGGAAGAAGTGACTACATATATGCTACAGTATATTCAGTACCTATGGGGAAAAAAAAAAAAATGTTTGTGCACCATTAACACTAAAGTGCTGAATATAAAGTAATAAAATATACTTTTTTGTTACAAGATGACAACAATAAAGTGCACCTAATCACCAAGCAACAGTCAAGTCATTTAATTCAAATAACCATACTGGGCTGTCCTTTTTTATTTATTTATTTTTTTGTTCAGTCTCACTCCCATAATTAAAAAAAAAGAAAGAAAAGAAAGTAAGAATTCATCCAAGGTGCTAACACCTGAACGCCACAGAATAGTAAATTTATGACCAGTGCGACTGTAGAGGTTACTTTCAGGGAATACAACAATTGCTCACTAGTTTAACTATGGCCTGCAACAAACTAAAACTGAAATGTACAGGGGCACCACTGCAAAGAAACAGTCATGGCGTTTATTCCGCTCCATATTGTTTGCTCTTATGATAATTAAGAGTTGGTTTCTAGACAGTGCATTACATATGTCCACTGCTTGTGCATGAAAAGAACATATCTGTTGCATTTTCTTAGTTGTGACAGCACAGGTATACTTAAAATACTTAATTTTTGAGAAGTTGGTGGGGGCTATTGAAGGCTCCTTTAATGTGGCTTAACTCTAATGAACAGCACAGGCAAGGAATGCATAAAGAACAATGTCCTGTGAATGCGGTAAATGTGGTAAAAGCAGTATACACAAGCTAGACTTTCTTTTCTGTTTTCAGTTCTGCTTTTATAAACGCTATATTAAAGTCATCGATACAGAACGAAAAGAAGAAAAAATAATAAAATAAAAAAAACAATGTTGAAAAACAACACAAATTTGAGCTACACAAGATGTATTGTATCCAACACAAATTTTCACTGCAGTACAAACTTGCTGAAAGATAGCGGAATGAACTGATAACCAACAAGTACGACGAAAATGTACACGTACAAGACCTCAGAGATCGCACTGTTGATGACACGTGAATGTGTAATTAATGTATGAGTTATAAACATATGCACAAACGTTTGTCAAGGGCCTGCAGAGACAAACCTTCCAAAGTGCTCTAGACCGAACACTCGAAAGAAAGCACCAGAACTAAAAGTAGATGAGCCAGCTCTCATTCTAATTACAAATGTATCACGGCCTTGACGTGTCACTTAATTAAGCAATTTATGGGCAAATGATCGAAAACACTTAAAAGGAACATGGAAGCTAGTTCAAAACGGTGCACCGCACGACATAATATCCTTCGCGAAAGCAGAAACGAAAAATCAAAGCTAGACGGAACAAAATTCAAGCGAGCGAAAGCAAAGACAACCGTATGGAAAAAAGCAGCAAACGCCCCCTTTACTACAAACGGTGCAGAAAATGCGGGATTTTTAAGCCTAAACTTTCGTTAGCTCCTTCACTCGAATTGCCAAATCAGTTGGTTACTAGTACAGCGATACTTATACCACTACGTCGATTCGATTTCGCAAGGCGACTCGGGCACCCGCCGACACATGAGTCATGCGCGACGCGACGACACTGTCAGTGCGTCCCCCCCTGAGAAGCCATTTTTTCTGCATAGCGTGCGAGCGCCGCAGTGAAGGCCGCCATCTTTGAAACAAACGCAACAATAAAAAGAGCGGAGCGTGGGCCGGCGGCGGGATGGCGATAAATGAACGTTCGAGAGGTTCGGTGCCGCTTGGGAAAAGAACAGCACAACGTCGGCTGTTCCAGAAAGATAATCCCGCCCCATTCGAACACGCCGCGAACAAGCGACAACGCAACTGAAAACGCGCAATACGAACGCAGACGCGAAGAGCGTGCGAAACACACAAATGCAGATGACAGGCGGGGCAAAAGAGGACCGCAAATTCAAGGACAGCGTCGCAGACGGGAACGTTACGACGACAGCTTACAAAATGCGGGATAAAAGAGACGTTACGCGCGACGTCGAAAGAAAGGTTCGTGCCTGCCCACGTAACAATAACACCGGTCTCTTCTGGGCGGTTCAATTGCGTATAGGCAAGATCAACCGCGAGAGAAGAAAACACGGTAACACAAGCAGAAGGGCAAGGCACGCCGCGTGTTTAGCGGAGTTCTTACGACGGTCGCTGCAGGGTGAGCCATATGTTTTCACATTACTCGCGGTGACTACTAGAAAAGGGGGCGATATCGACGGCATTGTGCGTTCTATCGAAGTAGCGGCGACGTAGCCGACTTTCGTTGAACCATACCCGGACACAAGGAGGCGTGATCGTCGATTGACCACGGTCCACCTTCAGCGACCCGTTCACAATGATTAGCAAAACATTAAGAAACGGCGCGACGGAAACATATTTTCCCTCTTCATCGAAGCACAAATCGTAAATGAACATCGACTACGAGTCATAAAAACAGGATTCATCGTACCTACTGGCTCTGTGTACACAAGTCAATTAGACTAATTACGACTACCCAGGAGCAAACATAAGCGTAGGCGTAGCTTTCTGTTCGTTCCAAGACTATCACGGAAGGTATACAACGGGAGGCGTGGGAGACATCGCCTCCCTTCAGAACGGAACTGCCGAAGGGTCATATATTTTTATCACTTTAATTCTTTTTGTACGCCCTCTACACAGCGTTCGAGCAAGGTTTTGGGCCAGGAAAAGGCTGGGACGTAAAAAGAGGGCGAGCTGCCGCTAGGCCTAAACCCGGAGCGCTGACTCCGGCGAACGTTTCTATCGATAGGCGCAGCAGACGGCGGTCTGCACGGCACATCTCACAACCGCTGCAGCTTTCTGAAACTGGAATGTGGTTCGGATTTCCCAGATAAGTTGACGTAATAGAAAGCGGCTCCAGAAGCGGCGGCGAGGAAATCAGCACAGGTGTGTATATATATAATAAAAGGAGCAAAACGACCATATAACGGGAGCACTGCAGAGGAGAGCGTATACCCAGCACAGACCTGCGTTCGAAGGCGACGGTGTGCGTCAGGGGCGGTTCAGTGTGGAAGACATGGTGGCAACGACGGCATCCTTTCGGTGCACGAGTGGACGATCGAAATTCGACGACGCCGGGGTGGGGACGACAGACGCAGCGGTGCGGCGACGAGGGTCAAATCCGAATCATCCTTTCTCTTTCGGGGTAGTTGGGAAAAGCAGCGACGTGCTCGCGAAGGCGCGCCTCTCGGCCACAGATGGCGGCAGTCCGGGAGTCAACAGCGCCGGCCCCGAGCGATCCCCAATATGTCTGGCCTCCCTCTCCCTTCCAAGCCCTCCCCCGCTTCCCCAAAGAGGGAGCGTACCCACCTTTTCTTCTCCCCCGAAAAAAGGGACGACGCTTCTGCGCACGAGCACGGAACGAATAGGGCAGACGTTCTCAGTGCGCAACGGAGAGACGGTACTACGGTTCGGTGTGAAATCGCCACACGGCACTTGCGATCTCGATCACGGGGACGCCCGCAAACGTGTGATGTACGTGTTTATCTCCTTTTAGGTTACATCGATAACCTTTCTCTTGCTTGGCGAGAGCGGTTCGATCTTTGTCTCCAGTTCTCGCAGTCGTAGGAATGGCCTCTTTCCTTTAATATACCCCTCGTCAGTTTGTGATGCGATGCGCGTGCGCTATATTCTCTATATGATCCCTTCCTCTGTCTTCT
The DNA here is from genome assembly GCF_013339745.2 of Dermacentor silvarum. NCBI lineage: Eukaryota > Metazoa > Arthropoda > Arachnida > Ixodida > Ixodidae > Dermacentor > Dermacentor silvarum. Next base: position 181,842,996 of record NC_051156.1, read on the forward strand.
TTTCGTCAGCAAGTGGACGTGTTGTCCTTTTAAGAAAACAGCTGGCAGCTTAACCATCTTAAATAGTTTATTGTTTGCGTGTCGTTTCATATTGGTAATAATTAATAATAGACATTAAATTACGACGTACAAAGCTTGTGGATCGGCGCGCTCCTTGTGTCAATACGAGCACGACGCCTTTACTATTATTTTGGTACCCCTATTACGCTCAATCAGAGCATTTCTATTGTACGTACATTTAGTGAATTCGGGTGCCTCGCGGATTGTACGATAGCCGGAACTCAAATATATATAATAAGTAGTGCCGATCAATGGTTCTTTGTTAGTGGTCACGTAGAAAGAAAGCACGCGCCATTTGGCGCTGATCAAGAAGAGCTGGCGAGAACCAGGCTAACTACAACCACCTGTTATGTGACGGGCCAATCGCAGCTTCAAAACAAGCATTTTTTTTTCAACTTCGCGAAAGCAACCTGATCTAGCTTTATAACCAATCTCATGTTAACTTCTTACGTACAGTAAATAATAAAAGTTAATGTCACCGAGTAGACGAGGCGCGTATCTATTATATGACATCGAAACGTATTCTCTTAGCTGTTACGAATAAAACAGTTTCGATTCTACTGATGCCGAGAAACAAAGAGGAAACGGTTGTAGTTTCGTGAGAAAAAGAGCTAGAAGCTGCTTTACCTGACAAGCCTCGTATACGTTCCTTGTCGATACCAATGAATGAATTTTCAAAACGGCATAAGTTTGTCACGGATACGCGTACAATAGACCGGAGTGACAGTCCTCGTTGGCGTTTTTAAAACGACAGAGTGACAAACCGAACGGGACTCCTCGCACTTTCGGACTACTCGATGTAACGCGAAATCAAAACAAACAAAAAATTCACAGCTACGGGAGGCCCTCCGCTCCCTTCAGCGGTGATCACTGCTCAACCGACGCAAAGGAGATTGAGGGTACACAATAGGGAGAAATAGGGACGTCGGGAGAGAGGGAGCCGTGCGTGACGCCACCCGAAGCCTGACGTCACCGGAAGACGTCGGCGACCGGAAGACGGCACAAGAGCGTCCAATGAGATTGGCGCAGACGGATCAATAAACGTCGCGGGCGGTGTTCGCCGTCTAGTAATACCGCCTTGATTCGTATAGAGCAGCGGTGAGATGCCACGCCGGACATACATATTAAATAAGGCAGCGAGCGAGCGCGTTGTTTCCGAGCGATCTGGGTTCCTTTGATGGATCAGTTGGGGAAGATAAGCGCGATCGGCGTTACGCAGCTACTGTGATACGGGATGCTACTGAGCGGCTTATCGGCTTATGCAAGGCAGATTTACTTGACATGCCAGTGTTCGTAAATACCTTAAGCACCTTGAAAGAGAAGCGATAGGCGTGACACTAAGTGCTGATATACCTTATCGCTTTACAAGAGAGGCCATCCGAATTTCAGTGACAGGCGCGCGAAGATACGCGCGAAGATACGGCGCAATGGAAAGAGACACAGTAGGAGTTACGCGGCGATACGAGATGGCGAGTAACCTTATCGGTTTACATGACAGAAAATCCGTATTCTTCGGCAGGCTGACACGCGTATTCCTGGAGTGCTTGGAGAGATGCGAGATAGGCGTTACGTGGCCGTGAGAGAGATACTGAACAGCTTATCACATTACGGGGTCAGCGATCCAGATTTCCTTCTTGGAAGGATACACGATTGGCGGATGCTGACCAGCTTATCGGGTTACTAGGTAGGCGCTCGAGACTTCTTTGATGCGTCACTGCGCAGCCTGCCTGGCACGATTGAACGAATGCGTCAGTGACGTAGGCTGCAATGACGTAAACTGCGAAGCTTACGGGCTGAGCAGGCGGGAAAGAAAGGTGTTAATCTCGTTAGTTGGCTAAGCGGACAAGTGAGAATTGCAAAGCAAAGCAAATTCTAGAAAACAAGATCTAAGTTGGTCCAAGAGTGTCTGCCAAGTTATATCACTACTTTCGAAAAGCGAAAACACGTCGCGGCTTACGCCACGCGTTGCTGCTCTTAACAATATCACATTGAGAGAAGCTCGAGCTGAAATTACAGTTGACAGGCGTATTGCGTAACTACGTCACGTAGCATTCATGCTAGCTTGCTTATACAATATCATGGTGTCTCTCGGCCCTCAAAGCACGGCAGTGCCACTATTGCTCTCGGCTACATATGGAAGTGCTGCGCTATCTTTTACACCATCTCTGTTCGCTGTCTCCTTGGTTGCACCTTGATGGCGAACAAAGTTCACGGTATAAACGCTGAACCTATATCTATCGGGAAAAAGAAGAAGGGGCCCTACAGAATGAATAGTGGATGTGTCAGGCACTAATCACTCATCAGGCACTGAAAACAAAAAGCGTTTTAAATGCAGCTACGCAGCTAGAATAGCATAATCTCTCTCTCTCTCTCTCTCTCTCTCTCTCTCTCTCTCTCGCGCGCGCGCGTGTGTGTGTGTGTGTGCGTGTGCGTGTGCGTGTGTGTGTGCGTGTGTGTGTGTGTGCGCGCGTGCGTGTGTGTGTGCGTGTGTGTGCGTGTGCGCGCGCGCGCGTGTGTGTGTGTGTGTGTGTGTGTGTGTGTGTGTGTGTGTGTGTGTGTGTGTGTGTGTGTGTGTGTGTGTGTGTGTGTGTGTGTGGCGGCATTACCCTACACACTTACTCATCAAACAACTTTTATATCCTTTTTTTTAACTATATAATATAAACTTCTACATCTATACAGTCTTTCTTGTAACTCCTTTAATTCCAGCTGTAATAACTGTCACTCAAACTTTTCAAAAGGGTAATCGCGAACTATAGAAAAAAAAACTGACTTAATTTAGGGCCAACCCATCGTGCTACGCCCCGCAGCGACTCGGTGGCTACGACGCCTTGCTACTGATAAGCGCCAAAGCGCTTTTCCGCGCGTGTCCTTGCCTCATATGCGCCCGTGTCCTCATTCCTGAGTTTGTTCCCAAGTGTGAATTACCCATCGAGAATATGAGGTTGCGAGATCGAATCCCATCTGCGGCAGCCAAAGAAAGCTTCCCATTGCCTGAACGGGATGCTATACAGTCGAACCTGGATACATCGAACCCGCATATAACGAATTATTGTGTATAACGAACAGCAGTAAAATCTCCTTGACATTTTTTTTCGTTAATTTTTTAAATATTATATATCGAATTACTCATATATAGAACTTCTTTTGTGATCCCCTTCAGATTCGGTATATCCGGGTTCAACTGTATATACAGTTGCTCGGTACCGTGCGTGGTTGTGCTTGTTACTTGAGTATGTTGTGCGCGCGCCCGCACTGCGTATATGAGCGGGTCATTTCACGAATCACTTTCTCTTTGTCATCCTGGGGTAGCACGCTAGGCGTGTATGGCCAAGCAAGACATCCCCAGTGCCCATTGAAAAATGTTTCTCTCTCCATCTATCTCTTACGGGCTTCAGCAAGCAGCGTTTACGAGACACGGCAAAGCACGGCGGACTCTTCGTGTCAAGAGAGCTTATCGAAAACACGCAGCGACTTCGAATGGCGACATGGCACTATCGCGACAGACAAAGAAACACTGAACGTCCAAGCACACTCCGAAACAATACATACACGGATCGCCGCGTCGTGAACGTGTACACACTTCCACGCTCCATTGCAACTCAAACTCTAGTATTCCCTCCCCAACCCTATTTTATCTTATCACCGATTCTCATCAATCTATCAAACTGCACGCGTGAACCGGGGGAAAAATTACAAAGTAGAAAGAGAGATACAGAGAGAGAGATGAAACTGTAGCTAAATTCAGAAGTCGAACGACCTAGTTCTCTGCATTCACCGCCGCACTTTAGATGTAAACTGCGCCATTTCCCCGTTATTTACGGCCGCTCCCTTATCGGTACCTTCCGGCTGTGAAAAAAACAAAAAAAAAAAAAAAACACGCAAAGCAAAGTGTCTGGAGGCTCGTTCGCGTCCCGCACGCACAAACACACAGCATCCAAGACCACACGAGCGACGCAAAGAACTGCTTTCCCACTGCTCTCACATACAGCTTGGGACATTGATACAAGATGAAACGTATACCCGGTGAACTGCGTGTTCGATAAATATAAACAAATAATAAAGCGTGCAGAATGGCGATAGAAGCCAAGCAAGGCGACGGGGTCGCCCTGGAGGAACTGGGTCAGCTGTTACCCGGCGCCCCAGTTCCGTCGTGCGGCGTCGACGTCCTGCGGCGAAGCCACAGGCAGTACAACAAACTGCCGGAATACCCTACTCCCTCTACTACTCCCTGTTTCCCTCATACGCAGCCTCGTTTTTTCCCCTATGGTCTACTTGTATTTTTCTCAATTCCCCATTAACTGGCAGGGGTCCCGGCGCGTTCTCGCGTTCCTCCATCGATCTCCCTATGTCAAAGGCTTTCATTTTAGCAGGGTCAGTTCGGGAGCGTACAATACAAGGGAGGCCCTAGCTAGGCAGTCACGCTCATTATAATTTCGCTCAACGTTCAAACCGCTACATTCGTCTAAGCGTAACTTTACCAGGTCAGGCAGTACTGCAGTTCAATTATGCGTCGTACAGTGCAGCATGATTAACAGCTATGGTATTCCATCGTTCCTTTCTTTCCTTGAAAGTGTCCGTCGTGGTGGCTCGGTGGCTATGGCGTTGTGCTTCCTGAGCACGAGGTCTCGAGTTCGATTCCCTGCCACGGCGGCTACGCTTCGATGCGGTCAGAATGGGGAAGAAAATAACGCTCGTGTGCTGTGTTTTTGGTGCACATTAAAAAAATTCGGGGTAGTCAGAATTAAATCGGAAAGCCCTACGGCTCTTCTCACAGCTCGTGTGTCGCTTTGGGACGTTAAAATCAATAAGCCAATCAATCAATAAATCAATCAACCAATCAATGAAATCTATCTTTAAAAGCGATACCTAAACTTCAGCTGTATCACTCTATAAGGTGCGCGCAACGCTGAAGCCCGTAGAAAAAACTTCCAGCTCGGCGTTCGTCACTACACAAGAGTATGCAGCACTACGGTGACACGGCATTACCATGACGGCGGCCAGAAGAAACCGAACCAATAACTTGACTGGTACGCTGGGTCTAGAACTGATAGGTTTTCCGTAGTACAGATCACCCAAAAGCTACTCAGAGCTTTACAGAGCTCTAGAAGCTCTTCTAGAGAATTCGCAGATACGGAACACGCTAGAGAAAGATCTGAGCAACAACCAAAAGCTCAATTACATCAGAATACAGGGCACACTGCAATGAAACGCGGATGATACCGTCAAATAAGAAAAAAAAATGCTCAAATTTCCACACTTTCTTTTTTTTTAAATTCCAACGCGCAGCGACACCCATAAGCTAATGACCAGCGGAGATCGAACACAGACACCAGAGGTCGCGAAAACAGTCAAGTACAACAAGGTCAATGCACATTCACGAACCACAGAGACAGAGCGAAGTCCCAGCCGAGCCGCAGCCTGTGTCCCCGATGTCTATGGGCCTGCATGACAAACTGACAACGGCGCGTTTGTTTTACGTTTCTTTGCATCCTTTTTTCAAGCCACATTTCTCACCATTTTCCGTGCAGTGTCGCCAAGGGGCAACCCCCAACCCCACTTCGTTAACCTACCTGCTTTTATACAACCCCTTTATCTCGCAAGGCCTCACAAACAAAAGGGAAGAAAAAAAAAACAAGCCAAACTAGGTCGCTATGATTCACCAGCTCATTGTTATCACTTATTTTTCGCCGCGAACTCGTCACCTGTTTTCTTATCATTTAGCTTGCACGTTCTACTACACGCATGGGGCACGATTTACCGGCCAGCAATGCATTCGGTTTCGTAAGGCGCACTTTTGCCGCGAAAATGATCGAACGGTGCGCTGGGGGCGAATATCCTAAACGCGACAGTTACGCAACAAGCCGAGTCGAGTAGCACGTTTCCCAATAGAGGACGGCAATTAGGGGGCTTCAACGTCACACAGAACGAAGAGACCCGTTAGGCAACGGTGTGAGGCGGCACAATATACCCCCGCCCGTAAAAAATAAACGAAAAAAAGAAGAAGAAAAAAGAAGCAAGTGGACAGAACGTGTCCGATGAAACACTGCTCCCTGCCCGATGGGCACAAAATAGACCCCAACCTCGAAACTTTGCTCGCGCGTCACAACTCCGGCCGAATAGAGAGAAGAAAAGAAAAGGTGGGGAACGAAGTGGATGGAGGGGGGAGATAATGAAAAAAAAATGAGGACTGACGTCGAGACCAGCTTCAGCACGTCTCACCATCCCCCTCCAGTTGCTTGCGACACGCACCTCCCGAAGGCTGCTCCTTGCAAGCAGCTTCTCCCACGTTGCCAGTCACAGCCAGGCAAAGCACGCTTTACAGGGGGGACAGCCTCCTAATGCCGCGCAACGACCGCGGAACGGCGGGACGTTGACACTGCGTGAGCGGCGCAGAGCGGAACGCTGATGGCATTTATGCGCCGAAAAGGCAACGAGGTTACGGATCAAGGGTGATTACTTGCAGCTCCGTGTTACGGCCTGTTTTAGCTTAGTGCAAGACCCGAGAAACGCCAACCAGCAACATTTTCTCGGCTGTTGACGACAGTGGAAGACAATGAGTATATAAAGAAGACGACGCGCCCAATTTCATTAGGACACTGAGCGCAGCTCTTGCGTCTGTTGAGCGCCAGTGTAGAAGCCTTACGGTACGTTGCGCATGCGCAGTACTACTCCAAGTTTGTTGTGGGACGGAGAATAACAACGTGTCTGGCTAGATGCACCAAAGCGCGCGCGACGTCCGACATGCGCGGTGACACGGCTATAAAGCTTTAGTATTGCGTGCAGCAGCGTTTTAGTTGTAGTCGTTAGCCTGCTGCACAGGCCAGTGCAGAGGCGAGCGGGTAGGGCTTTAAAGTCACGCCCGCGCAGCTGCGACTGCGAATTTTCTTAATTTGTCTGCAGATTACCGCAGACAAAAGAAGGCTTTTCGTTCACTTTTTCAAGTAGCGGAGTGTTGTAAACAATGCACGCAACGTTAGAGACTTATTTTATTAGTAACTGTTATTCAGCGCCGTACAATACGAGTAGCTTATTCGTTGCGTAGTGGCGAGCTTCAAGATGCCACGCACACCGATGACCTGACCTAGCCAGAAATTAATTTCGTGGAGTGTTTTTCTCCTGCGGCGGATTTTTATGGGCATTTTTCGGTCGCTTGTAGCCTGCTTCTTATAGTTTTTACAGTGATCAATATAATTTCGGGAAGATGGGGGTGGGATGGAATTCTGCCCTCACTCCCCTTCCCTTCTGACACACCTTTTCCCGTTCCGGCTATGCCACTGCCACAGAGGGCAGCCTACGTTGCTTCCACGCCGTCAGTGGCTGCTGTCTTATGCATCAGGTGATGTCAATACGTAATACCATCTGTCGCCATGCACCAGCTGCAAGCCGGAAATATATTAACCTTAAGCAATTAGCAGGACGGCCAACTCTTGCGCCACGGTGCCGTCTGTGAGTGCATACTTGATAACGAGTTGATGTCGCCTAGTGAAGGCGTCGCATACTGTAATTATTTCCCGATTCTTTGTACATAGCGTTGTTTCGTTCCCCTATTCTTTCTAATTTTTCTCACTCATTATACACATATGACTCGTGCTTCGTGCTTTGAGCACTTTCGTAATGCCCATATTTCGTTCCTACATAAATACGGTACCAGCTGCTTTACAGTCCCCGCTCGTATGTGTCTGGTGACACGTCTCGTCCTTGGCGTACTCTTTCTTTGCCACCGTCTGTTGCCTACGGCTGAAGCATTATGCGATACAGCGCGACCTTCGGCAAGGACAATGCGGACCGATCGGTACACCTCTCAAACTTTACAATACGCGCAGTTTGCCGAACGCTTCCGACTGTATTTGAACTACCCTGCATATTGCCGAGCATCACTGTAGATCTCTTGTACGCTTCGTTCTTTCTTCTAACACATTTATAACGATTTTTTGGAAGATGAACGAATTAGCTCTAAATCTGCGCGTTCCCCTATAGCACCTCTTCTAATTACTGACAATTTGCAAGGGCATTAGTTGTAATCAAGGCCGACATTAGGGGTGCGCGACCAGGGCGGTCGCCCAGGGCGCTATCAATAGGGTAGCACCACCGCGCGTCCCTATGATATATATATATATATATATATATATATATATATATATATATATATATATATATATATTGCTTTCTTAGTTAGTTGACAGCGCCCGACACGAGGCTATATGCTCGATCACAGCCGGTGTTCGCCCAAGGCGCTTCATGGTGTAAGACCGGCCCTGGTTCTTATTATGCGTGAAGTCTCATCCCCATTTCAATTCATTACAAAAACTGCTGTTAAATGTATTAAATTAATTTATGATAAAGAAAAGCAATTAATTACAATTCTGCACGAGTCCCTATCTCAATTCCAATTATCAACAACGATATCTGTCAAGGACCATGATGAATAAAGTAATGTATTTTAATTCGGGAACTCCTGTCCTCGTTCCAAACCTGTACAGCGATATCTAGCTGTTAAGGGTATTGAATGAAAGAATGAACGAATGACTTAATTAACAAATCCTAATTTTAATTCTGCCATCCTTTACGATGCGTAACGTGTGAACCGTCTCGCCAACAAGCTGGCTACTGCTTTACTGGGCAGCGCTTAACACTTTCCAGAGTGCATCGAAACAATCGATTCGTGGGTGTCACGCGATGTCTGCACAACGGTTGAGTCTGCCCCCCACCCCCGGCTGTCAATGCAGACGGAGCGCGAAGAGGAAACAGCCAATACGAAATGAGCGCCGTAAAACCAGGCGCCGTGCGAGAAGCCGCGAGTCCGTGAGAGACTGACGGCTTCGGGGAACACGGGCCGGCATCGCGGGGCTGCCGTCCTTGCCCTGCGGCTTCGCTGGCCACGTGGCCTTGGCCCCGATTTTGCCGCCGCTCGGGTGTCGAAGGCAATTAAGATATACCGCTGCATGCGAGGCTCACGTCCCGGCACAAATGAACAAGATACTTTGGAGACAAGAAGGTGGCATCGGAATCGATTTCCGCTCACAAATGCTTTTATTTAACTTTAATTACTTTAACTTAGTCTTACTTCGGCCACTTCTTTATGGAGACGAACAAAGGAGATAAACTAGACGAGCGCCAGTATCAACTTTTTTTTTTTTCCCTCACCAGAGATGAACTCTATGCAAAGACGAAGCGTCTACGCGGAGCATAAGAGAGAGAGAGAGAGAGAGGTTCGCGAGCATTAACTTTGCGGCACGTGGCCAACAAACTCACTTTCGGAGCTACAGAGGCACGCGTGAACGTCACTGATGCGTGCCGCTTTCATTTCATAGCCATCAAAATATCCCTAGTAAGCGTTTTAGCATATAGATGTATTACTTATCGCTTTACTCACGTGCTCTTAGTAAAGCAATGGCTCGGACTAGTTAGTAATATGCACACAGATTTCAAGGAAAGATCGCGAACAACTAAAGACTTGGACTAGATAGAGACTTTTATAGAGTGTCGACATACTCGTAAATTTCGGTACTGTTAGATACCTTCAAACCCTCGCCGATCGTGTACGCCTGGTAACAAAGGGTTGGAATGTACGTGCGGCATCCGACAACGCTCGTGGGCTTCAACGCGTGTCGCACATGTCGTCACCGTATCGGGCAGACGAGTCCAGTCGATGGCGGCTCTTTTTTGCAGGAAATCGTTCAAAACAATTGACAGTAACTTAAGTATCCTGACGTGACTTGAATGCGAAAGCATTATGACTTCTCTATAATTAATTGGTTGCGTCCATGATACGTGACGTCATACATTGTCATGAGCTCCTTCACAAATCTACCTTAATCAACCTTGCTCTAATGTGTACCAACCTTAATCCACCTTAACCCACTTACTATTCCACCTTCATTCAGCTTTACTTCTCCTCAATTCACTTTACTCCACCTTAAGTCATCTAGCTCTAACTTACTCTGTATTGCTACTGACGTCATACAAGACGTTGATGACGTCACGTTAATTTTTGGTACGACTCGTTGCGGCACAACAACGCCGGCTTTTTCGACACGTGGGACATACAACGCTTTCGCATTAATATATGCATAGCCTACAGCTGCATTCTGACCGGTACCTGTTCTCAGGGGCGGCGTCAGGATTTTCCTGTTCGGGGTGCAGAGCACGATTCTCCATTTTCATTAGGAGTGCAGGAGGTCACTCCATCACGTGGCACTCCATCGTAGTGGCAGGAAAGCGGGGGGGAGTAGGTGGAATACTGGCAACTCCCAACCTCCATTTAGAGCCACCCCTGCAGGCTTCGTCAAATTATAGTCTTAATTAAATGACAATGAATAAGTTAAATGACGATGAATGATCCTTCCGTGGCAGTAGTCCCATCTGTCACGTGTCCTCTGTGATATCCAATCAAATTTTCTTTAATTAAGTAACAATCCTCCATTGTTTTTATTGCCGCCTCACAGGCGGTTTAAGCGGTTAATTCGACGCTCGACCAGGAACTAAAAAAATCAAACTCTGGGGTTTTGCTTGCCAAAACCACGATATGATTATGAGGCACGTCGTAGTGGGGGGCTCCGGATTAATGTTGACCACATGGAGCTCTTCAACGAGCACACAATGCACGGTACACGGAGGCCTTCGCATTTCGCCCCCACCTAAATGCGGCCACCGAGCCCGGTATTTGATCTCGCTCGATCATGAATGAAGCATGAAAGTATACGGCACAGAAACGCGAGTACTTCTGAACGTGCTAGTATTCGTGTACACGATGCGACATTGACGAGCGACCAAATGCTGAACGTGCGTAAGGAACAACCGTTTGTAATGAAATACGAACCGCGCCGGCAAGTTCGCACGACTGCTCGTATATAGAAGTGCAAAGGCGTTTATTCGGGTTCTTGCATAGTTTTCCGCGTCGCTTTCCTCTTAACGTATAGTGTACGAAGCGTGCGCTACTGAGTGCGTCAGATCGAGGTCCATCGCAGGCAGAACATTGGGCACTTCGAAGGTCGTGAGTGATAAGAGTGAAGAGAAGTACATCTCCCAAACTCCCGAGCTTCCGGGGCAACTAAAATTCCACAGGGGTCCCGGTACACGACGCCGTATTCGACGGATACAGTCACGTTCGCGGCGGTTCGGAAACTCTTGACTGAGGTTCGTTGTCTTTGCGCTATGCAGAGCACACACACCAACGGAAACGAGAAGAACCCCTATACTAGGAAGGAAAACACAAGCAGCGTTTACATAAATGCGACAGCATCACGTCGAATTTTATTTAGCACACCGCTGGTAATTACTATGCGACAGCGTTTACACGTGGTGCATTCGCCTTCGTCCGAAACGAGCCGGAACCTAATTCCGACGACTTGCGTTCCCCACAGTGAGTGGGGGAAAGCATACGGCGGGAAGCCGTCTCTCTCTCTCTCTCTCAGTGCCATACGCCATCGTTTGCACCGCTATAGAGACGACTCGAACTATACCCTCTCCTGTCGCATCAATGCGATTCGCCTTCCTATATCGCATTACCGCCATTTATTTGAACGCGATGTGCTAGAAATGCGACGCGACGCGTCGTTTGTCACATTCGTGTATAAACGCCGCGACAAGCTGTCACGAAAAGCGCCTCTTCGTATCTGTCAGCGGTTCTTTTTCTTTTCCTTTTTCTTTCCTGAGCGTGTGTCTCTCGTCCGCGTTATTGCTGGTGCTGCACACTGCGATAAAACAATGGACGCGCACTAACCATAGTCCAATTCTCGTCGCTCTGTTCTTGACAAAGGCTGTGCGATTCGTTCTGTTCCGAGAAACGAAACACGTGTGGCGCCCGATCCAGAAGTATACGCGGCAACCGCCGCAGAGCACCGACGTGAGAAAAGAAAATAATAATAATAACGAAGCGCCCATACGGCTTTCGCGAGCTTGCGACACTGAGCGCGACATCCCGCACATTTCCACGGATGCATTGGCCAATGATTATTATTCTGCGACCAAATCGAATCGCACTTGAAGAATAACGCCGTGGAGGGCTCGCGACCGCGCCGTGCGGGCAATAATAATAATAATAATAATAAAAAACAATGGTTGTTTACGGCGAGACCGTTTCACGTTGCTCCGCGCCAGTCACGCGTGGGCAGACCAAGGGAAAGATGCCGCGCCTGACTCCGCGGACGTACCACCCTGCTGAAAAAACACTTTCTTTTTGTCCGTTCCACCTGCTTCCTTTCACGTTTTGTGTTCTTTTCAGGCTTCTCTTGTTTCACGAACCCTTTCGTCGTGAAAACAAAAGTTTCCACGTGTAACGGCACCTTAGTCCTTTCTTTTCTTCACTTTTCTACATTCTCCTCAAAGGCCACTTATGTCCGCAAATTTCAGAGAGAGAGAAAGGTCAGAGATGAACTTGAACAATAAGAAAATAGCCGTTGCGGGACACAAACGTTAAAGAAGAGAGAGAGAGATACGATTTTCCTCTTAGCCCTAATTGCGCCCGATATTGTACAGTAAACAAGATCATATATGGCCACTTAGAAGGCTCCGTTAGAGCATTTATAAGGCGCCCTAGCTGACGAATACCTCTCACGTAAGTTATGTTTTACTTAAGTATACATGCAGATTATGGACATGAAACCTTCAGTGTGACACGGACAAAGACGATGGGTCCGCACATTTATTTATTCCGATTTATTCCTTCATCTCCATTAATTTAAAAGAGAATAAACTTTCTTGCCGAGGCGGGATTCGAAGCTGCGTATACCCCTGGTCCCAAGGCGAGCGTAGGAACCACTAGGCTATACAGCCACGCTTGCAGAACTATGCATTTATGCGAACCATATGATTGCGTTCGAGCGTCGTCGTCTTCGTCCACAGCTGGCGCGTTCGCACGCTCGTGCTCTGCGAGGTGAAGATGGATGGAGAAACCTTTATTTCGTCAAAAAGCATGTGCGGACGATTCCGTGTTAGATGGCCACCAACCCATGGTTGACGGCGACCTGGGTGGCCCACTCCACGACGCTGGTCTTTACGACCGGGTCTGAGCTGGCCAACACGGCCTCCCACTGCTCGAGAGAAGAATCACGCATAATATCCGCCGGTGGCGACACTACGCTACATTCACATATGATGTGGTCATAGGTTGCCAGTTCCTGGCACCATCTGCGTTCCGGCTTAATCTCCTCCGGGTATATTTTGCTCAACACGTACGGATTCGGAAAAGATCTAGTCTGCAACCTTCTCCATATACATTCCTGCACCTTGGTCAACTTCTTGTCTGGGGGCGGATAAATCCTCCTCTCCAGTTTATAATGGTTTGTAATGTCGTGAAAGGACACCAGCCCATCTCTCGTGGACCTCCCTGGAACGAGGTGTTGCGCGCTATGAGAGCGAGAGAGAGAGACACCTTCACGGAGCGGGTCTGCTGGAACGCGTTGTCGGCATTGCAACGCGGTGTCGCTGTTGCAAGCTGCGCTATGCAACGCGCAGTGACGGCCGTAAGTCCGAGACGCGCGAAAAAGAATGATCATCATCATGAGTCATAAGCTGAAAAGTTCGCGCGCACTTCCACAAAATGCTGGGCTACGATCGCCCAGCTTCGCTGTTTCAAGCGTTGCGCGGCCGAGTACGAATTTAAGCGTTTTTTTTTTTTTTTTTTTTCACGTAGCGGTCCTTCTTTTGCATGTCATAGAGCACATATTCCATTATTTTGGACTACTCGACTCTTTGCCAATCCCCCAGAGTGTGTGCGTGCCATTGACACATATAGGGCTCTACATATACTATATCCAAGCTGCAGTCGAGAGCTTTGTCGTCGACGGCGTTGCGCTGCAGAGCTCGAGGTCACGGATTCGATCCCGGCAGCGACGGCCGCATTTCGATGGAGGCAGAATGCAAAAAATAAAAAAAAAAGCACTCGCGTATTTACATTTAGGTGCACGTTAAAGACGCCTAGGTGGCAAAAATTAATCCGGAGTCCCCCACTATACGGCGTGCCTAATAGCCAGATTCATGGTTCTGGCACGTAAAACCCCTGAGTGTTGGCTATGAAAAAAACAATAGCCGCAAAGGAGCCGTTAGTCACTGTTACATGATCGAAGCGCTAAATTGGAGACGAGCTCGCAAAATGCGCCGCGTCCATTCATCGCTTCGGAACGGCTTTATCGACTCGTCGAGGCGCAGAGGACGAGGACTAGGCGAACGCCTTTCTGCGTCCGAAAAGATAAAAAATGGAGGGAGAGAAAAGGAAAAAAAAAAAAAAGACGCCGAGTTGTTCGAATAGCAAATATCGAGAGTGACACGGGAATAACGAGAACGCGCGAAGCAAGCGTAGCAAGGACTGCGGTGGCAATTTTCGATTCGCTTTCACGTTGGAGGAGTGTAGTTGACAGGCAGGCAGGCAGGCGAAATCAATTCGTTGTGCACGCTGCGGCAAGCGACGCACACGCAGGGACGCAAACGGCACGTGAAGCCGGTTTCGACACTTGAGCAAACAAGAGTTTCGCATCCCATTTCTATCAGCATGGCACGCGGTGAGGCGGTCACGCTATACATGTAAGCGCACATGTCTGTACAATGGGCGTTGCACCTTTCACCGCGGTTCAGCATGCGCCCGCTTGTACCCGGAATTCGACGGCACCTATATTGCATGCGTGACAGTAATTAATCGGCGTGAAGCCCAGAAATATATGTAGAAAAAAAAAAAAGAAAGGCGCGAAAAGTTTTCAGCGGTTCGAACGACTTCCTTTCGTGTTTTCTAGGGGTTGCTATTTCCGTTGTCAAGCCTCGTTCCACGGTCGCCGAGGCATTTCCCCGAACACCGTTTCCGTCAAACTGCTGTTTCGTCGAAGCCATATTTCAGAGAATGCCGTTTGAACGAAAGTGGTCTGATCGAAGGTGTAGCGCCTCAGCATGCGGCGCCCGTCAAGGAAGAAGTTGGCATTCGACCGCGCATCAGGTGCAGAGCAAGAATAAAAAAATCAGTTCGAAAACTCAACGCTGTCAAGGCTGGATCTTTCTCGTGTTAGCTCCGACAGTTAGGTGACCCGGACGTGATCACACCGTGGCCGGCGTGCTCGTACCGTGGTCTGGTGAGCGCCGTGGCCGGTAAGCGCCGTGGCTTGATGTGCGTCGTGGTTTGGTGAGCGTCGTGGCCCATCACGTCCGGGTCACCATTGTAGGAATTAACGTGACGGCGGCGAACGAGCCGTGCCGTCGTTCTTACTCAGAAGGCGGCGAGCCGAGCGGAGACGCTGGTCGTCGCAGCCTCCACTCGGCTCGCCGCCTTCTGGGTAGGAACGACGGCACGGCTCGTTTGCCGCCGTCACGTTAATTCCTACAAAGCCATTGCATCGAGGTAGGTTTTTAGTGAGTCTCGCAACCTACATGCACGGGAAGCATATATAACAAGGAAGGGCCGCGAACGTCGCTGGTCAACACTCCCAAGGTTAAAATTCAGACGAAATCAACTCTCCCTTTACACCACAAGTATGTTTGAGGACGCGTGGGCAAAACGTTGTTATAGAGGCTTGACTACGGTCCCACGCTCCCTGTAAACATGTACAAACACTCGGTCTTCGGTGCACACAAACAATACCGATACAGCAAGTTGCGCTGCTAAGCACGAGGTTTCGGGATCCCGGCCGCGGCGGCGTCGCATTTCGATGGGGGGCGAAATGCAAACACGCCCGTGTCCCGTGCATTGGGGACAAGTTAGATCCCCTGGTGGTCAAAATCAATCCGGAATCCACCATTACGGCGTGCCTCATAATCAAATCGTGGTTTTGGCACGTAAAACCCCAGAATTCATTCCCATACAAAAAGGCACCACAGGCAGGATTGCTGCAAGAAACAGCACTAGCAGAAGAACAGAGACCACTAATGACAATACTGAACGTTATATGATGTTATAACGTTATATGTTATTATAACGCTTTACGAAGAGTTAATACAGCTCACAGAAACAAAGAAAGCTCGTCTGACGTTATGCGAGTTGTTTAGCAAAATCGGCAAGTTGAATCGCAGCATCTGGTAAATGTAAAGTTTTTCTCGCTTGTTATATAGCATACAGTAAGGAGCAGTGCGTATATATGAGCGTGCTGCTAGTGTTAAATCGGCAAGTTGAATCGCAGCATCTGGTAAATGTAAAGTTTTTCTCGCTTGTTATATAGCATACAGTAAGGAGCAGTGCGTATATTATGAGCGTGCTGCTAGTGTTTAAAAAAGTTGGACAATTAAAAACGAACTCAACTGATTTGAATCGTAGCGTCTAACGAAAGTAATATTGTATACTTCCAGTATTAATTAACATATACGAAGTGTCCGCGGAGCGGAGCGTCGTGAGTGTGGACGCGATGCGGAAGATTAAAGATGTTCCTCTCTGCGCGTTCTTGAAGAACGCTCGAACGATCGAGATTAGAAAACGTTGTAGCGCGAAGAAAACGAAAGAGTTGTACAAGATATGCGTTACGTGCTTTGGCGTAATCTATCCAAAATCTATCCAAATCTTGAAAGTATGCCAACGACATCTGAGACCTTACCGAGCATCACGCCCGCATGTGTGTTCCAGGAAAGGTGTGTTCTTCGAATATTATACTCTGGGGATGTTAATGCGGAAAATGTTTGGATTGATGATGACAAACAAATCATTAGATAAAGGTTAGGAGTACAGTTAAGTCTGTTACGATAATCTCCAAAAGCAGGGTTTTAGTTTTATCTGTATTCTATAGTACGCAAACACAAACACCCAGGTACGTATGCGAGGGGACAGCCGTCGATCGCGGTAGCTCAGTTGGCATAGAGCATCGCACACGCGTCATGCGGATGTTGTGGGTTCGGCTCCCACGGGCGGCACGTTAGTTGTCCTTTCTTCTACCTTCATTCTCCTTTTCCATATTAATTCTACGCTTCGATTACAGCAAATAGTTATGCTTTCCTTGGCTTCATTGTCGGTTGGATTCACGTGGCTGTGACGAGCCTCCCGGTTTCTGTTATTATTTTTGTTCATTAAGTATTGCAGTAGGAGAAATTCCGAACGTAGCTGTACTGACGGCGAGGGAACTGCATGCATAAGCGCTCATTTTCGCTCCGTCCGATACCGTTGTGCGTTCATGATCCACCGACAGGCAAGAGAAGACGCAAAGAAAAAAAAAAAAAAAGCTACAAGAATGTTTGAAAACGCTCGACACGGTCAATTTCCATTCTGTTTGTACTGATAACCGTCATTACCGATAGGCCCGTAGGTTTAACGGGCGTCTGCGTAAACAAGTCGATTTACGCAGCGAACTGGGTCGCATCGGAATCCATTTTGTCCGTTAACTGTTCAAGGTGCCCATGCCTGTGTTTCGCAATTGCAAAATTATATCGAGATATAGTCGGCCACGCGATCGAGAAATCTGCAAGACTTGTATAGGTTCATACACGGTCATGTATACTTTATCCGCTACTCCGAAATCGCTGCTGATGTTACGCGGCGGCAAGAACAATAATAGCCGTTCTTTCCTTTGCTATACGTTGTTTATTGTTTGATCCTTTGCCCCCGCGTGAATGTCTATAGACGTATATTGCATGCACTCTTGTTGATACAAGCCGCATGAGTGGGAGTCCGTTGTCTTTGTTGCGTCTCTTTCACATCGCGTTCTGTGTCCTGCGACGTTTCGTGTTTCGTGATAATAACGCTGACGAGAGTTGTTCCTATAGATATATTCCTCGCACGTCTTGGAATCGGTGTCGATATCTGTTGGCGATGGCGTAACACGATTTCGTTGTGAAACTTCCGCCGAGCACAAAGCGACGGCTGCATGTTCGATTAAACGGGTAAATCGACGCGAGAGACATTCCTCCGGTGAAGCCGCGTTCGATGAAGATCGATGAAGCCGCGTTCGATGAACCGGATCGACCCGGTCGCCGCGGATTTGTACGCACAGCCCTGTTGCACCATTCTCGCGCACGCTCCGAAGAGCGAGGACTCACCAGGTTCAGAGCTGCAGTAATATATACCATCATGTAGCACAGTCTTGTGCTTTTGAAAGTGGCTGTACATATTCGTGAATTATAACGTGGAACGTGGAACCAAAATGTATACACGATGAATATTCACGTTTTAGTTCAAGTTAGTTCATTAAAGTGATTATTCGGGTGAGCTGGTTCAAGCTGACACGATAAATTTTTTTTTAATAATAAAATATTAACAGAACGTGTTGCTGTTGTGTCTTGCACTAATTCGTGGCGTGGTCGCCGCTGTGTGCGTGCGTGCGTGCGTTTGTGCGTGTGCGTGTGTGTGTGTGTGTGTGTGTGTGTGTGTGTGTGTGTGTGTGTGTGTGTGTGTGTGTGTGTGTGTTATCGCGCGTCTCAAGTTAGCGCTATTGTCGCCCGATTCATGTGCACTCATTAGAAGCCAAGATACTGCCTATTTCGGTGAGCACAAGTCGACTGCACCATACCTCGCGTACGGTACATAGGTATAGGGCAGCTAAGAATACTATTATTACGCCTTCCCTCAACGCGTGGATCAGTTGTACAGCGTGAATCCGCGGGCGCAAAGCCACGGCCGCGACACAGCTGCTCCGAGTGTGTGATCGATCACGGGTCAGTGTTTACAAAAATGTCATTTCGAACACGAGTACCTGACAGAAGTAAATCGCACAGCTGCTAAAGCGCCCTTATTTGCCATGACGCCGGTATGCACGACTACCAACGTCGCAGCGTCGTGCATAATGGAAACTACGCTGCACACTCTCAACGCTACGATCCAGCGTGACCATATCGCACGTCTCAAGTTCAGCGCGTCGCGCGATTCGTATGCACTCATTTCAGAAACATTTATTTCAGTGAGCACAAGTTGCACCACGCTCCGCCTGTGATGAGTAAGGTGAACCGAACCCTTTACAGAGTGGCGTGGAGTGATCTTGATGGCCAGGTCCCTTCGAAGTGGCTCGAGCGCGCTCGTAGTGCTGAGACCACAGAAGCGTTCACTGTCGGGTGCGCGTTAGTGATAATGCATTACTTCTCTTTCTGCTCGTCGGCGGCGGCACGCACCACGAGAAAGAGCGCGGGCTACACGGAGGAGTGTTAGATATATAAGGCGCGTCTGTTTAGCTCTCTGCAAATGAGTTTGTGGCGCAATGTGGTTAAAGCCGGCGATCTATCGTCGCGGACCGCAGAGGTCGTGGTTCGATTTCAACTTTTGCATGTTTGTGGAACTTTTTTTCGTTTCTTCTTGGATTGTCGTGTACCTGTAAGTGACGTATTTCCGTGACGGACATACGTCAGTGAAGTCTGTGGAGCCGGATAAAACACTTTCTTTTAAAAGAAAGCCTGCTCCCCTTTGAAACGACAATAGCTCCACGGACAACGATGCGGATAAACAAACCGTTCCTCCTAAACCAGGATCTTCAGGGATGAAGGACCAGGAGTTGAACGTTCCGAGCAAAACAGAAAGAAAATAGACGCAAACACACACATCAAAGAGACAGTGGACTGTCGTGAAAGGACTTTCTAGGCAAAAAGAAAAACAAACAAACTAGAATGTTGAACGAATGGAGCACAACAAGAACTAGCGTGCGTTGACACTTGGCATAGTATATCCTTTTCGTTACGAGCGATGCTTCTGTTGCAACGGCGCTTTCAAAGCGAAAGGCTGCGCAATAGCATGTTGGTGAACAAACGCCGGCTGCTGAACACTCCGCGTTTCAAGAAAGAGCTCTTTCTCTCTCGCTTTAGCGATGCTGGTGTACTTAAATTTCCTTTGTTGCGATGGTGACGGTACCGTTGTCAGTTTCGCTTTCGCTGTAAACAACTATACGTGTATACTGAACACACGCATGTAACCTTAGGTCGGCAGAATAAGCCGATACTCGTACTCATTCATCAATATTTTCGCAGGCTATGTATACCAACACAAGCTCATGCGTACTCATACTCGTCGGTACTCACTCACGTTCCTACTCGCGCCCATTCGTACTAACCAGCACTCACTGGCGTTCATAGTATAACTGCCATTCACACTTACAGGCACCGACTCACGTTCGTACTCGCGTGTACTCCCACTTCCCGGCATTCTCTCACAAACGAGTGCATAGTAGCACTCATGTGCGCACTCCCACTCGCCGACAGTTATTCTTGTCCGCTCAAGATAACCGCCGTTGACTTTCGTTTCGTACACGCGTTAACTGGCACTCACTCCCGTTCATAACCCCGTCCAGCCATGCACAAGTGGCGTAGCCAGGCTCCCCAGAATTTATGTTAGTATGCGGCCTTCCAAGGCCCCTCTTACAAACTTCTCGCTAGGCCACTGCCAGTCACGCCCTCCGTCACTATTTCTCTCTCTCTCACACACACACCGGCACAACGCGCGCAAACAGAAAGCGTTGCACCAGTCCCGAACTCAAAAGTCATTAGAAGGACCTCTATACACGTGACAACGCGCTTTCTCAGCGCAGGCAAACAGAGGATTGTAAGCCAATCTACAGAGCCGAAGTGTCTGCCGGTACAAATAAGACTTACACGAAGCTACTTCGCGCACTGCCACCAAAGAGCCCGCGCGCGCGAACAAACGACGCTTCCGCTTCCCTTTCGTGACCCAGGAATGGTTACGGCGCGAAGAAAGAAAAAAAAAAGAAAAAGAAAACACCAGAAAGCAAATCAGCGAGAAAAACACGACGAGACACGGACGAGGAACCAAAATGAAGCAAGCTATAGAAAAGCTGGCAAAGAACGAAGGCCAACAACAGCAACAACATTGACACTGAGGAAGCTTCGCGCGACCGGTATATACAGACGCGGGAAAAGACAACACCGCGGCGCGGCGCATACGGCTGTGTAAACAGCGTCGTTTCACGCAACAGAGCGAGGAGCGCAAAGACCCGCGCACAAGACGCACGCCAGCGTAAAGGGCCTTTAACACTGAAGCGTCAGGGCAATTGCTTGCGCAGTGCGAACGGGGAAGGAGAGAACGGGGCCCAACGAGACTGCGTATGGTCGCCTGTTGAAACAGCGGTATAACGGCCCGGCACGGCGCGCCTCGTGTACTCTACCTTAAAGGTCACCACGCGGCACCGTTAGCTCTGCGGCATACACACACGCGCACTCCCGTCAGACGGCGCTTCGTATGTGCGTGTGTTCTCGCGCCGTTTCACCACGTTTGATGTGTATGCCGCCCACGGCGATCACGTGAATCGTTCGCCGCTGGCTGGGGCAGTCGTAATGCCGCAGTCGAAAATGTCACCGCGGAGCCAATAACCACGCGTCCGCTCAGCACGACGTCGCCGGCTGGACGCCTGGCGTCTTCCAGATAACACGACGTAAATGGCGGGGGGAAGCGAACGCGTATGAGTGGACGTAACGGACGCGAGCGCGTCAAAGATGTGTCGCGAAAAGGGATTGGTACAAATATAATAAGGGCGTGTGTATTACTGCGCAGTAAACTCAGGAGGAGGAGGAGGAGGAGTGTTGCTTGATGTCTTGCAAAAGGCAGCGGGTAATCGCTCCGCCAGAGCGCCACGTATCTTATTTATTCCGTCAAACGCAAAAGCATTAGGCGCGGTATATAGCCTGAAGCCGATCACAAAGCTTGCAGGAAAGACTTATAAGCGTCAGGCTGCGCACCAACCTCTTCACCGCGCGCCCTGCTATCCAATCAGCACCGCCATTCACAGTGGTGAAGCAATCCGGAACCAGCGTCCACTGTTTAGACGAGAAAACAGCAACGCCAAAACGCTACGCTGGAAATACGTCGTATGTATATGCGTTCCATATGGTTGCCACTAAACGGTCCCTTACAATAATTACAGAATGGATACCAAGAGAAGGGAAGCGCAACCGCGGACGGCAGAAGACTATAGGTGGGGTGATGAAGTTAGGAAATTTGCAGGCGCATGTTGGAATCAACTAGCGTAAGAAAGGGGTAATTGGAGATCGCAGGGAGAGGCCTTCGTCCTGCAGTGGACATAAAAATAGACTGATGATGATGATGATGATGATGATGATAATCCTGCATCTAGTGAGTCGCAATTGGCGACGTTATGTTACCAGATGGAAAGTGACGGACCTGAGACCATATACCGCATTCGATAGGTGGCGCTCGCGGGCGAACTTTTGCGAGGCAATATAGGTCCGCCTGCAGGAAGAAACACTCCTCTTGGAGCGCGAAAGCAGGCATATTACCAGGTCATATGATTAGCAGCCTATCCGTAATACTTGAAACGAAGAGTGTGCATACACTGCATTATACGAGTGCTAACATACATGCTGCAGAAACTTGGAGGTTAACATAGAGACTTGAAAGACCGACGGAACGAAAAATGTAGGCGCAACGTCAAGAGACCGGAAGAGAGTGTGGCCTTAACGCTTTTATGTATCACTCTAGACTCAGTCGCTCCTAAATCAATGTACACATGGCTATGCGCAGTCAAAGTGATAAAACCAGCAATACTGGTACGGTACGCCTTAAAAAAAAGGAAAAAAAAAGAACCAGAAAGAACATTCGATCCATATGCGGTGCCGGACAAACGTTCTATAGCCGCATACACTAAAACATTCACTAAAAGGACGAAATATATTGCGCAAGAACTCTCTTTCCGGTGCCCGAGGTTCTTTGAGCAAATAAAAAAAAATTACGAAGACAGATACGGTGGGAGGCGGTGAGTTTTTAACCCTTTCTCTATGCCTAGTTTTTGTAAGAGTGGCGTGAAAAAAAAAAAGAAGCGAAACTATACACTTAACTATAACTCACTCATTATACCCCGACGCCTAAAATAGTGAAGCCAGACGAACGTAAGCACCGCCAACGGCACCACGCTCTCGCATCTACGAAAGGCGCGCCGTTCCTCGCGCACCCCGGCGCCTTTCCCCCAATCCATTCATTTCTCCCTATTGAAATCTCGGTCCATATGTTACGCTGGACATCAACCTTCGATGTACACTTACGTAAATTTCTTACTGGGAAGGGAACGGTATTGCGAAATTGCGCTCGTGTACACGTCCTGCGAGCGACATCAAAAGAAAGGGGAGAACGGGGAGTTTGGCCTTTAAACCCTTTTTTTTCCTGCGCAGTTCCCTAAAAGGGGAGCGCGCGAGGAAGAACCGAATCGCGATGCAAGGCGCCTTCGTCGGCGCGCGCCCTTTTAGGGACGCCCACGCACTGTTCGCACTCCGGCTGAGCGGATAGCTAAGAATGCCTCGCCTGCGCTGTTCTTTCCTGTTTTTCCTTCGCCGTTTCCTTTATGTAGTTTTTTTCTCTCCCTCTATAGCGGTCCGCTAGCGCATCCGTCATGACCAGCTCTGCACCTCGCCTCGCTGAATACTGCGCAGCGCTGAGGAAACCGGCATGAGGCAAAGGCATAGAGTCTGCTACGCGCTCAGGAAAATCAATCAATCAATCAATCAGTTAATTAGTTAAGTATTCCTTTTTTGTGTCTTCGGTTTCTTTGTGTTCCTCGGGTCGCCTCCGCCTATGGAGTGTTAAAGAAATTCAGTCACTCAATAAATCAATCAA
The DNA here is from genome assembly GCF_013339745.2 of Dermacentor silvarum. Lineage (NCBI taxonomy): Eukaryota > Metazoa > Arthropoda > Arachnida > Ixodida > Ixodidae > Dermacentor > Dermacentor silvarum. The sequence goes on from NC_051156.1 coordinate 181,866,517, forward strand.
CCAATCAATCAATCAATCAAATGACCAAGTGGTCAATAGACTGATTGGTCATACCAACAGAAGGCCATGCAAATGTTGGTGTTCATCTCGTACCGACGCAACGAATGAATGCATTAATTAATTAATGGCGACCTGCGCTTTAATCAATAGCCTTTAAAAGAAAGATTTGCGTATACCATTGTCCTGGCTTTCACTCAATTTCACACAAAGCTTGCCTACCCCCCCCCACACACACTTTTTATCTATTTATTTATTGATTTATTGATTTATTTTGCTCATCGTTCTGTAAAGAAATTCGCTTCCTTGCTTGCCTGGTTCATCCAGAAAAAGGAAAGAAAGAAAGAAAGAAACCATCGTTGCGTGCGCATCTCACCATCGTAGAAGCGAGCTATTAGGAAATACGTGGCCTGATTTCGCCGCCTGCTGGCTAGCAAAAGTCCGGACCAACGAAGCAAACAACGATGCCAAATATTTTATTGAACGATGCTAAATACAAATCAGCTGTAAACGCAAAATAGTTTTCGAAATGTGTCGGAATAATGGGCCGGTTATTGTATCCTGATTGATCAGATGAGAGAGAGAGAAAAAAAAGAAAGCGCTATATTAGCGTTTCTGAAACAGCGCCCTGGGCCACGCGCGATTTTTTAGCAATGCCTTTTTCCGATGCTATTTCTTTGCGTGGTTTAAGCAATTCGTTAGTGGTCTGCAGAGCGACGCCCCGCCCGCGTTATCAGTGAGATCAGCCGGCCGTGAACGGTGGATGATAAGAGTAGCATGGAATCGAGCGAAAGGCATCGCTGCAATATTACGGCCCTGGTTAGCTACTACTAAAAAAAAAAAAAAAAAAAAAAAAAAAAAAAGCCCCCATACCTGTTTTACAGCAACATCATCTACTGCATTCTACAGCGGCATACAGCCGGCATGATATGATATAATCTTCATCTATGTTTAAACCGCAAGTCAGCCGCTTTCTACTATCATCTGCGGTATAGCGTTTACGCCATTTCAAAAGACGTCCGCCAGTGGGAAGGCAACAGATTAACTCGAAAGCTATACTTCAGGATTTGACATATATATATATATATATCGATCCAATGCTTATGCATATTGGAATCTACGAAGCGAAGCTGTTGTGAAGCGGTTAATCGAATTGTATACTAATAAATGTAGTGCATACAATTTTAATTATTTTAGTATTACGGAACGCGTTAATCTCATTCAGTGTTTATGCACCGCCCAGGTGACAACTTTAATGGCATGCAACGTTTATGTTTATGCACTACACCATTAAAAAGCTATGCCGAAATAATAACATCAGTTCAGGTAGATGATGCACACTGCGAGATGTCGTCGACGCTTGATCCTAGTCGTGGAAAGAACGCCGAGGAGATCTGCGAAGAAGACCGACGCATGCGTAGTATACCCCTTGTGCCACACTACAGAAACGTAAGTACATTTAAGGCTTCTACACGCCTTGCGTCACATTGGCAAAAACCCAGTTTTGGGGGATTTTTCCAGGAATTGATCCGACATATAAGCAGTGCGTCACATATACGCTAGTGGCCCGAGAATAGGGGTATAGGGCAAATATACGAAATTTCTGACAAGCTCGAGCCCGCATTCACAAAAAGCTCCTATACGATATACGATAAGACCGTTCGTAAGCGCAAACATCAGTAAGTTCTAGCGTTGGACATATATCGTTACCGTAGACGGCTGGCCAATCACAAAGAGCTCTTAGGAACGAGAGGCTTTGTGAATGACCCTGTTGACTTTCACGAGCCATTCCATACTCGTGGAGGCTAGGCAAAGAAAAGCTGTAAAAGAGAATGGAAAGCTAAAGCACCTCCGCAGCACGCTCACCCGGGCACGATGACGATGAGCAAACACGCAACCGCTACAAGCATGCCAGACGGCTCCTCGGTGAGACAGTCTCATTGATTCCCCGCAGAAATGTCAACCGTCACTGAGCTGGCGCTCGATGCATGGTTTGCTTTACAGAGCCAAATAGATGGCTTCTGCATGCAGGCGTCTCTAATAGGTGGCTTCTGTAGATGGCCTGTGAGACCGGGTATATAGCCGCAGCCACAGCTACCCGCAGTAGTGCACGTAACTTAGACAACGCTCTCGGCAAGGTCGAGTTCTGTTGCTGCTGATGCCGGCGTCTTCCCTCTCACGCGCATTAAAAATGATGCATCGCAAGAAGGCCTATAAGCGAGGCGCTATCGCTGTCATTATGCGCGAAACTGCCGGTCGCTCTTCGCGTAACGCGGCGAGCCTGAATCAAATTTGGAATGCGTTGGTGTTCCTATATCTTTCAACACGTCAGCACGCAAGACATCGATCTGTTAAGGGCGGTGACGCAAAGTGTAAGGCCAGCGCATACATACAGATCAGTGTAGTACCGCGACGTCTAGTGACAGGCCTGACGCACTATACTCACTTTTTCGGAGAAGAGAAAAGTGACCCACCTAATATAAAAACTTGGAGGACGCTTAAGCTTCGCCTTTAAGAGTGGAACGTGACAGCATTCAAAGATCCTTGACTGCTTCATACGCTTCCCGGCAACTGCAGCTTGTGTAACCGTAATATTTTCCTGGAAACGCTGACGGCGAACGCTATGCACGAAGGCGAGCTTTCTGGTTATTTTTTTCACCCCCACCCCCCTTCGGCGGGCGCCGCTGCTGGCGCGGATGCACGGAGGCGAGCGCCATCTGGATGGTGTTGCAAGGAACCGAGCGGGGCGCGCCGATACTACTAAGATAGACCTCAAACGGCAGCCGGAAAAGGGGTTCGTGTTTGAGTTTCCGCCGTAACAGAATTATGTTTTCTTGTATATTCAAATTATAATCCGACGCTATCACGTCTGTAGGTTGTGTATAAGTCATGCTTTACGAATTTTCTGACGCATTTTAATTTGAGAAATTCAATTAGTTCAGTAACGCCTATGTGCCACGCGGAGGGCCTGCTTCATTCGGGATGCGTAGTTCCACATGATTTTTTTTATTGCGATAGCAATTATATGGACACTTCAACCGGATTTCTGCCGTCGGCGTCGCCGTCGTCGTGAGGTTCCGTATAGATTTCAAGGGCGGTAAAACCGTCGCCGCGCGCCGTATGCGCGAGTGAAAGCGCGCGGGGGACGAGCGCTTTCACGGAGAGCGAACACACGGCGGAAAGCAAACGCGACCGTCGCGCGAAAGGTCGTGAAGGTATGGGAGGGAGGGAGGGAGGGAGGCGGGGCGCCGCTGTGCTGCTTCACCAACTGCTTATCTTGCAACCGGGCGCAAGGGGAACTGGCCACTCAATGTCCCACGCGAAAGCAAGAAAGCGGGAAGGCAGCGCGGGAGGGAGGGGGGGGGCAGCTTCTCTTCTGCCAACAACTTCTCCTCTGCACTTTGCCCGGCGCTGGCGGTCGCCCGCAGCGTCTCTTATCTCCAGACGGATCTGACCTTTGTATGCGCTGTGCATTCGCCGCTCAGTTTCCATTGAAGCGATTGACCGCGCGAACAATTCGCCCGCTGCGGCGGCTGCGCTTGCTGCCAGCATTTTGACAGTCGTTGTCTGCGGTCATTCGGTGTGATCTATTCTTGTTTGCTTGTGCGCGCTGACACCACGCTTGTTAATTCAGTTAGTCCAAATGTGTTCAAGTTTATGCAGCCGATAAAACTACTATCCCTACTCCGAATAGCTCTCTACTAATTTGCTATCGCAACTGATGCTTCGCCTTTCGGGCGAAACTGCGACATTTTTTCTGTAACGGACAACGCCGCCAACGCCGGCGCTGACACCGGATTTTCTGCGAGACGGGGCCCTTAATGATGTCGCGTTAATAGGTCTCCATGCTCTCCTTCCCAGGTCTCACTGCCTCTCACAACGCTCGCCGGCTGAGCGTCAGGTAAAACGTATCAATGAAAAGGATTTTTCGTCCGGATCACTTCTCAATTTTACGTATAAGCACCGCGGATGCATTCTGATCAGCTATCTATCAACTTATAAATGGATGACTACGTGAAGAGAACACTGGGAAGGTTCGTAATTTATTGAATGTCACAATTTCAGGATTAAAACTTCAAGCGATACGGGGGCGCGGCTGAGTCCTGATTAAAAGAGAGAGACAGTTAAAGAATGCTGTTTTTTTTTTCTCGAAATATTGCAGGAGGATTTGCCGGAAAGCATATGGATGAACGGAAATCAAGTAAAAGCTTGTAACTCTGCATCGTCAAGGAGCTGAAGCAACGTCTCTGGTCACCCAACGGGTGTAGTTTTCAAGTAAACCTGGCTTCAATCCAGCCTTCCTTTCCTCTGACCGAAAGTCTGACCGCCCGCGTTTCAGGGCACAGCCGAAGCATGTATACTGTATATAGGCAGAAGCGAAAGCTTATAGCGTCCTCCCTTAGCGTCAGTCTAATTATTTCCCTAACGTGGCGCGACAGCGTGACGACGCAATTACGCAAACACCCCCAACTTTCCCCACACTCTCCCGTACTTGGAAATGAAGTCGGGGACGTCCATTCGCACGCGCGCGAGCGTGGCGTGACGTCAGCGTTCAATCCCGTATATACGTACCCGCTTGCATCCCGACTCCCTCCGCCATCGCGTCCCGTTTTGTTGTCGTTTCGCCGCGCAAATGTAAACTCACCGCCCACCCGCCACCACGGACGCAAACGCTCTGCGTCCCACGGTTTCGCGCCCGAGGTCGCCGCTGAAAGGCGCGTCTCCAAGGCCGCGACCTCGAACACCACGCGCGATGGGGAAGCGACTGGGAAGAACAAACACCGCTTAGAAGCGCGTATAGGAGACTCGGGTTGTCATTGTTTGTTGGTGCTGGCGGCACTTAAATGTCTATAGCCGAGGCTGCTGCTGCCATCAGAACGGTGGCCATGGAGCATAGAGGGGAAGAGGCGGAGGGGTAAAGGGTATACAGCGAAAAGGAAAGTATAGGAAAGAGGGTTGGGGGAGGGAGAAACTATATAAAAGGCGAAACGCAGGGTTTGAGACTAAGTCACACTGTTCACCTTAGTTCGCGTGTGCGGTACTGCAATACGTGGTTTTTTTTTTTTTTTTTTTTTGTTTTTTTTTTTATGTATACATACTACAGAACCCGGCTGTATAGTTGTCTCAAAACATGAGGGGTAAAAGTGGGATTTGCCACGCAGGTGGAGATGATGCGCTTACGCAGCGAGAAATAAATAAATAAATAAAGTAGGAGACAGGACGAGAGTAGAGAGTGCATGATTTCATATAGAGTACAAGAAGCAGCGCCCTACGACCGGTAATCTATACAGCAGCGCATCATTCCGCACACTTGAATGGGCTTGTGGAGAGCTCATCAGAATGTTCCTGTGGCCTGCACCCAACCGAAATGCGCCGAAAAACAATATCGAGTTAAAGGCAATAGGGTCGATAATGTTGATATATATTGTCGACTAGATCGATAAATACCTATAGTTGTCTTGAAAATTCGAGCGACACGTTGCGGAGGAAGGAGACGCGACCGCAGGGAAAGAAGTAAAACGATCAATTGTCTCTGACGTTCGCTGCAAAGAAAAAGAATAAAAAAAGAAAAAGGAACAAACAAGGAAAGAACTTAAGCTACAGAACCGCAGGTATCCCACTATCCACCAGTCATTATTCCTCTTTCTCTTTGCGCGCGGTTCCGCACGCCTGAAAAAAATCGGCAAGCACGCGCGCTCCCCATCGCAAGGAAATCGTAGATTCGTATTGTTTCCTTTAGCATTCTTTACTTTCTTACGTGCTTCAGTCTATCTATCATATGCCGCTTCAGGCAATACAACATCTATATGGAGCCGTATATTCACAAAGATTCCACAGCTACCCAATTGGTTCTCCAGAAGAAAAGTAGAAAGTTACCTATCAAGAAAGGGTTCAGGCAAGGAGACACAATCTCTTCAATGCTATTCATTGCTTGCTTAGAAGAAGTATTCAAGCTCTTAGACTGGGAAGGCTTAGGAGTGAGGATCAACGGCGAATATCTCAGCAACCTTCGGTTTGCAGTTTACATTGTCCTATTCAGCAACAATGGGGACGAAATACGAATTACAACAAATGATTGAGGACCTTAACCGAGAAAGTGTAAGAGTGGCGTTGAAGATTAATATTCAGAAGACAAACATAATGTTCAATAGCCTGGCAAGGGAACCAGAATTCAGGATCGCCAGTCAGCCTCTATAGAGTCTGCAAAGGAGTACGTTTATCTAGGTCAGTTACTCACAGGGGACCCTGATCATGATAAATAAATTTACAGAAGAATAAAATTCGGTTGGAGTGCATACGGCAGGCATTGCCAAATCCTGATTGGGAGCTTACCACTGTCGTTGAAGAGGAAAGTGTACAATCATTGCATTCTACCAGTGCTAACATATATAGGGCAGAAACTTGGAGGTTAACAAAGAAGCTCGAGAACAAGTTAAGGAACGCACAAAGAGCGATGGAACGAAAAATGTTAGGCCTGACGTTAAGAGACAGCAAAAGAGGGGTGTGGATCAGAGAGAAAACCGGGTTAGCCGATATTCTAATTGACATTAAGAGAAAAAAATGGAACTGGACAGGCCATGTAATGCATAGGGTGGATAACCGGTGCACCATTAGAGTTAAGAATGGATACCAAGAGAAGAGAAGCGCAGTCGAGGACGGCAGAAAACTAGCTGGGGTGATGAAGTCAGGAAATTTGTAGGCCCAAGTTCGAATCAGCTAGCGCAAGACAGGGGTAATTGCAAATCGCAGGAGAAGCCTTCGTCCTGCAGTGGACATGTATAGGCTGATGATGATGATAATATTCACAAAGTTTTTGGTTCGTAAGTGCTGTTTGCCATTCGCCGGCCGCCTTTCGCGATTGGCTGGCATCTTTTCTTACGAATCTTTATATGCGTACGATTTATTTGCTTTTTTGTTTGTTCGTTTGTCCCGGTTTAAAGCAAGCGCTGTTGCTCAAATACGCACGACGTGTTGCTTCCTTCCCTTCCGGGGCCGAATTCACGAGGCTTTTCGTTCTCGGAACTGCTCTTCTACTGATCGTTGGTATGCTGCCTTTGCTAATAACATTTCCAGCGTCAAGATCGGCCGCAATTTTTTTCTTACGAACAATTATATATAGCCTAAGAGATTTTTTTCTTGTGAGAATACGCGGGTCCATGAAATACAGCGGTGCATCCATAACGCGCGCGTATACGCGGCAATGCGGTCGCGCACGTCGCATTTCGCACGCAGGCGCATCGAACGGGAGCGTAAAGGAGAAGCCCTCCTCGCGGGGGCGGGCTGCTGCAGTAGGAAGGGGGCGCCACCATGCGTGGCATTGGCGCTATCTATATGACCTTCCTCCTCACAGCCTACCCTCGATCATAATCTTTCCAAGCACCAAACTCGAAGCATACATTTCGCGGTGCGGCACGCAGGCAGTGGAGGAACACATTGAGATGCCAAAAGCGATGGGGAGAAAAAAAAAAAAGAAAATAATAAAGGAAGAACTATAGTGAGGAGTTCGCGGAGCGCGTTTTATACGCCCGCTGCATGCAATACGGGCGGCGGCGGCGCCTCTCTGCTTTTCTGACACCAGAGCATGGAGGTAAAAAATGCCCCAGAAGCGGTGCTCAACCTTATTTCTCCTTTGCCCGTTGTTATTTTCCGTTTTTGCCCGTAGCGAAAGTCGATCTCCCAACGACTCTCGAAGCATATAGTTTACTGCTTATATATGGCCGCGGAGGGGGAAAAAAAAGGAGCGCGGGAGTGGTTAAGAACGGCGCGACGGTAAAACTTGATTGGCCCGCTACCGCCGAGGGAGTGGACTGGCCGCACTTTGTCGCTCCAAGACGTGCATCGGGCGAGCGAGGCAACTGTGCATATGTGGCCCGGGCGTTCTCACGATAGAAACAAAGCGGCGTGAGCGGTGTATACGCGTGTGTGGGTCAGCGGCACGAAACTCGAATTACGCGAGAACGCCAACTTCGACTTTGTATACGGAGACGGTGTAAATTATATATACTGGAGAATCACCGAGAGAGATATGTAGGTGAAACAATAAATACCGATTTATTTATTTCCTCGCTGTTTGCTAGGCGCGGCGGGCGATGGGCAATTGTAGGGTTCTGCACGGTTTGAAATGAAACGCGCAAGCGAAGCGCCGCGAGCGGCCAGTCCCGCGGCAATTTCGCGTGTATTCGCGGGCTTCTTTCACGCTCGGAAAAACACCTTTATGCAGCACGTATTGAGCAACACAAAGCTGTATCGGGAGTTTCTCATATCGCTCTACAATTTACTCATTTACACTTTTCTTCTAATTGTAATATTTGACAAGTTCATTAATTAATTGAGACTAATCATGTAATTAGGCGGAATGCAAGTAATATCCGGAGTATCTCCAAGCGGAAAACGGAAAACAACATTACCTTGGTTCTGTCCAGCTACGTGGCATCTGCATATTTTTAAATCTTGTTGCATGATAGTTGGCACACCCTGTTTAGTCGCCTATACAGTGTCAGGATTTCAGAACCTTACGTGATAGTTGAATCAATCAATCAATCAATCAATCAATCAATCAATCAAAACATCTGTTGCGGAAGTCTTTCGACTACTCCGACACCTTCAGGTGGGCGCGTGCACACTGTCAACGTGTTTACAGTATACGATGCCATGCACTCCATGCTCCATTGCAGACAGCGCAGGCCCTACAAGTAATACTAGCTCTGCTAAATAACGAATGACTATGCAAATGCAGGTTAAGTTACACTCTACCTGCTTGAAATAGCCTCTTCCTGAATACCCATTTAGATCCAGCAGCCAAAATGTGCTCCATATACTATAAAGAAGCCGACCAACGACTCGCCCTTCGATAGAGAAGCAACAGAATAATTTTACGTCTGTATACTCATGGAAAAAACACAGAAGCACCCCCCCCCCTCTATTTTTTTTTTTTTTTTTTTTTTTGCTTTTCCCCCAAGCCATAATCGCGCGAAAATCTAGTGTCCAGAGCGCCTTATTCCTATACGAGAGCTCTCTTCGCGACGACCATGGATGACTGGCGCTGCCACCCCGTTCGCCGCTTTTCCGTGTTATGATGACCTTTACGCCACGATAACCGAGTTTCCCGCGCGACACATCATCAGCGGCACGTGCTTGCGTAACACCTAAATGAGTTTCTGACTCCTCGCAAAGCCATACACGCCGTTTGCGCAAGCACGGGCGTCAGACACCACCGTCATCCTCTCGTTCAGCCCCAACAGTGCATCAACAGTTGTCTCATTACATTATAGGGTTTGCGTCAGAAAAAAAAAAAAAAAGACGAGAAGAAAAGAAAGAGAGAGAGAGAGAGGTTGATGAGCGGAAAGACGGAGAGCTCGGCCGAAGACAAAAGAGAAACATGAAATTAACGTATAGGCGGCAACAAAAGACCGCGACGGAGGATGGTGCTCGATCCCTAATTAGGATCAAATGAAATTATAAATCGGCCAGCGAAACGGCCCCGCGGGAAGAGCAGCCATATCCAACAAACACACAGCGCAGAGCATGCGTAGAAAGAGAGGGAGAGATAAAAAGAAAGTATCTATGGTATTTTACTGATACGGCGCGCGCCGCAGCATGAAAGGGAGGCGTGCAGCAAAGAACGAAAAAAGAAAGAAAAAAAAAAGCGAGGAACAAGTAGGAACAGGACATCCCATTATACCAAGACAAACAGCGCGCAAGGAGATGAAGCGAGCGAGTCCGATGGCGGACAGATGCATATATCATTACCTCGGCCTGTTTCTAATTAACCTTCACCTTCTAGCGAACACACACACACGCGCGCACATACACACACACACAGCACAAACACGCATACAGCGCGCGCGCACACTTGCCCTCTTATTCTTGGTCGCTGTCCGCGACCCTTACGCAAGCTGCAGACCGCCCGCAACGAAGACAAAATGCACCGGGTCTATCAGAGCCGCCGCGCATATACTATACCAACTCCGCGCCAGCGCAGGAAAGCGGAACGCTCGTAATATCGCGGCCGGATCAGGGCGGATTAGGCCTTGCGGGATTACGAGGCTGCGAGGAGAGACGCGGGCAGATTAAGAGAGAGAGAGATGTGTGTTCCAACAGTCGCCGACAAGGGATTCGGGGGGAGGAAACACGCGCTCATCTTTTAACCCCGCGGATATATGTTCTTGTGAAAACATTGCCCGAAGCGGGCTATCTCGGTCGGCTGAGATTCTTTCGAGCGTCGGTTCTATATAGGGACAACGGGTTTAGTGGGTTAGAATTGGGCACGCGGTTTCACCACGTCTGCCAAGGCGCGTTAGGCGTACATTTATGAGGATGCATATCTTGATTCGGCTGATCTGAGCGCGCGCGCATTTTTGAACCGATGCGCGGGCGCTGTGTTATTTTTATACACGGGTGTTTTTTTTTTTTTTCTAGACCATAAAGAATTTTTTTAATTGCCTGTAGCATGCAGATAGCCTATAATTGTAGTCCTTCAGCTAGATTGTGATATATATCGCGCATCGATGTGATTCGAAGCGCGCGGTTCGAAGAAAAAAGAAAAAGAAAACGCCATATAGTCCGCTGCTTTTTGTCCTTGCTGTCCTCGGAGGAGATAACGCACACCCACTGTCGATCGCCGAGAATATAAGATCGGGGGAGGGGGGGGGGGGTGTATTTCTTTCTTGGCTGCGGCGGCCGTATCTTAATGTGTTGCGGAATGCAGTAAACGCTATACACATTTCGACAAAATTAAACCCGTCTGGTTGGTTTACCCACTGAAGCGAACAAGGTACCCTACACTGCAGTTAATAGCACCTATATAGCATTTCGTTTTCCTGGCCAATTGAGTGGGCTCTTTCTTCACGAGTTCAAGTACGGATGGCAATCACTGCAGCTTCTTGAAGAGATGAGAAAGAGGGAGTGGGGGTGCTCGATCCTGCGCACGTCTGAGCAATACCCGAGCCACTTAGCGTACTTTTCTAAGCCCGGCGGTTCGCGCGTCCCCTAATTTTGGGTGCTTAACATTTAAAACTCCCTATACTAACCTGCGGCTCCGCCAAATTAAATCACACCACGTGTTTATTATTAGTACTACTGTTAGACAACCACTAAAGGGGATTGTTGATATACCGTTGTACTATACTTCATTCAACCTCTCCTGACATCCTTCTTTAGGTGATGCGAGACTATATTCGAAACTCTGAATGTGCTCACGTATATAAGCGGCCCTCTATACGAGGAAAGTACTCAGACAGAGCAATATAACGGCTTCACGCTCTTCCGCCGACGTTCCTCCTGTTGCTATCGCTGCAGCTGCCGCCGACAGCGAATGCTCCGCGTGCTTCTTTCTCCTCCGGTCTGCAGCGCACAGCAACGCTGCAGTCGCGACTAGTAGTCGTGTATCGAACCGAGAGGATCGCTTTGCGCAAGCGGCTATATTTGGGGGGGCAGTCGCGAGTGGACTGCGACTGCAGCATGCGGCTATATATGCAGCCAAGCGGCAGCAGCAGCGTGGTACTTCACTCCCTTCGAACAGCCCATGGAGAACAGGCCCATGGTGAAGCCGCGCGGTCCAGCGGCATCTAATAAAAATAAACAAGATGGCTTCGGGCTCCGCTTGCGGGTTCGGTCTCGACGATGCACTCAGGCCAGCCTATATACAGGGAGGGGGAAAAAAAGGGGGAAAAGAAACGAAGGCCGATGGTGGTGGACTCTGCGCTATAGAAAACGTTCCCGCTCAGCTTCTGACATCGACAAAAACGCGTTTGGCGAACGTCTCTCTGCGCGAACGTGGGCGGATATATACCTGGGGTATTTTTGTATGTGCGCGCTTGCTATATAGCTTGCTCGCTCGCGTCCACGGCACAAAACTACAAGAAAGCCGCAGGAGGTGGTACAGAATACCGGTTACAGTAACTGTGCTTTCGCTCTGTAGGTTTCCGCTTGCTTATTGGCCTCGATAAAGCATGCATTCGGATCCACCAATTTCTTTTTAATTTTTTTTTTTTTTGGTCTCCTGGACGGTGTCCGTATTTGTTTGTTTGTTTGTCCCCGACATTCCCTATAAACGAAACGAAAAGAAAAAAGCTGCCGGATAGAATCGTATAGCAGCGGCGAAATTGAACGCATTCGTGCCTGCGTGGTGGAAGCACTCTTTTCCTTTTGCGATTCGAGAGCGTGCTTGTGGCGTTGAGTATTTCTTTTCTTTTTTTTTTATTTCTCCTTTTCTGATTATTTTCTTTTTTTTCTTTTCCACCCCTCTCTCTATATTACGGTACGTCTACGCAGTCCACGCATTGAGGCCAGCGATATCGACAGGACGCAGCAGAGGAACTCTGTCACGCATCAACGGACCTGAAGGCGCATCGCAAAGTGGGAAGCCTTTTCCAAGCGTGCGCCGCTGTCGATCGACGGAGCGCACGGCACTCTACTCGCTTCAAGAACGCGAGCGCGTCTTCCCCTCTGTGCTCAATATTCCTTCGTTTATTAGAAGCGTGCGATCTTCTACTGCTGCTGCTGCTGCTGCAGCAGTGTTTGGTTCTGTCGCTGTTTGCAGCCTAAGCGCGCTTGATTCGAACGCTGCAACCGGTGTTATATACTATAGGTTACTACAGCTGTTGCTATGATGTTGCTTGCTATATACGAGTATACATATAGTTTAGGACGAATACAAGTCCAGTTGGCCCCGGCACGAAGCTTCCCTTGCGCGCCCACTGTTGGTCTATTATATTTACCTTGCTTCAAACGAGCCTTCGTTCACTTATTGATACACTTGGTTGCTCGCATCCAATACTTCATTGTATTTTATACCGGTAACTGTCGTAGGGCTCTATCCGCGACTCGATGTTACATGTATAGATGCGGTTTCATTTGTCTGTCCGTACCACGTCTGCGTGCAAGTGCATTCGAAAGCAACAAATCGCGAACAGCGACAGTACGTACATTATATATATATATATATATATATATATATATATATATATAATATACGGAAGGTCTCTCAACTCGGTCGTTTCGCCCAGCATGCCACCCTTCGATTCTTGAGAGACATCAGCGTATCCCCTCTGCCGCCCATACTCATGCCCATTATGCCATTGTCTTCCTTCATCGCAGCACAGACGGCATTCCCGCAGCCTTTTTGCAGCCGCCTTTGTCTGAACAACGTCTTTATCGCTCGTGCACGCTGCTTCCGTCGTAGCGTCTCGTCAAATTCCCCTCGCAACGGCGTTCGCGGGGCCGCTGCTGCCTTCCTTTGGACGGCACATTGCGAGCTCCTCGGGGGCGACCCAGATTTTTCCTCGAGGAAGAAGCGGCCAGAGGCGTGCGCTGCGTCGCTTTTGAAGAGTCCCTCACACGAAGCGAGCGCATTCCTCTACTGGTGACCTCCGAAATCTTCGACGAGCACTGTACGCTACAAAAGACCCTTCCTCAATCAAGGCCTTCGAGATCCTCGACGCACCACTCGTTTCAGACTGCAGCGTGTATATACGTCTGCATGCGTAACCACAAACAGTGGAAATTGGATAGTCTCTGGTCAGGGCCGGCGTTCCCGAGGAACACGAACGGCGGCTTCGTTGCATGCGAAAGAATATGATTACCTTTCTATTTTTTTTTTCTTTTTTCTATTGTTCGCGTCCCCCAAAACTATTTACCTCTACGCGACAACGCCAAAATTCTTATTAACAGTACAGCTCGTCCTTGTCCGTCTAACGTAAGCAATTAACTCTTGGTCAATCACACGTTACGGGTATATGTGTCATAAACGTTCAGTTCAACAACGCATAGCACTGCGCACCCAGTATATACTACGCAGATGCGGCTTTGTGCGCGTGCGCAGGTGCTTGTTTACGCGAGCGTACTTCGGTCCCAGCGTCAGCGCTCTGCATCGTTCTTGGAAAAAAATAATAAAGCACATACCGTAGCAAGCTTTTAAAAATGTTTTCTCGTTGCATTCTTTCCACGCCTAATATTGCGGACGTGGACAGAGTAGCGCGAATCGTGACATGGGTGCAAGTCTGCAGGGCGTAAAAGAAGAGAGAACGCCGAAATAAACAAACACACCAAAAGGTATATAGTCAGAAAGGTGGAGGATAAATGAAAGGGACCCGAAAGAACGCAGGCGCTGCTGCAAAGATGAAGGTGTTGAAAGAAACGGAGGCCTGTGACTGGGAAGCGGCGAGAGTCACATCGAATGGGGAAAGTGCTACATAGAAAATACGCTCAACGAACACGATGATGCTACAGACGAGGTGAACGCAGGCCGCACTGCATAGCGGACGACCGAGCAGGAAGCGAGATGACTTTGCGTATTTTGTACGCGCACACGCGTTTGTGTGCTACAACAGCTATGAGAAACTGAACAACTCCGGAAAGATATAACAAAAATAAAAGAAGTGGAATAATAAATACAGTTCTATAGGTAGACGGCCGCGTTGTTCGCTTGCACATTTTTTTTTTTTTTTAACGCCCGCAAAGACCATTCTGTCAGAGTGTTTCCTGGTCAATAGAAACTAACTTAATCGAAACGGCGGAAGGAAGCTGTTGAAAGTTTCACGTACGGGCGAGGGAGGCAGAGGAGGAGGGTTTGTGCGCGCGTTTAGATGCGAGAGAACGAGAGACCAGCACACGAAAACAACACTGCCTTTAGCAACGACACAACAGGAAACAAAAAAATTCGTTTCAAGTCTGCGTTCACCGCATCACGGTTTTTCTCGCGTTTTCGCGTCGTGTATACTTCGGGACGCTCACTTCGGTGGCGTTTTACCAACCGACTCGACCCACCCATCTCGCTTTACGTCCAATTTGCGCCATCCCATCGAATGACAGCTATTTTTGAAACAGGGCGTAAATTGCCGTAATACACAGTCTTCTTCGTTTACCCTTATCGCATATTAGACGAGCGTCGCAGCCCAGGAACTTCATGCCGGGCACGCACCGCGGCTTCGGTGCTCGCAAATGCTGCCTGCAGACTTGCTTCTTCACATGAACTATACGCGTGCGGGCTCGAAGAACATTTACCCTTTCCCTACGCGTTGCTTGCTTAGTGCGCGCGCGGCATGAAGAGAGACTTTCGCAGAGGGCGTACGCATGCGCACAGCTGGGGCCATTCCACCCGCAAAAGGCCATGCATTATTCAGCACGGGCTGCGGTGGTGGTGGTGCTGCTGCTGCTGTGCGAGACGACGTGTCCTGAAACCGTGCGCACGTAAGGCGTGACCTCCGAGATTCGCGCCCGCACGCGATCTCTGAGGCTACGCAGAAGTCTGGTAGATTGCACCAGACGGCGGGAGAGAAGTAAGACGATATGCAGACGTACTGCGATATACTAGGGGGAAAAAAAAAAAGGGGGGGGGGGGGGGGGGGGAATGCGAGGCCAGTAACGAGACGATCTGAAATGCGCGACGTGTGCCTCCGAGACGCGCGCACTCGACAGTTCGTTCACTTTTGCTCTCGGAGCTTTCCCCGTGCCGCGTGCAGAAATAACAATAACGGCATTTGGTAAACATGGGGGCTTATTCCGGATCCGCCAATGCGCGTCCTTCGAGCGAACAGTTTCGTAAACTGCGCGTCGCACAGTCATAAGAAAATGTAGGCAAGTAGGAAGCGAAAAGTTTCTGCAAGGTTGCGATATACCGTCTCTCTGGCAAAAGGAAAATGGAACGTGTTTTATATTACGAAGCAAGTTCTACTTGTACGTGCCGCATGTGCTAGAACAGACGATTCCAAGCCAACGTTGACCCCGAGCCTAGTAATAACCGTGGATGTGCATGTTTACGAGACCTTGCGCTGCTTGACATGAGATGATGATAATGATTACGATGATGATGATGATGATGATGATGATGATGATGATGATGATGATTTCCTCTAGAAATGGCACAAGCCCACTATAGCCGGATAGGCCGAGAACCTGGTAGCCGTTGCGGGAACAAACAAAAAATGAAAGTACGAAAGAAACGTATCATAAATCAAATAAAGCAATGCGCAATACAGTAGTCAGCCTTGCAAAAACATAAAATAATTTATTACGGGCATACAAGGACGGATTGTGGTAAAGGGTTACACATCTCAACTCAACTTCCGGAATTTGTCCTTTTTGGAATATCAATTTCATAATATTATAAAGGAAAAGTTAAACGCTGGTAGCGGGGATATGACAGAGAATGATCGAACATTGAAAGGTTAACATGGTATAACCTTATTGTTTCGCAGAGGCAATCATACACGGCTGCAGCAAACGTTCCAATGGCTGTAGCTTAGTACCGACGCTCCGAGTGGGAGTACAGTAGCACTATACACACACTCAGCCCAAGATTACGGAGCGGAATCTCCAAAAGACGTTTTCGTTGAGTGGGAAATCGCCGGCAGGATAGGAAAGAAAAGAAAGAAAACAATTGCACGTGCAGCCTTGTGTTTGCTCCTCCTTTATCGTTCTCTCTCTCTCTTGTGCGCTAGACACCGATATACAGGGTCCTTGTAATCCTCGCCAGTGCACACTGGCTGTGCAAACAGTCAATACGGAAACTAATACCGTATACCCTAGCAAGCTCCACCTGATCCCCATATCGAGCCGCGCACTCACTGCGCAAACAGTGTGTATATGCGGAAATGAATACAGTGTAAGCAAGCAACAGGGACGAATTCGGTCGCAACATTGGCAGACCGTTCTCCTCCCTCTTTTGTTTAACTTTCGTCCATAGCAGTCTATAGGAGAGCGTATAATTAAGATCGGTGTGGCCGAGGCGCAACAACAAAGATGCGGCAGCGATCGCTTATCAGGTATACACCTCCACTCTAAATATTAAAAAACCAATAAATGCCTACAGACCACTCCGATTACACAAAGGGCAATGTCTCGGGCTGTACACAATAAGCGAAATCCTAGCCGAACTCCGGGTACGGCGGATGGGCTTATAGTAGAAGAGGTTCACTTCACAAGTGTTGTGTTTGAAGAAGACGCTTGACAGTAAATCGGTTTAGGCAGATTAAGCATGCTTTCGAAACTCCCATTTCTCCTTAATTTCGCGATGGAGGTTGGTTTGCGGAAGAGAAAATGAAGGTGAAAATTTCAATTCTGCGAACTTCGCGCCGGAACCACAGCGCCGGTATACCGCTAGTGCAAGGTGACTGATTTCAAACCTAACCTAACCTAACCTAACAGATCGCCTGTGGCAGATATGATAATTTCTAGACTTCGAGCTGGATTACTCAAACAGGCAGACATTACTTGCACGATAGTCGGGTACAACTTAATAAGGCAGCGCCATCTGCCCCTCAAAGGCCGATGCACACGAGCATCCACCAATGGGCGCGCACTCTAGACTGACGTCATGAGCCGGGCGGCCGGTGACCCCGCGCGCCGACGGAGAAAAAGGCAGCCCGCGTTTCGAACTGGGCCGAGTCGCGGAGGCAATCGGCTGCCGCGCTTCGGTCATCCGGGCGGGGCCTCTCCTGCCTTCTTAATTTGTACCCGACTATAGAAGTGCATATTGGTAGTATAGTATGTAATACAGAAGAGCTCATTCTAACATGGTTACAAGAGTTATATTACACATTTGAATACTCTAAAGTTATGGCTGACAACTCTGACAAACTGCAACAAACTACTTTAAAGAAAAATAAATGTTACGCATGTATGAACGTTACCGTGGAGATAGAAGATATTTTTGAGAACCCAGCCATTATTTATAAAATACAACATGCAAAAAACTCACCAGATATATGTTGCTCTGAACTGCAACAGTGCGTACACAAAAATCAGGCACGTGCTCTAACGACTAACAAACCAGCTTCTTACGCAATCCGGAATCGACCGAATTATGGCCGGCAAACTGGCTCTTATAACACAACAAAAAATATTAATAATAATGTATGCAAACATTGATTATTCGAACTCCTTCATTTCATTCAAAAGTGACTGTAGGAGGTACCTCGTAACAAATATGCTGGCATGTTCACTTGTTTAATGTCTTCGAACATCACAATCATTTTGCCTTTTTCGTGACCTGTCCAGTGCTCTTCGCTTAGTAGCGTGCTTCTGTGCATGTACACCGATTTTGCTTGTGTAGTGCTCAGTTTATTTCAGCAAATATGTACACGCGAATATATACACATTTGATTCCTCTCGCAGTGTTTATTATTATTGTTTCTTTAGTTGTGTAATATGTGTCAAGTGTAATTTGCATGTTCTTGCTCTCACAGTTTTGTACTTATTGGTTGGTACTGAGCAGTTGTTAACTGTTTCAAGTTAGATGTAGCTTGCATTGTTTCCAAGTGTGCATAACCTGTCTGTACGAATTGTTAAATACCAAATTGTTGTGCCAAGGGGGCCTAGACCCCGTCAGGCATTGTTTGCCTTCTGTCTCGGCCTTCTCTTAGACTATGTGTGAGGAAAGAAATAAGTTTAAAAAACGCGTATTCAACTAATTAACAAAAATCACTAATTAATATTCTTGATTCTGGCTTTCTCAAGGCTCCCCTTACGGTATGAGTGGCTGTTTTGCTATACCGGAGGTGAGTAATTTACTAATACAGCTTGTCTTACAGTATTACTTTTTCTAAGCATACCCGCACCGATTCTGCTGTAACTTGATAGTTACACAACCGATAGTTATGTTAACTATATATGATAGTTACATGTTAACGGCTAAGCCCATGCCGGCTCGAGACTCCATATTTACAGGAAAAACTAGTCAAAAAGACGAAGGACAAGAGAAGGGAATTCACACCCAACGACTGGTGTGAATGATGTATGATGTACCCGGGTGACGTTGTTGTATCATCCGGGTGTACCAAATGATGTACCAACTGGTCAGGATTTCGACTCTCCTGCAAACCTTTACTCCATATTCCCTCTTCTTTTTTTCATATTTGATTCTTTTCCTAATTCGTAACTTTCTTTCTACCAACTAGCTCGAAGTCCTAAAAGTTCATGCCATAAACAAAACATCCAACGCAAGTGAAACCGCAAACCGCAAACGCATCAAGCCAACCGTGCGAGCATGGGATATACGATATGATCTGTCACTGTGCGGAGCGCGATATAAGTTGCACAACGTAAAGTGGAGAACAGTGGTGTATAGTCGGTTGCGACAAGACTAGAATCTGCGCCGAAATGCATAGGCTCCGAATAAAACAGAAAAGTCGACATAAACAACCCTTTCGGACAAACAATATACCGAGCGTTTCCGTGTAGGTCGGTTACCCATTCTTCTTACGACAGACGTCGCTCGGGCATAATCGATGCAGTTTTCTTATCAACATCGGTTATATACGCGCTAGCGCTACACCGAAGAATAAGCTTCCTCGACAAATGCGTCCGATCGCGCGGTTTTGCAAACGCGAGATGAAACACGAGATGAGACAAAGCACTACGCTCTGAAAGAGTTAACTTATTTTACATATAAGTTGTCTTAGAGGAAGTGTAGGAAATGAAATGGAGCTTGACATGGAGATAACTCTATGGACTCGCGGCGCGGAAGCGCAGAGGCGTGCAAACACGGACACAAGTTAAACGATACGGGCAACACAAACGCCGAACATTAACCGAAAGGCCGCAGAGTGGAGCGTAAAGAAGAGAAAACACAAAACTTATGCGCGTAGCTATAGCTATAGTATATCTATAGTCGGCGTTTTTGTAGTCTTGCTCGTTAGATCTACTTGTGACCGGGTTCGCGAGCCTCCCGGCTTTCCGTGTACCGTGAATCCCTATACTAACTTGCCCAACTTTAAGACATTCTAATACGTTCTAGACGATCCTGTATACAGTATTATACCGTCGACTTATCATGTATGTATATTATGTTTTCTTATATACCCATTTAATCCTTACTGTGACGTCCCCCTTACCTAAATCTCACACGAGGGCTGTACGGAAATCTTAAATAAATTAAGAATAATGGCGGGCATTCTAGGATGCGGTCAAGGTGTTGTTTGCTTGGCGAGTAGGTTGAGTAGAAAGCCGATGGGTGGAGTGTATAGTGTATAAATACATTTACTAACATGTCCCTTTTACGAGCAAAATGTTGGTGAAGATCTTTCTATATACACATACCACACAGGCGTTCCACTCAACCACCAGTAAACAACATCCTGACCGTGGACCACAATGCCCTCTTTGTCGCTGCAGGCGTAAAGAGGCGGATAATCAACATTTCGTTAGAATCGTAAATACGAACCACGAAAGCCGTTTGAAGCAAAAAAGAAAGAAGATCAGGGGAAAAAAAATGCCGCCAATCAGAACAGGCCACAGAACTGCAGCCCGTACAAATACTCGACGCGGCTCCGCCTAATCCCGGCAAACCGAAACCGGTCTATTTATTCTCCCCGCCGTGACTCCGGCGCCCACAGCAACCGAGTCCAAGGGTTGCCGCGCTCGTCCGAAAACAGCGGCAGACGCGCATTCCGGTGCGGATAATCCCCGCGAGATCCGCTTCCCGTCCGACCGGCCGCAAACGACCCGCATGCGGCGGGCTGCACTGCAGTACGCGCGGATTACGCCGTCGTCACGTCACGCAAAGCGTCGAGCTGCCGTATGTAATTTATCGTCCGCGTTTTGCCGAAAGCTCGTCGTCATGACGAATGGACGGCGCACACGTGGCGCGTGCTTATAGTAGGTACCGTGTTTCCGCGCTTATTCCGCAGCGAGGGAGATTCACACAAGCGCGTCGATAGACGAGGATTTTGGCGCTTCTGCGTGCGCAGATCAGAGGGGAGAGGGGCTATTCTGTAAGAGTCCATCTAGTGGACATGTCCATTTCGTCTGCTGCTAAAGTGCTGATTGGCTGTGGCGCCTGGCTCCTGTTGAAGCGCGTCCCAGCGCAGCCAATCAGAACTTCAACAGCAGACGAAATGGATCAACATGCCCGCTAGGTGGACTCTTATACAGAATGCTGCCCCAGATATATATTGTCCCTGAGGGTATCCTCGTGAGATCCCTTATGCCAGCCTCCGCAATAATTAACCCGAACACGCCTTAAGCGCCTTTCTTGCTCGTCCCGCGGATGGTGCAGGATATATCTGGTTAGAGGATATGCCTTGAATGCGCAATGAAGCTCAATTCTCATTCCAATTGGTATACACTTTTCCAGCGGCACTCTCGAACCAGCGAGCCGCAAGCCGATTTTTGCCGCCTGGTGACGAGAGTAGCAGGCTTGTGGGCAACGCCTCCTTCCTCTGGGCTGTTGCTGGAGCGTGTTCCCCGTTCACGTTATGTGGTGGCTCTTCAATGCGTGCGCTGTTTTGCTGTTTTTGTGAAACATTGAAATGTCGTTCAAGAACAGTCTATCAACAGGGCATCACTGCGTTGTTTACGGCTGCAGTTATAACCAGAAGAAGAGGAACGCTGCAAGAAAAGAGCTCTGCGGCACGCACAACGTGTTGCAAGAGGTGTGCGGATGCAACGTGTATTTGCTGCATCGGTTTCCCGCTGACGCCGATTTGAAAAGACAGTGGGTCGCCGCAGTCAACAGAAAAGATTTTGTGCCGTTGCCTTCATCACGTGTATGTTCTGCGCATTTTGTTGACGGCAAGCGCACCGATCTAAACCCCGTGCCGATGATTCGCCTGGTCAATGCAGTGGACCAACAACTTGCCGACCCAACCGCTCTGGAGATAGTTGTAGGATTCCAGCGACCTGTAATTCTTCACAGCCTGCAGGTCGCATGCCTTGGAATTCAACAAGTAAAAAATTATGTCGGGGACTCTCACAGCAGGCCACTCTCGCATGTCGTCCAGCCATCTCTTCACCATGCAAGGATGGTCATAACTGCGGCCGCCTAAAAAAAAAAAAAAAAAAAAAAAAAAAAAGTTAGCAAAAGGGTTATTGGTTTCCTCGGATGGGTAACAATTAGCGTGAATAAATTATTTTTTACCGAAAGTGGAAAATAATTAAGTCAAGGAGAGCAATGACACCTGATGTAATTATGAGATTGTATTCGAGAAAACCATGATATGCGGCACAACCTAGTGGGGAACACCAGATTAATTTTAACCACCAAACTGTGGATACGCGTGTGTTCTCGCATTTCGCCCACTTCAACTTGCGGTAGGCGTGGCCGATAATTGAACCCGCGTGTACGATCTCAGCAGCGCGACAGCCTACCTTCTAAGATACTACGGCTGCTCACAACGGTAAGTCCACAATATGCCATCAATTACTGCATAATTCTCGCACGGACACACCGACAGCGATTTTGCTCCATCCGGATCTATGCATTCACGATCCGTCAATCGAGACTGCAGGCAGTCGCATGCCTTCCCTAGGCACCGAGCCAACACCACCCAGGAAAGTCTAGGTGGTGATGACTGAGCTTAAGTAGTTCGACCCAGATTGTTGACGCCCACGCAATTAATCATTTTTGATGTCAACAAAAAATATGTAGGCGCATATCGGCCTCTTGCGACAGCATATCGCGACGAGTCAATAGCGAGGTTTCTCGATTAGCTTCAACGGACCACCGACTTTTACCACGTTGAAAAGCAGGACAAGCACGACGTCAATGCAGTACAGCTACAGCGAACTGCTCGCACGAAGAAACTGCGAGCGATAGCTTTCAAGTGCAGCGCTAGTGCGGTGCCACATTTACTGCAGCTAGGTGAACAATTTTCCGACAGCGGCACGGCAGCGTTGTAGTGGCATTTGACGAGCAAAAAGTGCTACTTCATCGTGCTCGCTGTGAGAATTGTCACTATAGCGTTGTTGTGAACATTAACGCGGTGAATTAAATCAGAAACATGTTGAGTGAACTTACCTCCCTAGTCCACGGACTCCTTAGACGAAACACCGGCCATCGGAACGTAACCGCGGCCGTGGAGCGCGCACCACTCATGCACAGACACCACAAATTGCAAAGCACTCGATGCCGACCGTCCTGTTAGTGAGGTAAGCTCAGAGGTTCACAAACAAACCGAACTAACGTCTCCGCAAAGCTTACACAAAACGAACACGAGAACTTGAGGACGTACGATGAGACGAATGTACGCGTATCGACGGAAAGACCGGAGAGCAAACAGCCCAAGATGGGTCCGCCGCAAGATGTCGCTAGCGGTGAGCTATCTGGCGCTATGGCGGCGTCCAGGAAGGCTACAGTGAAAAGGTGTGCCTTAACAGCCTGCGTTTGTTAAAATTAGGCCACTAGATGAGTGTCTTCGTTGTTACGGTGGAGTCTGCCGGCAACTGCACATTTAGCCTGCGATACATTTAGGAGTTAAAGCGGAAACGAGTACCTGAAATATTCATCCAGGATATGAAGACAGATGCCCGGGAGCTCTATAAAAAGGCATTAGACATATTCTTGCCGTCAGCATTCTAGAAAATTGAGATGATACCATCTATGCAGTCGCGTCGTCACCGACGAGGACTAATAATAATAATAATAATAATAATAATAATAATAATAATAATAATAATAATAATAATAATAATAATAATAATAATAATAATAATAATAATAATAATAATGAACCCCCGTGAAGCGCCTTTCGAATATCGCGATATGTCATGAAAATACAGAACGCAGTGTCGACACAGACAACATGCACGCCATGCTACATCATCGTCTCTTAGTTTAGGCAAACAAACCGGTTTTTACCACAACAAAAGCGTCTTTACGACGCCCACCACGAGTCATATACAGTGCGTATATACAGTTTGAGGGAGGTGTTGGCTTTATAGAGAAACTGGAGAAGTTAGCTTTGCTGTCTTGCGGTCTGGTACACTACTTCTGACGTTAGTCCAAAAAAAGTTTCGTGGTCCGTACAGCGTGGGCGACACACAGCCCGCCCGTTTGGCTTCTCACATTAACCTTTCCCGAAGCTAACTTTGTCGTCAATAATGATTCGTGCGGCTACAATGCACCTTTCTCAAACTCTCAGAGCATTACTATTCAGAAGGAGTTCACGGCGGAAACTCCTGGACGTAACAAACTCCTGGACGCAAACAGACGTAATTTATCATTTGGAAAGGAACGCGCCGGTCGCTACGTGAACGAGCAACAAAACTGAACTAAAATGTATAAAATTAAGTGAAGCTACAGGTACTCATTCAGCCAGTGCAGTGGAAAACCCTAATCCCTGTACACGGAATCTAACGTTTCGACAGATCCCCTTGTCGAAACGTTGGCCGGGGGCTTCCCTCGCTCGACGACGTCCGTTGCTGTTCTGAAGTTAATGACACTCACCTACATAGTACATCCTCTGGAGGATATAGACCACAAAGCTCGCGACGTTAAGCACTTGATCGTAAACGAATACGGCGACGGTGCGACAAAAAAATATACTAGCAAGTCTAAAAGAACAATAAAGGAAGCTGCGAGTTCGCCTTCGGCCAAGCCAAGCAAGATCGATGTACTCCTGATCATTCCCAAGGGTCGCGAAGGGCTGGTTGCAAATGCTATATAGTGAGGTTTAGTATAGTTATCGCATCAAACTTCATGGCGCATGCGCCGTAGACCGCTGCTTAAATGACGGTTGTCTCCCTCGATCATCAGGCTCCCTCGTTTTCCCCGGCCTCATGATATTTTCGTCTAGTTATTGTTCGCGTGCGCGTGATACGTTCGCGCGGCATTGTTCTTCTTACAAGTCACGCGCCCTTGCAATAAATCACCGGGACGAAGCGAACAACCACCCGGACACAAAGGTACCGCATTCTCTCCGTCGTTGAGAATTGCAGCTGGGAGACACAATTAAAAGAAAAAATGAAATGAAAAGAAGAGGAAATACGTCCGCTGTGTCTTTGTGCATGTACGCGGTGGTGTTTTTCCTCACATTCTTCACAAAGGTCACAAGTGCGAACATCCCTCCATACCCCCCCTCCCCCCCCTCCCTTTTTTTTTACGCGCCATTTTAAAGAAGCACTGATACATCTGTTATCGCGATGCGGTAGAAACTCTTAACCACACGCTTCTTACGCGTAAAAAGATTACACTTCGCAACTATGAAGGTTGTGAAACGCTTGTAAGATATTTTAGTCTGATATCTAAACTTCTCGAAAGGCCGGATCTACGTCATCGACATAATACTAGTGACGTCACGACAGCAGAATTTGCTGACGTAGAGTAACAAAACGCTAGGTACGATGATGTTGCTGATAAATAATTAAGAGTACACAGCGCCTGTTTCTTATAACTGTGCTTGCATGTGGCAGCCGCGCGCAGCGATCGCAGGAACGGACGGAGTCGGTGCATCACGACGTCACGGCATGTCCACCATGTGGTACCGAACCACGGTTTATAAAACCATACAGCAATTTATTCACAGCGCTCTGACGGTTTTCAGTACTTTCTGCTTCTTATTATTTTTTATTTTTTTAGTGCTTGAATATGGCTTGTACCGCCGCCTAACGCCAAAAAAAAAAAAAAAAAAAAAAAACCATAAAGCGACAAGTCGGAAATGTCATGTCAGCATACTCGTTTTAAGCACTTGCTACTCTGAAAGCAATCTACTTTATGTATGGAACAGAAGATACTGGAACGGCGGCGTCACGAATTGCAGAACATCTTTACTGTGACACATGCGCACAAAAATATATATACTCCGCAAATCAATTCCGTACCGGTGAGGTAGCAACTGCGTCGAGTTTACAACGGGCGGTACTCAGTTACATCACGTGGTCATTTATCACGTTTATACGCACCGCTCCCAACGGACTCCGTGACTGCTCGACAAAATGATGGTGTGGCTCGCTCGCGCGCGCGTTTGGTAACGCGCGGTACTCGTATAGAAGAGGTTACGTGAGGCAACTCGCCTTCAACCCCTAACACTACACGTAGCTAGGACCCTTTTATGAAACTCTATATGCGATTCTATTACCGAAAGTGTGAAAAAACGCTTGCGTAACCTATATGAAACGATATGCACGCCCAAGTGCAAGTGGAAACTGACGAGCGAACGGGAAGGCGAGTGAAGCGTTTAGTCGCGTAACACTGTTACTCGCAGTTGTAAACTGTTTGCAGCGCTATAGCGCTATAGCGGCAAGATGTAACCAACTACAACGCCACTTTCTCAGACTACGACGAACGCCCGGGGTTTTTTTTTTTTTTTTTTTTTTTTTTTTTGTTACGCGTCGTATTTATAATAAAGCTTCGCAGAGGCAACACCGACCGCTCTGTCGTTCCAGGGAATCTACGCCTCGGAGGAGTCTCTGAAGGTTGACGTCAAACACCTACTATACCGCAGTCCAAGTCACGTGGGACAGTTCGGGCCATCCACTTTAAGGCGAGACAATTACGATACCCCTGACCCGTCCTCTTCCAGTCCTCATGTCTTTGCACGATGAAACAACAAATCAACAGTACAAGGCCGAGCGGATATGAGCAACTCACGTTCTTTGGCGCAAGTCGAACCAGTGAACGAACGTCGATCCTGCGCGCTTCGCCAGTATGACCGTATAGCTTGAACCGCTGAGAAAGCGGAGAGAAGTGGTTCTGTATGAGAAAAGAAAAGGTTGGCGCCATCTTCTGCAGCCCTTGAGGGAGCACGGCTCAGCACCAGAAAACGGAAGCGATCTAGGCAGCAGCGCCGTCCTCCCCCGCTCGGTTGCCTTTCTTCCCCGAATGCGTCGGTCTCGACACCCCTTCAGGTGCAACCACTAGCACTGGGGCCGTGCGTGTGTGCTGTTGGCGTGCACGCCTTTGCGTTCCTTTCTGCCCATCAACCCCGTTGGCCTCCTCACGGAGGCAACGACCTTTGCCCCTTCCGAGCAGCCGTAGCTGCGGCCATGGCTAACCGGGCGGCGAGCTCGACGACCACAAACTAGATACGCACTACGCGAGACAGACAAGTTCGACGGTAATATACAGAAGATCCGACAGTTTTTTTTTTTTTTTCTTGTGGAAGATTCAGGCGCACATGCGAGGACAGCACAAAAGGAAGACGCGTGGATGAAAACGCTGACTCGTAACGCGTTTCTTTTTTTATTTATTGTCACGAATAAATAGGGGGAGTTATGAAGGAATAAAAGGGGGGAAATCCATACAGCGAGCAACAAATGCATTTCAACACGCGCGGATCACGAGTGATAAACATGAGTCAGTAAAAGCAGATAAGGCGTTCAAGATCACAAATTCGTCGTTAAAAAGTACCCCCTCCTCTTATTTATGTATTTATTCATTCATTACTATAAACTTTTTTTCTTTTCTTTTTTTTTTTTTTTTTTCAGTGATGGATGGTCCAGGCCAACACGGCTCTCTGCGCGTTTTTGACATGAAGCGCTTCTGTTAACTCACGTGTGAGTGGGCTCTTTCGTGGGTGAACAAAATCAATCCGTCATGAAAGGCAGCCTTGACAACCGAAAGCGTTGCAACGCTACCTACCTTTAATCGCTCAGAGAATACATGTAAAAATAGAGTCCATGCCAACTTGCCCAACTTCTAGCTGTTTCACCACGAGCATAAATATGAAGGCTCACCAACTACTCCCGCAATCCTCAATTCCTTGTTGAGCACCAAATACTCGGCCTGAACGCGTCGTGCTCTTCAAAATGTTTAGCAGTCCGGTTCTGCTCGCCTTGCGCATTCAGAGCACGGGTCCCCTCTAGTGAGCCACCCTTATCTGGTTCTCCAGGCTCGAAAGTTTCCAACACTCATCGTCCGAAGCGTACGACTACCAATCAATATATATATTTTTTTACCAGCTCCCCTTTTCTCAGAGCGCAATCCTAGGCCCATCTTGCACATACAACGATTTGCAGCGAGAAACGGCGTGAAGGCGCGTCAACTGCATCCGCCAGCATTCCGAGCACGATGCGGAAAGAACAACGCCTTTGAGCGAGGCGCGAGCGGCGGCGCCTACGGACCAGCGCGGGAACAGGCAACTCACGCGGCTCCCTGCACCATACAGTGATTCCAAGACAGGAGCGCAGTCTGGATATACGCATGTAGTAAAACAAGCTCTATGCTTCACTACCGGCTTTGTTTGACGAGTACATACTGCTTGGATTTCCAAGAAACGTGATCTGTGTGGGAAAAACAATGCCCATCGACACGTTTTCCTTCCCAGCTTTTTTTTTTTTTTCCAAACAGCGCAGCACGCTGCACGATAGCTCGCCGACACCAGGGACATCCGAGCAACGGTGACACACTGTACGTGATCCGGCATCTTTCCATGGTTTGATTGCACTTTCAGACGTTTGTAGGGGATCGTCCAACCCCAAGGAGCATGTCGCGGACATTAACTGCCGCTCACACCAAGAAATGGTCAAACTCCATCGCATCCAAGCAGCGAGTTAGCGTTACATGCAGGTGAACGACCGTCGCCAGCATGACGCATCCAATCAAGCGAGCGCGAGCCGCATCGTTTGGCACAACGCTTAGCCTATGTTCCAGCTTTCGCGTAACACCTGCAAAACAATCGCAGTTCCGAATCGTTATCTAGAGCTACGCCGCCACGCTGGTCTTATCGCCAGTTTGTTTACCTCCACTGGACCAGTTTCACTCGCGAGCCCGCTCATATAAGTACGCTCAGGGCGCGATTATAAGCAACAATGAGTCACCACACTAAAAATAATCAAATAGGCTCTAAGCATATTGGCAGAAAAAAAAAGGAACAAGAAATCATGACTACCTAACGAAAAAAAAATTTTTTTTTTTTTTTCAGGAGGATTATCACAATCGGTAGCGGCAGCAAGTTTGGAAAATAGGTTTGTCCGACTATCGTGCTTTTTTTTTTTTTTTGCACGCATTTATACACGCGCAGCGATGACATGTGACGCAGACATGTCAATGCAAAACAAGTCTTACACCAACATTTTGCGCGACCCCGCCCCAAACGGAAAGAGAAATGCTCCG
Source organism: Dermacentor silvarum (assembly GCF_013339745.2). Taxonomy (NCBI): domain Eukaryota; kingdom Metazoa; phylum Arthropoda; class Arachnida; order Ixodida; family Ixodidae; genus Dermacentor; species Dermacentor silvarum. The sequence goes on from NC_051156.1 coordinate 181,895,282, forward strand.
AAGAAGCGCAGCTACGAACCGCACGCGGAAGCACCGCACAACAACACGGTTCGTGCGCAATGTCAGCGAAGCAAATGAACAATGCTAAGAGTCCGCAATGCGTTCTAGCACACTTGCGAAATACGCACACTGTCAGCGCGGCGTTTCTTTGCGCGTGATCGCATTACATCACGACCACGGCGGTCGCCTGGCAAACAGCCAGATCTTCGGAGACAACACTACGCAAAGCGCAGCTGTGCATCTTGACATGAGAATGCCACGCAGCCTCTTAGCATCTCGGATAGTTTTTATCCGACCTGTCCTGACCCACACACATGTAGCGTAGCTGTCGACGAGCTATTCTCGAAAAAAAAAAAAAAAAAAAAAGCGAACTGACGAAACAAAGTGAGTCGGCAAAGAAAAGCGAGAGAAAACAAACAAAAAGCAGACCGAGAACAGTACACTAAAAATCAACAACACCGCAAGACGCAGCCATCACTTGCATGTAGTGGATATATAGTGGAGTTAGCAAGAATATTTTAGTTATGATCGACTAGCGCGAAACCAACTGCTACTCAGCGAAATGAGTCACCATGGAAACGTAGACTCATTACGATGGTTTCGATCGAGTTTAGTTCTCTCGCAAGCCGCAATGCACAGGACCACAGTTCACCAAAGCGCTTCATTCAGACAATTTAGCAAGAACAGTGAGGTCCCAGTCCAAGCAACAGCGAGCGATACGAAAGCGAGTTTATCCGCATCGACGACAACTGAGCGAATGCGTTTACGTCCGAGTCGCGCAACGATCAGCTGACTAAAGCAGCCCATTCATACCTGTTCGAAGCCGCCTTTCGCAGGGCAGTTCCCCGAGGAGTGCTGGTCACGTTGCACGGTGAAGTTACAACACTAGGTTGACGCACCCACGCGTTAAAGACAGGCATCGACACATCATGATCAACGAAAACGCCCGTGAAACTCGGCCCACGGATTGTTTTCAGACGGCGAACAACGCCATTTTCTGCGCGCACATTGTTAGCAGACGACTAAACGGACTAAACCGCTTCGTGCCAACTGCGGCGCCATGCTCGTCGTAATGTGCGGCTTACTATCGGAGGTGAAAAGCGTAGCGCAATCTCTCAAGGAATAATCGGCGCTTTAACACACGGTTGCGATTACTAACAAAGCAAAGAAAATCACGAAGCCAAATGGTAATTTCAGGTGCAACTCGAATGGTATTCAGGCGCACAATATTCTAGAAATACGCAGTATCGCATGGCAGGAGTCCCGATGCATGCTGTAGAAAGTCTCGCACAAGCTTGTCAGCAGGGTGAATGCAAACGAGCACGAAATGCACAGTCACAAGACGCGCTTTTATCAAAAGAATAACGCATGATAGAGAGTTACAAGACCAAAGAGAAAATATAAAAGAAAAATATCAGCCCTCGCAGTGTTAAGTGACGTAAAAGCGGGTGGAGGAATCGCCTTTAGAAGGACTTGGGAGGAGGGGTTCAAAGGAACGCTATGAACCGGCAATGTGCTCCGCACCGCCACGCCGATGAGGCAGCGACGACCCCAGCGGCTACGACACGACGACGACACCGCTTCCTCTCTCGGCGTCGTCGTCACCAGATGCGGCACTTGACCGCGGCGGCCATCTTGGCGTCGTCGGCGCAACCGAAGGCCTCGGAGAACTCGAGCATGTTGGTGACGGCGACGTTGCAGAGCAGCTCGCCGAGCGTGCGTCGCCCGAAGCGCAGGTCCAGCACCTCGCCCAGCTTGCCCACGCTGTGGCAGTGCGCATAGCAGAAGCTGGCGAACAGGAGCTGGTCGCCCGACAGGGCGGTGACGTCACGCAGCGTCTCGCGCTTGCCGCTCTCGAGCTCGTGCGCCTTGTGCGCGAAGAAGGCGAGCCGCAGGCCCGAGCTGACGGTCACGATCCGCCGCAGAAGTTTGCCCGCCGCGGACGAGTCATTCACGTGACGCGTCAGCTGAGCCAGGAAGCAGCTCTCGCGCATCTCGTACTTCCTGCGAATGTGAACAATGGTCGTTCACTTAAAGTTCACAAAACTGATGCCAGAAAACAAATGCCAGAAAACAAACAAATGCCAGAATTTATATTTTTAATTCAGTCTGATTTGCTCGCGGTGTAAGTAAAACTGCTCGTCGTTGTGTACCTCAAACTAACGATTGAGATTCTTTTTTTTTTTCTTTCAGAAGGGGGTAACCTAGCTTGGCCAAGAGGTACAGGTCAAACATCAGTTGTACGAAGCGGAGGGTGTCACAATATGCAGCATACAAAAGAAGGACCACTACTATAGCAGAGAGAGAGAAAAAAATTGATCGCCCGTGCACATTGCTAGTCATTACACTGCAATGCACATATATACGCATTACCATACACCCTTACAATTATTCTTTTGACGGTGTAATTAGGTAAGCGTAAGTACTGAAATGCGAAAACACAAGCAATAGGGGAGGTTCGCTCTCCATCGATTTAGCAATTAGGACTAATCATATTTGCCACTTTTATTCCACAGCTACACGAATTTTTGTAGCCTCCCCCCTTATTCTGGCACAATAAAACTTTAACTAGCTCTCTCAATGTTTCTGGAACACAAAGAACTATTATGTGACCCGAAAAACACGTTACGTGCGTTACTAGACGAGTTACTCAAGTGTACCATCGGCATGGAAAAAAAAGAAGAAAAACGCGAACAAAAATTGAATAATAACAATAATACACCCCGTAGTCGTAATCACACGGGAATAGGGGTCGGTTTCTGAGAATTGCGTGTGGACTGTGCGTACGGTTTGAAGCGTGAATCTGATCATCGTTACAAACACAGGCGAACACAGTACGAAAGTAAGGCATGAAGTCGCTTTCGGCTTGTTCGCGTTTCAATTTAATTTGGGGGTCGGGGTATTCTATAAGTGTCCACTTAGTGGACAAGTCCATTTTGCCTGCTGCTGAAGTTCTGATTGGCTGCGCTGCAGCGCTGGGGTAACGCGTCAGAAGGAGACAGGCGCCTCCAGCCAATCAGCACTTCAGCAGCAGACGAAATGAAAATGTCCACTAGGTGGACACTTACAGAATACCCTCTGCAGGCTGATAGTACACCGAAGCACAGCGAACGAAGGCGAACGATCAGGCAACTGCCGACACACAACCTCTGCGTCTCGGGTGACCACCATTGGTTGGGCTTCCCGACGGCGTCGACCAGGGCGCCCTCTCGGTCGAACGCGTGCGTCAGCTCGCGGCCCACGATGGCGCCCAGCGCGCCGAAGTTGATAGGCGCCGGCGCGCCGCGGTTGTACACGGGGCGCGCCAGAACGTCCACGTTCAGGCGCAATTCGTTGGCGGCCGCCTCGTAGGCGACCTCGAAGCGCAGCAGGTTCTCCTCGTCCGATTCACTGCCGCCGCCCGACGACGACGCAAGCGAGCCGTTGAAGGTGCGCGGCGGGTCCACGCCGGGGCCCAGGGCGTACCTGCATGCAGCCGCGATCGCGTAACATCACCGTATGATGCACTGAAGGAAATGCGCTGTCGGTTCTTGGTTCTAATAAAGGAGGATTACAAAAAAAAGTCACAGGCCTGCGCAGTACACGCAGCACAGTCACAGCGTAAGCTGGTGGAGCGGCTCAAGAGTAGCTCCAATTTGGGCACCACGCACAACAGGGTCTTCGCGGCAGTCTGTTCGCCTAATTTTGACGAGAACGATCTGAACTGTCCGCCCGGCGTCGACGGTGAGCTGAGGCTTGTAATGCTCTCTGCACAGCAGTCTGCTGAGCCCGATCAAGCCTTACAACTACAACTTACATGTCGGGCGCGCCGCGTTTGCAGGTACCTTAACTAGATGGCGCCACCATACTGGCGGTGGCTCGGCAGCTCGGGAGCGCGTTGCTTGCGCGCCTCGTCTGAATCGCATATCGTCATCTGCGCCTGCGGACGCTGCGTTTGCAGGCATCTTACCTAGATGGCGCCACCATACTGGCGGAGGTTCGAGTCGTCTCCCCCTGCGTGCCTGTATTAAGGCTATTTTCCACGGCCCAATAGCAAACGCTTGCGTCGCTCAGTGGTAGAGTATCCGACTCCCACGCAGCGGGCGCGGGCTCGATCCCGGCGGGAACCGGGTACTTTTTTCGCGTTTCCGGCAATAGCGGTGGCGCGGCGGCATCATCGCGACCCGAAACGGATATTGAAATCAGCCCATAACAGCTTACGCTGTAAAAAAGAAGTTGCTGGAGTGGCGGCCCCCGCTGGTTCTTACCAGCACAGGTGAAGCTACAGTTTACCTATACTTTACTCTGAAAGAGGGCCGCGACAGCTGAAATCCGCTCACTTGCTTTTGGTCACCTAATATGTACATGCTATAGGCTAAACCTACTTGGTTGTGAAAGCAGGTTCGTTGATCTGTTCACGCGAGCAACGCAATCCTTTAGGCGAGCTACTATATCCGGGTTTTTTCACGAAATGCGTTCGAAATTCCTTAACAATAGGCGAGATGCGATAATTACGTTTTCTCTTGATGGCATCATTTGAAAATGAGACGATGTAAGAATTAGACAACTAATTATGCAAATTAAGCTAATTAACGTTTTAACAACTATAGCTTTGCAATTGATCCCAATGGAAAACTCGAAGCGCGCCATCCGCGGTGAGCTTATAACCGTTTCTAGAAATCCAAGAACTTGACGCTGCAAATTTTTACAGCATAACGAATTCCGGACAATCTCACGAAGATAGGCGAAACTGAAAATCACAAGAGTGCGCAACTGCGACGCCGATATAGTAGACATCCGTGAATCACGTGACTGCTTGGGCCTCACCGGATGGACGAGCTTCAAGCGAGCGTTCTTATCAAGCCGCGATCTCGTTCGCTTCATGCTCTGCCGACGATGAGGCGCAAGGAGGCACGTCGCTCATAGGCGTCTACCAAGGGTGTGGCAGTTGCGCTCTTGGGCTGTTCAGTTTCGCTTTTCCGTGTAAAGTTGGTCGGAATTCAATACGCTGCAAGAAATAGCAGCGTCAACTTCTTGTATTTGTGGAAACGGTTATGAGCTCCTCGGCATTCCGTTGGGATCAATCGCAATTGAAAGTATCTTCAAAAGCGACAGGCTAAGAATACGGCCCATGCAGGTTTCTAAACAACCAGGTGTAGCGAAGGAGGAGTATAGACGAATAAATTGACACTCACGAACATGTTTACTGTTCTGTTTATTGTCCAATTCTTCGCCAAGTGGATCAAAAACCCGTTCAAGAGCATTATTTTCTCTTTTCAGGTTTTCACGAAAAGTTCCATATGCGCGCCACCGTGTTCGAATGTGAAAGACACCTTGTGACAGTCACCTTGACAGTGACGCTCTGTGGTTGTAGTGGAATAAGCTGAAGGGAGCACTGACTTCGCGCACAGGGCTGCCCCCAGTAGAATCAAAGCACCCGTTGTCACAGAAAGTCGAGAAGAAACAATAGCGGTTGCCTCTCCGTTCTTTCTATTAAATATCAAGATATTGCGCACAAAGTCGAATAAGAGACACACACAACCAAACTCAGTGGAAAGTTTGCGCTTGCGTCCGTCATTTCGAGTCCTTTGAAGGACAATACACCACTTGTGTGTCACGTCCTTCAATTCTATTGCACTTACAACGTTCATAAAGCTGAACCAAGTCGCCAAACTGTGTCGACCTTTGTCCCAGCTTTGTGCGCAATAACACGATATCCGATGAGTGCAACCAACGAGCCCGAAATATCTGCTTCAACTCTTTCTATATTAAGCGTCCTGCGAGCAACAAATGACGTCATGAGCGCGCGCGGTGCAGACGGGCGTGTGTATAGCGTATACCGCGGCCTCTGAGATTACGCGCGCGCGATCTCGGAGGCCACGATTTACCTGAAGGCGAGCCAGTTCTCGAGGAAAGAGGGCGTGAGGTCCGGCAGTCGAGCGTATCGCTCGTACTCGGGCGTGCGCCCGTCGAACACGAAGAACTTTGGCAGCTGCTCGCGCAGGGCCTCCAGTTTGGTGAAGGCGCGCACCCGGGTCTCCGGGTCCATCCACGTGGCCTGGCGGAGCCGCTCCTCCAGGGTGCTCTTTACGCGCTTCACGATGCCCAGCACCTCGAACACGGCGTCCGGCGACAGCAGCACCTGCCCCGCGCACGCCGAGATGCAGTACCAGTCGCTAACACGCCGCACGTATATACAGGAAGTATAACGAAAAGAGCCCTGAACCAGGGTTGCTATTCTGGAAATTGTCCAATTCCGCTTTTGCTGCGTGAAATTCGCCATCTTGACTGGTCTGATTGGCTTAATTCTCAGGGCGGCAATAAGCCCTCTCTGAATACGGTATATAGGCCATTTTTTCCAATTTCGGGTATACTTTATTCACTGACAGAGTCCCTTTAACCCTGCGATACCCCAACGTATAACTTCGGAGTCCTGTAATACTCTGAAGTGCTCTGGCATCAAATATGCTACGCTCGGTTTGATACCTGAAAATTCGCATTTAGGCATGGTAAACTTGACGCATAGCCTATAGAATAGCGTTTTTGATACGCTGGAGCGAGTTTTCGGTTGCGATTTGTTGATTGACGGACTGGTTGACTGAGTGATTGTTTGTTGTTTGATTGATTGATTGATTGATTAATTGATTGGGTCGGTTTTTCTGGCGCGAAAGTAACTCGGGTTATCTTGCGCCATTCACAAAGTGGATAAATACTTACGGTTCGAAATTATTGTAATCTTCAGTTAGAAATCGATGTACGAGAACGGTACTGTTATCTAAATAATTTGACTGGTTAGGTGTGCTTGTCTGAAGTTGATTAAAAATCTGTGTAGTTCTCAAAAACATGACTACATTTTCCGGAGGTACTAAGGGGTCCTCTCCGAGTAATACGACAGGATAATTTTTTTTCTTTTTCATTTACAACGCGGGAAAACAGTCTTCTTTGGTGTTCCAACTCTGGACATGTGATCAAAATGTGAAGTCTCGTTAGTGTTTATGTCACCCCATTTATGGCACATTGGCGGCTGTTCGATAGTTCAATTATTACTATACTAAGTTAACACACAACTAATATGTCGCTTATTTGTTTTTTATTTTTTGTGTGTGTGCAAATGCATTCTCCATGGCCATATTTTAGTATATCATCAATCTTTCACAATGCATCCCTCGTATCCATAGCACACTTCATTATTCATTGGCATATTCTTAGTACCTATAGATTTTACGCATTTTACAGCGACTATTTTAGGCCTCTTTACAGCCATGCCACATCGGTTTTATCAACACCTTATAATTCACCATTCATGTACCACTGACAAGTCATTATCATCGCCTTGGCGCTCTTTGGCCACATCTGGCCCTTGCGCCAATAAACTCCAACGATCATCATCATCATCATCATGGCCAGAATTAAGGTGGACAAGTTTAAAATTTTCATGACGTGGAACATGTTTTCGGGCATTACATGGTTAAAAATAGGCTGATGCTGATGACGATGACTGCTTGCCACGTGACAAAACTTGGGCGCGTACGTGCCGTACCTTGGTGACGAATCCCTGCCACTGGGGCCGCATGAGCCTTTGGGCGAGCGCGCGGCAGTGCGTGTGCACGTCCAACGCCCCGCACTGACCCCGGGGCCAGAGGAACTTGGTCTGGCGCAACGAGCGGAACTCGTACGACGTCTGGCATGCGAGCGTCAGCACCAGCCGCCACCCCACGTACCACGAAGAGCGGCCGTTGGCCACGTTCTCCAGCAGCACCGTCAGCAGGGACTGCGCATGCGCAAGGAGAGAGAGAGAGAGAGAGAGCCACGTACGGTGCCCCTTATAATTAACGTCCCAATTCGATACTTGCGCCCCGAGAGCATATATATATTCTCGGTCGATAACTTCGGGATTACGTTCATTGCGCGCTCATTGGAAAGGTCGGCAGACAATATCCCATCGCTTTAATGGCAGATGACGCGCGCGTGTCATTGCGTCACACAAACGTGAAAGTACAGCCCCGAAAGTGATCGATTGAGAACACGGCTTCAGTGAGATTCTGCGTTTCCGCATAATTTCTCGTAACAACTGGAGAACAATCTTCAGTGGAGATATTGCGGATTTAAATTTGTAAGACGAAATTCCTATAATATCAAGGCTCTTGTGACCACTGCGCGTCATCATGTGAACGCCGGTCGCTGGGGCATCAGCAGCATCAGATGTATTATTGTGAAAAAAAAAAAGTACATCACTGCGTGGTGAAGGACACTCTCTGTACTATTTTTGCTGTTTTTTTTTGTTTTGTTGTTTTTGTGTACCGTGTTTTGAGCGCAAGTTAAAGGATAAATCCAGTTGGTCAAATATAATCCGAAGCCCTTATTCCCACATAACGCATTGTGCTTTTTCGAAACGATAAACTATATTTTGACCTAATTTCATTGTTTTTTTTTTTTTTACTTTCCAAGAGCTATGAAACAATCCGCGTCGTTTTGTCCTTGTATGACGTCTTCGTATACGGACGATATCGACCACTCTGGTCGCATGATATACGATGCCAATAAGGAGTCATATCGTACAATAACAATGCCACTGTAGCCATTTCGATTACTTCTGTCAGCATCTCGACAATCATTTTTTTAAGGCCGGGAAACTTCGAATTTAGACTGGGAAAGAAAAAAGAAAGATCTTGAATTTTCCGTCAGAAATAACTTCAGAAAGAGGGCGCTTCAAGGGACGCCTTTCGTGTATTGTAGTATACAAAATTTCACTTTCTATAGTTCTTCCTCATTATTGGCCGAAATATTTGTACATGGGAATATATATCGTCCTGCGCCATCGGAATCCAGCCATTGCGATATAAAATCGAACTAGCGATCATGTACTCAGACGCAAATCGACACAGTCAACGAGCAAACGCGGCTGGCTGGCGTATGTAGGACGGTCGATCGACCTACCAGACTGCATCCTAAGCCAGGCGAGCCCAAATGTTGACTTGAGCCGTAAAAGTTTCCGGCAATACAATATGAACGACGGTCGCTGGGGGACATCAGCATCATATACACCATGTGTATGATTGCGTATAGGTAAAAAGGCATTTCGATGGTGGATGACAAGGGAACAAAGGAATAAGAACAGCGTAGCTTACAAGGAGAACGCGAGGTTATCAGCATTAACAGATCATATATATATATATATATAATGCACGCGAGCAATTTATCTTCTCCGAGGAGCATAACGACGTGGAGAGGATGGCGCCTAGCCAACTTTTCCGGAAGCTAACAACGCCATTTGGCCTATATACCGCGTTACGCAACGCCGAAAAAAACGCCGCTTGAGGAATTTGGAATCTACCCAAGACAGGAACAGCGAGGTATCTACTTTCTGGTAAGTTTAGCTCCAAAAAAGAAAGCAAACAAGAAGGAAAAAAAGTAAAAGTGTGATGCCCTTCAAGTGCGGTATCGCTCTTCTTGACTAAGTTTTACTGGTCAGCCCGCCTCCAGCCAGCTATGGCTATTGAAATGTACCGAAAGCTGAATGACGTATGGCGAGACAGATTTAGGAATGATTCGAATTATTTCTAAAAACTTCCTGGATAATACTTTATTCCCATTTATTTTTTATTTTTTCGCGTTCTTTATTTCACTCACTGCAGAGCAGCCTGCGTCGTTTTTTGCAACGTCATACTGTCAGACTCCCGAGCTAGCCCTTAGTATAATGTGAAATAAATAGCGTTCTTCATCCAAAGAGCTCCTTTGAGCAATCAGCCGCGACCATTCCAGGAAGCATGTGCCGAAAATAAGCCCAAACGTGAGCGAGAAACCCACCAAAAAGTAAGAAATAAGTTTATCCCAAAAGGAAATGTTGAAGAGCGACGCAGGGAGTAAATATATCTGTTTCCCACGTAATGAAAGAGGCACGAACAGTTGCTTTTGGGTGCTATTCATAGGCCCCTATTCTGGGTCCCTATTCTGGGACTTGCACGGATCCCTTAACATTCCCTTAACAATTGAACATTGGAATGCTTTACCTGGAGATGTTCGTTCACTGCCATTGACCAATTCTTTGTCTGCATTCGATATGTACTGCTATCACCACCCCTGCAATTGCCCCAGCAGGGCTGCAGGATGCAAAAGTAAAGTAAGTAAAGTAAAATAAACTGAAGTAAAGTAAGGTAAGGTAAGTAAGCAAAAGTAGGTAAGTAAATAAGTAAGTAAGTAAATAAATAAAAATATTTACCTGAACTGGACGCGTTATTCCGGACGGCATCAATTTCCGTGACATTGTCGAATGCTGCCATTTCAGTGAACGCTGATTGGCTATATATATAGGCCAGCAACAGGAACGCTCGCTGCTCCAATGAATTAAGTTTCTCACCGGACGCTACGTCTCACAAAACGTGAAATTATCCCCGAAATTCATCCATACCACGGAGGAAGATTATAAAGGTTTCTTGCTCCGTGATCCATACTAAATACGGCTCTATAGTTTGAACCGCGGCCTGAACAGGAACTACTAACATACAAAACACGAATCCATCCAAACCTTGAATATGCATCTATAGTATCGAACCCACTCTCAGAAAAATGAAATTAACAAGATTGAGTCTATGCGGAAAAATCTTTTCGTTTTATCTGCCGTACATATAATAGGGACGTTTTACCTTCCTCTAACCTTATAATCTGAACCTCAACACCTCTGTCAATTCACATCACCATACGTTTATATAATTACACCATAATTACCTGGTCACGCCTGTACCCGCTTAGATAAATAAGGTTAGTTCACTGAAGCTTTCTGTACTCGTAGCTCTCACAGCCTTAACCTTTGAACATTTCAACCTAGAGCGGACATTTTTTTCCCTTAACAATTGAACATTGGAATGCTTTACCTGGAGATGTTCGTTCACTGCCATTGACCGATTTTTTTCTGATATGTGATGCTATCCCCACCCCTGCAATTGCCCCAGCGGGGCTGCAGGATGCAAAAGTAAAGTAAGTATAAGTAAAGGTAAGTAATAGTAAGTAAATAAATAAATAAATAAATAAATAAATAAATAAATAAATAAATAAATAAATAAATAAATAAATAAATAAATAAATAAATAAATAAATAAATAAATAAATAAAATCATTATCTGAACTGGACGGGCGTTCTTCTGGACGGCATCAATTTCCGTGACGTTGTCAGATTCTGCCATTCTGCAGCGCTGTTAATTAGAAATGACAAGGTGGCGAAGGGGCACTCGGAATTTGACCGTGCTCAAAACTATATACACCTCTATACGTAATACGGCCGAACCCTCGACCTCCCTTGTTCGTCCTGGAATCGACACACTATTTCTTCGATTCGTTATTACAATATATACCCTATGCTTGGTGCAAGCTTCTGGAGTTATATTCTAGTTGGCTGCAAGACCGTATAATAGGATCGGTGGAGTCGAATAAGTTCCTTTCTTTTTTTTTTTACTTTTTAAATCAAATTGTGGGGTTTTATGTTTGCTCGCTCGCTCGCTCGTTCGTGCGTTCGTTCGTTCGTTTATTTATTTATTTATTTATTTATTTATTTATTATTTATTATTTATTTATTTATTTATTTACATGTAGAAACATGGGAAGGCGTCGTTCGGGCTATTCGATTACAATGACAATCATCGTACGGTAGTTCCTGCGCAATATTTAAAAAAATATTTCAGACGCTAGTGTATAGTTCAAAAGCGGCGAAGGCCGTTGTGCACGTGGCATAATAGGATACAACATGCGCAACTCACGTTGAAGTACCGCGGGCTTTGCACCTGTACGGGGTCGAGTCCGCGCACGGTGCCGCCCAGCGGGTGGTACTTGGCGAACGGCCGCAGCCACATCTGGTACGTGGTTCCGGGCAGCACAGTGTAGACTCGCGTCCAGGGCACCGCGAGCCGCGTGTCGTCGGCGGGCTGTCGCACGAGCACGCTGTCCACGCTGACCACCGTGTCCACCAGGTCCACGTAGTTGGCCTCGCCGCCGAGCAGAGTCGCCATGGTCGCGATCAGCGACTGGTACGCGCGCCGCGTGGGCGGCCCCAGCACGCTCCTGCTCGCGCAACGCGAGGACCGCCCGTTTTAGAGCGCAGCAGCTTTTAGGCGCCAGTTCCTGCGTTGAGCGTCGGCGTGCCTCGTCCTCCGTCGGCGCAACCGAGCGAACACGGAGCGTCGCGGGGATTGAAAGAAGGCGATAGCGAAGAGAGCGCGAGGAGGAGGCTACAGTGAAAGCATGAGGCAGAAAGCGGAGGAAGAGAGTATGGCGAAAGGGTGAGGGGGAAAGCAGAAGACTGCGATAGCGAAGAGAGCGCGAGGAAGATGGCGGAAGAAGCCACCTTGAAGCACCACCAGATGGACGCTCACATGCGCGCATCCGTGGCAGCGGCGGCGCCGGCCGTTCGGGGGAAAGAAAAAAAAAGAACCAGAAAGCTCGCCTTCGCGCACAGCGTTCGCCGCAAGCGTTTCCCGGTAAATGATTACGCTTGCATAAAATGAAGTTGCCGGGAAGCTGCAACTGTGTGGCCGGTCTATAGGTATAGCGCCGCGCATGGCTGCTCTGCCAGTCGGTGCGGCGATCGGTGCGATGCCTCAATGTATCGCGAAATGAAAACACGTATAGAGCTGCGCTCAAATTTAGCATTAGGGAGTATCGTAATGGCCGGTGAACTTTGTTTTCTCAGAAGTACATTTTAATGCGATTAGCGTTCTTCGGATACTTGGGACACTTTAGGTCTGCCGGTGCTGTATAACCTCTTTCACGGCGCTCTTCAACTGCTGCGAGCCCACTACGCAGGTACATGTACGACTGATAAAAGTCAGAACTCTCGCTCTTCTAGCTGCTAATGAGTAACTGTTTTAGGCCTGGAGTGTATACGCCTATGCAATCGCGCCGTAGGTGATCCTAAGTCAGATATGCTGAACCATAATTCTATAGAGTGCCAGCAGGACAAAACTGGCGGCGGTTGGGAGGCCGCATTTAGTGACGTTTTCTACAGCGTGTACACGCTGTTCATTCTTGCCCTACTTTCCCTACTAGAGATTAGTGCCTTTAGTAATACGGTTTGTCGCTATACATAAGCTTGAATGCTAATCGCATGAACGTCGGCAGTCATTCGGAACGTTTTTCGAAGCTGTGTCTTGTCCCGAGCTCTCCTGTCCGGGCTGCCACAAGTTGGGCGCCGTGAAGCAAGTAGAGACCTGCGGCCGATTTTGAAGTGATCGCCAAGACGTATCGACGTGTAACATTGCAGGAAACACGAGTGGCCCACGTGTGCATACAATTGTGAAAGCTCTAAAGAGTGTGCATCGTTCACACTAGCGATTTCGCATCTGCAATCGCCAGTGTGAACGGCTCTAGCTCCGTCACCGCTATTGGACGAACGAGGAAGGGGCAGGGGTCTCGCTCACGCGTCGGGCACGACGGGCTGCAGCACGACGGTGCGCCGTCCCGCGCGGTCGTCGGCCGGCGCGAACCGGTAGCGGAAGGCGATGGCCAGGTTCCAGCGGATGTCCAGCTCCAGCAGGTGGTCGAAGAACTCGGGCCGGTCGGGCGCGTGCGGCTCGGGCCACCGGTTGTTGTGCAGCCGGAAGAAGGCGCGCAGGTCGTGCAGGCTCTGGCCCTCTCGCGACAGCGATCCCACGCAGGAGCGGTACAGCGCCACCACCTTGTCGATCTGCGACTGGTTGCGGCGGGGGATGGCCGACGTCTCGAGCGCCAGCATCAGCCGCTTGCGCACCTCGCGCTCGGCCTCCGTCAGAACGCTGACCTGCGGCCATGGATGGGGACACGACAGCGTGCATACTTTTCACCCGTGTGCGTATACGATTCGACTGCGCATTTAAATGGTTACTGACATAACGCCAACGCCTCCTACGGCCGATCCTTTCTCTTCGGAACCAGCGAACTTGCATGCTTTTTTTTTTTGGCGTGACAATTTGCGTGATGAAAACGGTGCGACTATATATAGTTCGAGTGTAGGGTGCTGCCCTTACAACATGAGGGGACGCTACAGCTTGTTTATTAAACTAGCCTATTACCATGCGTACGCATCATATAATAAAACGTCAAGTGTGAGCATATTTTTGTTAGAAGCAGTGTGTTTGTTTATGTCATCTTGTACAAATGGGTGTGTCATTGAATGTGATTATTTAGTGATTTACAGCATTTCTTTGTGGGCCACCTATGCAAACTCACTGACTGGCTAATCCCATGGGAAACTATATCTGAAGGTATGCGCGGCAGATGTGAAGGGTGGTTTTAACAGCAACAACGTTGTTTCGCCGGAAGATGTCAGAAAATGTGTGATACGTAACAATTAACCAACTAAGTAAACAAGATTAACCACTCAAAATGGTTATTTAGAAGCTTTACGTCACACCTTGTAATAGTGGAATTCAGCTCCCTATTTTTTGTTCAAGCACCGACTCCGATATATCCGTCTCCAAATTTTCACGCGGAACACAGTGGCTTTAGATTTTCTAGTTCCGTACAGACACGCATTAACAAATCAATAATTTGATTTCTATCCTTGCTGCAGACGATGTATAGCAAGTGCGAGTGCTCCGTAAGGGTGGCTCCTCCACCGACTAGGTGTGCTTGCAGTGAAGACCACTTCGGCGAGAGATCTCGCCACGAGCATGCGCGAGCTTGGGGAATGTTTATCAAGGATGAATTTTATCGCTATTTCGCGCATGCGGTTGTCCCCGTCTGCGGTTGATGAACGATAACAACTGGACAGTTTGGAGATGGCTGATTAGATAATAACACAACCATAAGAATTGCAAGCCGAATACAATAAGTAATTTGATCGGCGTTAATGCACACGTTGAGCGCATGAACAACCGCTTTGCTGTAATAACTGCCAATTACCGACATATGACTTAGAAAGCGCGTTACATGGTTCAATAAGGAACTGAACATGCTGATAACAGAATAAGAAATGCACATTGCAAGGTTGTGCTTGGAGTTTTAGAGCATCGCAGGCCACGCACTTACTGAATCGGGATCGACGGAGCACGTTTGCAATGGTGGAGCGGAAGTGCGAGAGAAAAAACACACCATCAGCGAGAGGCATTGCAACACCTCCTTGAGCCTCCCATCAGCACCGGTGCGCTAGAGAGCCTCAAGCTGCACGACTGTTTGGAGGTATATTCCACGCACGACGCCATGCGAATGATTCTAAAAAGAAGGATCGACGGATGTGACGTCTTTGTTATCTGCAGTCACGAATCTTTTCGGATGAGTGTCCCTCGACGAACTTGTGATACATCAAGCTCCGCATACAGGGTCGTCCACTTTTATGGGAAACGCCTCAATAGCATTCAAGGCGGTATCACGTCAACATTTCTTCGATATACTTTACGGGAGAAATGTGCCTTATACGAAGCCTAATGATGATGTCGATATATGAAATAATAGTTTTCTGGGATTTAAACTAGACATCCGCTAGCTGCTTCGAGCTCTTTCAGCTGCCATCAGCAAGCCTTTCCTCTAAACGTGACCGACCCTGTACGCAAAGCATTTGCTGCCCTGACAACTCCTCTCGTCGAAACCTTGTCTACAGCGACATTCTTTGTTCAACCACCGTTTCATTTCTTCAAACCACCGTCTTCCCACAAACTTCTGTCTTGCTTGGACTTCTGCAAGGGATGGACGTACTTGGTACTTGTCATCTCGCAGCGGGTGCCTTCGCTTCCAGCCCTCGCAGACGTACTCGTAGAAGTTGGCGCAGGGGGACGTCTCGTGGCTCAGCGAGAGAAGCAGCGTGCGCGACACCTGGTTGCACGACGGCGAAGAGCACGGCTGATCCTGCACCCCCAAAGACAATCAGGACTGTCCTGATCGCACTAACACCTCCAGCTGGAAGCAACCCTATACTGCTGCTTACAAAGCGATAGAAAAGATGGGTGCACAGTTTCATCGCGCATTTATATATACGGACGTCAGTTGAAGGCGTGAAAGTGTGCGAAATACGAGATAAAACAAATAATGATAATAACTTGTTTAGCAGACATGGTTATATATATACGAAATAAATTATGAAACAGGCAACGGGAGAAATGGTGGCGTTAGTTTTAATGTAGTAGCGATCTTTTTCTAAAGCCGTCGATCCTTGATCTTTCGCATGTACTGACACGAATAGGGATACCAGTACCTGCCTGTATCACGAGCTAGTACTAAATGTATATCCTGCTGGTCAGTGTTATCGATTCTCCTGCTTACCAGCGAGGACGTGGCTTGTCTCAGACGGCCCTTAGAATGCTTCCCAATCAACTTGCAGAACAAATACCGCAGAATTCCTCCTCGCTGAGCAACCATATGCTATATATAAGGGCTCACCACAATATATCGCTTCCTCCCTATAGTTACCCTACCACGAAACTATGACTGAACATATCAAGGCCGTATTGGACCAGCATGAACACGGTTTGAGTGGCATATGAGATTACGCGGATCCCGCACACTGGGAATCGGTGGACGCGAAGCTTCTTTGTGTTAATTTCAAATGTTATTACACCTCTTGCAAAGGCATTCAATTGTGCACCTCCCAATAAAGACGTCGGTAAACGTCCTTCGGGGTCGCATTGAACTATACGAACAGCATTTATGGCATGCGCCACTGCGCAATTGCTCCCCCTCCAAAATCACCTAAACGTTAATGTCACAGCTGTTCTTAGTGCGAACGCGCTACGACACATGGCTTTCTCCCGCTCTACGTAACTCTCCTCTCCATGTAAATAGCTTGTTT
Organism: Dermacentor silvarum; assembly: GCF_013339745.2. NCBI lineage: Eukaryota > Metazoa > Arthropoda > Arachnida > Ixodida > Ixodidae > Dermacentor > Dermacentor silvarum. The sequence continues at coordinate 181,912,008 of NC_051156.1, forward strand.
TATCTAGGGACATTATCTTCACGCAGCTCCGACGAACACGCTGTGTGAGACTCGGCCCCGCTGCGTCTGATCGGCGAGACATGGACACCAAACCCGGATAAAGCAAGCAAATGCATGAGGCAGAACTATGCGCCCTCCGAGACGTCACAATGCGCGCTATCAAAATCGTCCCAGCGGCCCCTTTGATTGCACTGCGTCCAGGATATTGGCCCACGTTACCAAGTCACCAGCTTTGATTATACAATGTATCCGGGATCGGTGCAGTTTTGATTGCATCGCCTCCGCAGGAACGGCACAGTTTATACCACGCGGTTATAGAGGGAGAGAAAGCTTCGCTTTCATTAAATAATTTACACGTTCCACGTGATGCTGTCCGATGATGTGTGCGCGCTGGTGTGGTGACCTATACTTACCTGTACGGCGGGCACGTGTTCGACGCTGTGCGGTTCGCCGCCAACGTCGCCGGCGGCCAGGGCGAGGCCCGACGTGCCGCGCGCTCCGGCCCGGGCGATGAGCACCATAGCCACGAGCACGACCAGGGCGGCGCCGGCCACGCACGTCCCGTACACGGCGCGTTCGTTGATGCGCCCCACCGAAGGCTGGCTCCAGCCGGACATCCGCTCTGCGTGCGCGCATGCGCATCGCAGGTGCGCGCGTTCTTACATCTTATTACATACACAGCGCTTGTGTTACAGTGGCTAGAATGGGTACTTGTGTGTGTCTCTTGCTGTGTCCGTGTAGAAAAAAAATATTCGCGCTAAAATACTACATCAAACGTGTCGTACCAACAAAGCCAGAAGTCAATTCTTACATACGGTTGTCCGGCTTGTACATCATGCTTTCTTGTGCACGCGTTTATGCCATTTGGTGGCGGGATTGATGGTGAACTCGGTCGAAGGACTATACGAGTGCACGCACATTCTAGGAACAGAGGGAACCTTAGCAACTCTTTGCGGGAGTAACTGCGCTCTAAGAAAAGTTTGCACCCTTTGGGGCTTATATCTTGTCCCCAAACAATCGTCGTCTGTCTCGCTTACGTTTTCTTTTGAGAACTCTGCGCTCGCTGCTTGCCTGTCAGGAATGCTTTGTCACGCTACTAACGAGCATGCCGTTCATGACCTGGAAGTACCGTAAACGCAGCGTTAAGGAAAGGAATTGCACGTGAGATAGATTATTATTATTATTATTATTATTATTATTATTATTATTATTATTATTATTATTATTATTATTATTATTATTATTATTATTATTATTATTATTATTTGGGGACGATATAAACACCAAAGGGTGCAAATGTTTCATAAGGGTGCGCTCTTCCCAAGTTTAACTCCTTTTGAGAGTCTTTGTACACCTGCGAAGTACTCCGGAGTACTTTCACTCCCATTGGGCACACCTTTATTATTATTATTATTTTACAAGAATGGTTCCTACTGCTTTTCAAATGCCATACTGCATTTCAAATGCCACGTAGGCCTGCGCCTCTAGACCAAACGAACTCTGGTCTACTGCAACTGTAGTAGTACTCATTTCAAGCAGCGCACAAGTGGTACGGAGGCGCCATAAGTTTTAAATGACAAGGGACAAGCGACGTTCACTACCTGAACACCTTTATTATTATTATTATTATTTTACAAGAATGGTTCCTACTGCTTTTCAAATGCCATACTGCCTTTCAAATGCCACGTAGGCCTGCGCCTCTAGACCAAACGAACTCTGGTCTACTGCAACTGTAGTAGTACTCATTTCAAGCAGCGCACAAGTGGTACGGAGGCGTCATAAGTTTTAAATGACAAGGGACAAGCGACGTTCACTACCTGAACATCTGCTCCAAGCGTTTGAAGAATAAAGCTGTTTGGCACGCGTTTTTTGAACAAAATTGACCGCGAAATGCGTTCTGCGTCTAGATTTTCTCACAACTGCTCTACTAACAAAGCTACGGCGATGCTTCTGCACGCGAGCCCACTCTCTTAAGTACAGGTTTAGCCACGGGAGGCTCTGGAATAGCTTGCCCAAAAGCTAATCCTTCCTGGTCCGTGGCGACAATTCTATTGCATAAGTAAGACCGAAAACTATCTGAACAAGCACGTGCTGAAGAACGCTCACTGCGTGCCGTGTTGACGAAGCTGGCCACCTGCGCGGACGCCCTCCGGGAGGTGCTCAGCACCGAGTCCACCACGCGGTCTCTGCGCTCGCGAAACGCAGACGGCTGCTGCTCAGGTTGCAAAGCCTGTTGAGAATGCTGCGGGGACTGCTGCTGAGGTTCTTCGGTCGGCTGCTGATGAGCCTGGTGAGGCCTCCGACTATGTTGGCGTTGCCGACCCTGCTGCTGCTGCATGGCTAATATGGAAGATCCGAACGGGTCCCGTCCACCATACACGTCACACACGCGAGCTGTGATGCCCGCGCTCTCGTGCTGCTGCTGCCCTTTAACAATGGCACATCATGATGATGATTCCCAGGCCATGACACAAACCCACAACGGGGGATTGGCCAATGGCACAGAGATGAGATTTAACAATGAGAAAGAAGCGATTATCGTAAGTGCGGTTCGGCTGGCAACGAAGCTAATAGGCCGCGGGGACGTAGTCACGTGATGTCTGCGTCACGCTTCCTCGTAGACATTACCATTCCAGTGCACCATAACATCGTTTGTCTTAATATCCTTGGACATAAGCTAGGTGATGTACATCACCATCGTCTAGTGTTTATATAGTTTCCCAACCCTTGATGTTATCACGCCTTGCGTATATTAATTGTGTTCTCGTGTAGGTATATGTGACTTCTACCTCTTTTGATATTTTACACAATGAGTGTCTCTTTCTGTTTTGTTTCCTTTATTTTGTATTCATGTGATAGCTTTTTTTCTCTCTTGTTATTCACATTGAGTAAGTGCTTAAGGGTAGCTGGCGCTTTGTCAGTCATTTATTTGCCTTCTTGCCAGCGTCCTAGACATTTCGTATATGATTGTCATGGTTAATCGTATCATCGTCATCAGAACATCACGCTTCCCTAAAAAAAAATTAAAAAAAATCGGGGTAGCTTGTACTGGTAGCGCAAGGCTAAAGACACAGTGGAGCTGATTGGTTCCTAGCTGGCCCTGGCTATACGAAGTGATGCTAAGTTATACGAAGTAATGCCAAGTGATGCTAAGTTATACGAAGTGTATAAGCATTACCTCGTGGTCCGTGGCATCGGGGAACACTTTGCGAAGCACTTGCAGTCCGAGCACACGTAGGGGAAGTGGGGCGCAAGATATGCACAGTGTACGGGCGACGCGCAGCAGACGACACGCCGGGATGACGTCACGGCGCATCCGCAGTAGCGCGCAGCTGGTGGGAGCTCGGTCGGAGAGGCGCCTGCTGCAGTCACGGACCCCACGAGCGTTCGGCGCTAATGCGGGGAAAGGGAGAAGCGCGGATAGCGTCGGCAGCACCTCTGCGCGTTGCCTCGTTGGTGCTGCTACAATTAGTTTCTCTTTCTCTCTCCCGAGCATATCGCGCGACGCTCCGCGAGGTGGTTGCTAGGCAACGCAGTGGCAGGCGGCACACATTACGACCGGCTTAACAGTTCCGCTGTTGAAAGAAAAAAACACCTCAGGATGACTGTTGAAATTAATGCGATTAGCCTTGAACCAGTGTAGCGACACACCGCAATGACACCGCCGAAACGCATGTATTAGGTGTGTACTGCAGCTGGGCTCCTCTCTCGTGCTTCCCCCTGGACACGCTGCGCCATCTATAGTGGCGTCTACACGAAGCCCGTGCGTGTCTGAACATATATGACGCAGGTTCAATTACGCCCAGTACCAGATAAATTTTAAATGATTATAAATGCAATTGGCATTCTTAGGATACATCACGCACATTTCGGTACATATGCTTGTAACTTTTGTGTCTATCATTTTCCTGTCAACTTTGATCATCAGGGCAGTCCATGGTCTAATAGGTAGAGCATCGTGCTACTGTACTGAGGGTACCGTGTTTGAAACGAACCACTGGACCGCCTTGGGTCCCCGAGTATGTGTATAAATGTGACACTGGGTATGTGGCGCTCTTCAACGAACCTCTGACGCTAACTTGGGTCGGGTATGTGCGACTGGATTTGTACCGCTTCTTCAATGACAAAAAAAGAAAAAAAAAATCCTTTAGAATTTTCTGATGCTGGGCGTTTTATACATGACACGTTTCGGCAGTCGCAATATCTTGTGTCGCTAAATTGCTTCATTGCTAATTGCATTAACATCGACATTCATTATGAAATGAGTTCTACCGGAACTTTCTTTTTTTGTTTTTTGTCATCGACGAGTGGCACATACCCAGTTACGCAGGCAGACAGACAGACAGGCAGACAATGAACTTTATTCAGGTCCTGAGGAGCGACTCCGAGACCCCCTTACGGGGGGAGAAGCCACCGCGGTTCGCTCCCACGTCGCAAGTTGGCGCCAAAAAGATTACTTCAAGAGTGGCTCATACTCAGGGGCACATGTCCAGTGGCGCTAGTTGGCACGAAGCGGTTCGTTGAAGAGCGGCACATACCCAGTGGCACCTATCCACTGGCCTAATCTGGCCCGACGGTTGGTTTCGAACCCAGTTCCCTCAGCGCTCGATGCTCTACCCATTAGACCTGTGACCCAAGTTGGAGTGAAAGAGGTATAGATACGGACATGTTGCTGGGCTAGTTGGTGCTTAATGACATGATGTGGCGCAAGGACAAACCCACAAAGAGACAACGCAAGAGACAAAATGTCTCTTCGTGGTTTACCCTTGCGCTACACATCATGCCATTAGGTTAGATAGGGACGGACAAACATACCGCAAGCTGGGCAAAGTTCCCAAATAATGCCAATCACAGTAACAAATCACGGGAAGCTCGGTCTCATGAAAAATTGCCGGTGCATCCCTCCTTTGGGTATGATTGGCGACGTTAATGCGATTAACAATATTTCTTATGATGAGTGTGCAGCTGGTGGTGATATGTTTTATGTTGCGATTATAGTGATTCTAATGAAGGAAGCCACGAGACAAAAGCAGCTGTGCTCTGTACAAGTGCCAAGTGTTCATTAAGAAGCTTGACGAGGCATGTGGAGTGGCCGAGCTTCTCTCTCACGCTTCTCCCTAGCACTGCTGCACCACAGCGGCGTCGCCACGAAGTTTGCGCAAGCACTTTGCGTAGCCTCCAAAACTGCACCGGTGCATATGAGCCATGTACTGTAGCCTGGCATCTCCCTCGCGCTTCCCTCTGGGAGGCTATCTTTACGGTATGGGTCACCTGGGCCCGCTCTACCCACTCATGAACTTCAGGAAAACCTCCAAATGGATATTTTACAATAAATCGTGTCATTAACACATGAAACAAAAGAATGTGTCATTATACATTAGTCTGTGGCCGCTAAAGTGGCATCTACCTACCCAGTCTCCATTCCCCCCAACGCTGCGCACTGGGCCACTCCGCTACCCTTAAGCAGGAACCCTCCGTGTCAGGCTTTATGGTAAAGCATACGAAAAAAAAGAACATGTAATGCATAAGTTAAAGAGGAAAATGATATACAGGTTTACAGCAGTGCAGCTTCCGTTGTTGGTTTGGCGTCGGCAGAGCGGGTCCAAGTGGCACATACTGTAAGATCACTTGCCTTTCTCTCTAGACACGCTGTGCCACCTAGCGACGCCACCGCTAAGTCCACACGTATTCGTGGTGCAGCTCGCTACAGTGTCGGGCTGCTGTGCTTGAGGAACCCACACGACGCGTGGTTCGATTCGCCCAGCACCGAGAGAATACAAAACGATTCGGTAGGATGTCCGAATGTAACCTCTTTTACACAGACTTGAATCACATCAACTGGCTCATGCCCTAGCTGTGACCCAAGTTGGCGTGAAAGTGGTTAGATACGGACATCATGCATATATACACCGCGAGGTGGGTGGTTTACAAAAAATGTTATTGCATTAAATAGCTAGCCATAATTTAACTATAAATTACATTCCATGATGGCTACGCAACCAGTGTGTATGTTGTACTGTAATAGAAAGAGCAAGCATTAAAGTAAAAAAATAAAGATTTCCATAATGTTGACCTCGGAAAAGGATGCAAACCCACTGTGGGGATAAGCCAAATGGAAATTGAATGGCAGGATGGGCAAATGGAAACATTAAGTGAAGAAAAATGAATGTGTAAAACCGTGGTCAGCCTTGCAAAGACAAGAAAATAGCAAGAAACAAACTTCTACACGCAATCTTTGCTTCATTGGTTTGATTTACTTTTCTGTCTGTTAACTAATCTTTTTTTAGGACATAATGTAGTAGAGAAGGTTACGTCATCATTCACCCCAAGCATCTCTAGCAGGATGTCGGGCATTTCAGCACGCTATGAATTGGACAATTTCGCCTGAAGCGTTCCGCTTGAGCTCCTCGGATGGTGTTTTAACTAGATGCAAGTACGACTATATGCAGATGCGACATATGCGAGTAAGGCAATATGTTTTGCACCCTTAAATGCTGCAACACGCCGTCTAGGGTCTGTAATGGCATTACACAGGCGCCACTGCACTGCCCATAAAAAGTGGCACCAGTGAAATTACAGCACTTTCAGACTGTGAGAACTAATATTGTTTCAGACTTCTTGTTAGTCTGGGAAGATTCAATATAAAAGGCATGCGCTGTGAATTGAATGCTTCACGACTTTTGTTTGCACGCTGCAATTCTAAAAAATTCTGAAGAATAATTCAGTCAAAGCTGGCCTTGCCAACTTTGGCAGTTGAATAGTATTGCAGCTACCTTGCAGATACTACAGCATTAACATAAAGCAAATGTATACATAAATACATACGGGACATCCCGGCGTCCCAACGGCAAAAATTCGCCTGCAGTGTCCATATTAGGTATTACTACTGCAACATCTGCAGCTTGCTATTAGAGTCTTTTCCCTCTCTCCCCATCCTATTATTTCTTTCAGGCACATATTCAAACCACTGAAAATTTCACCTGACCATATTTGCTGCATCTACAGTGTCATCAATATACAGCACCAGAACCAACTAAATATTTTGAGTTTTGCAGTGAAGTTTCCCTTTGGAGATGTATTCAACTGCTACAAGGCCATCATTTTTGTTTTTGCTTGAGATCGACGTGTTACGTTTCCACCAGCCTGCACAGCCGGTGTTGCGCAACACCAGCTACACATGGCAACATCTTCTGATGTCTCTTCCTTCCTGTCCTTTTCGTTTCCTCCCCACTCTCCACATGCACTGCTAACTGCTACTGCTCCACATACAGAATATACTTTGGAAGAAAACAAGTATATTACTACAAGAACTCATTCATAAAAATGAGCACTAAGAGAAAGTGAATCCAAAAAAACATTCCTTTATTCTTGCACAGAGCAGCAGCTCAATTTACATTAAAGAGACGTAGAGGAGGGATGGCGATTTGTGCGCTGCAATGTCAAAATTTGGCAGACATATATACATGTCAAACTTATTCATACTGCCCACTCTCTCCAGAATAAATTTTTCAAACAGCTCTTTGTAAGCAAAATACACTGTGACACAGCAAACTGGTGTGCCATGAGATGCAGAAGTGTTCGTTAGTAATGTGAATCACCCAGCACAAAAAGAAAGAGAAGAAACTTTAAAATCCTAATGAAGAGCTTCATTATACAAAGGATGTCACTTTAGTGCGCAAATAAAGCATACTGACTTAATTCTATGCTAGATGCTGTCTTCATAAGCATATTGTGAATAGGTTAAGTTTATTAAAAACACCTGGTTCTTGAGAGTGCTTTCCTTTGGCAAATTGCAAGCAAAGGTATAATACACTAAAAGACGAGCAAATACGTCACAAGTTTGCTTGCAGCTACCTCTTCTTACAAAAATAAAGCCAGGCAAAGTGGGCAGGCAGTAACCGGATAGTTAACTATATGATGCTGCCAGTTTACCTTGTTCACATCTTTACTAACACTTCTGATGGCCTGCCATCGAATTTCATAGGCATCAATTAACACAGCACAACCTACAAGCAGAGTGCTTGCACTAAATAAGTACAAAAACGAATACCATATGTTAACCAGCTTTTCACAGGACATATGGGAGAAGTGAACACTTGTAAGCAGCATTTATTTAGCACACAAACGAAACAACAAAGAGGTCTCTGCTCTCCTCTGTCCTATCTTGATGCCCTTTTCGCAACTCAGCTTCGCAGCTCCTAAGCTTAGCCTCCAAGCTTATTACCTGATGACCGCTGCTGGTATGGCGCAGCCCACAAAACCAGGTTTTGAACCACTAGCCTCCTGTGGACAATGAAACCCTGTGTCACTGTGATGCGTGGAAGCAAAGTTGTGCAGTCCAGTAAATTGGTGGATTACTTCCGGCACATAGTGGCGTCGATTTGTGTCACAGTGGGCGATATCATCATGATCTTGCGCCTGTACATGGGGTCCTTCTCAATGGGGTTGCTGTGCAAGTAGACTGTGGCCAGCTTGGGGAAGTTCCTGAGCACCTCCACGTCTTCGAAGCTTTCTATCTCATTGTCATTGAACTGTAAAGGAGAAAAAAAAAAATAAGAAAGACAGCAGTCATATGACAAAACTTAACAGTTGTGATGGCATGCCACTTTTGCACCTTCGATAATTTCCCAATCTTCAGAATTTGTGCAGTAAAGAAACAGAAAGAAATATAAAAGAGCTCATAAACCATGTCTTTGCGTAATTATTTCTTATAATGCCATCAGACATGCAGGAAAGTTGCTTGTCACCAAAAATTGTGCAGCTGTTTTGTGATACGACAAGGTTAACGTTCCACAGCTATGCCTTAATTACAAGGAACACTGTGATGAAGAGCGTCTGATGATCACCATTAGACTCTCCAATGTGCACAAAAATTTGAATACATGGGCATTCCCAATCAATGGCCCCAAACAAAATGTGGCCATTCGAACTAGAAATTAATCCAGCTCCTTGTTATCAGAATTCTTATCACAACATTATAATTAAGAAGCATAATAATCCCTCTACATGAAAGTTCTCCAGAGCATTCTTAGATTTAAAAAATTCTTAGTGAGGCCTTTGGAGACCACTAAGTGGACGAGAGAACTTGCGGGTAAGCAAGCTTAGGGAAGCATCATAAGGAAGAAAGCATAATTGAATGATTTGGTATGAAGTGCATGTAGCTTGGTCTCGCGTACATGCTTGCAGAGAAATTAATATATAGTCAAATCCGGATATATCGAACCAACATATAACGATTATTGTGTATCACGAGGAGCGGTAAAATCCCGTTAAAAATGTTTGTGTAAAATTTTTATTTTAAATATTGAATTACCTATATATCGAACTTGTTTATGTTCCCCTTCAGATTCAATATAGTATCCGGGCTCGACTGTATTAGGCAGCTATGCGCATACCATTTTAGAGGTTTAAAAATCTGTAAAAGAATTCACTGGCTCTTGCACGTAAACCAAGTGAAATACTAGCAAGAAACAAGATCTGAGATTCAGCATGTGGAAACACTATGGAAACACAACATGCAGAAGACATATTACAGCAGTGAAGATCTTTAGAACCGGCTGTTTGCCTTGCTCACCCACAGTGATGGCGCAGTAGCTATGGAGTACTGCAGCTGAGTAAGATGTCACAGGTTCGACCCCTAGCCACGGCATAAATGCATAAATGCTTCTGTGCTTAGCCTTAGTTGCATGTTATAGAAACCCAAGCGGCCAAATTAATCCAGACTCTCCATTACTATGCCTCTCATAGCCTCAGTGTTGCCTTGCAACGTAAAAACTGTACATAAATCCATCTATATCAGCCCATTAGAAGAGAAAACTACAGATACTGTCAAGAAGTTTATTAGTGAAAGTGCACCAATGAACGGAGCTCCGCTAACGCGTTGAGCTTGCCTCGAGCTTGAGCATCTACTGTGCACAAACCATTGGCCATGACACTGGAATGGCACTCAACTTCCTTACAATAGTGACGTAAATGGGCCTAAAATAATGAAATGATACAGGTACAAAAGTATCCCGAGTGAAACCGCCTATTATTCTGATGCCCGGGTATTCACGGCTAACCTGAGCCTGAGATTTCGTCAAGGCAGGACCAGAACCAAATCGCTCTTGGCAAAACAATGAATGCAATAACAAATGAATTCTTTCAATACAATGCCTTGGCACTTATCTTATTGGCTGCCAAGGACACACAGGTCAGTAAATCAGGATCTATCTATTGAGAGCCATGAATACAACTCAGTGAAAAGTAGACCGTACGTAATGCTAACTCCCACCATGTCAATACCGAAGGAGCTCAACAGAGACATCAAGAAAGGTCCCAGTTCCATACCCAGAATTCTTCAATGTTGACAAGGTGTTTAATGTTGGTCAGGTGCTTGATCCTGTTGGCTGCAAGGTCTAGCGTTTCCAGTTTTACCTGCATACATGAGAGGAAATCTGATGTTAGCAAAGAAGAAATGCAATCTGCAGTAATTAGTACCTACTCAATGTACCACTGACCACTTCTGGTTCCTCTAACATTTTCGATTGCAAAGTACAACATCCATAAAAAAAAAAAAAAAAAAACATTACAATTTGTACTACAAGTGAAGAGCGCCTTATTTAAACAAGTCGGAGTTCACCATGCTGTTTAACATGTAACTATTTCAGAGGTTAATAATTATGGTTTGTCAATTATGTTATTAATTACATCTAAGTCAATACAAAAGGCAGGTCAAATGCAAAAGTACATTTTTTAAGTCCCTGAAGTTGAATAAGATAAACTGTTGAACCTAATATACATGAAGATAAAAGGAAGGAGCTGATGATGGCATTGAGTGCTAAATACGTCACATCTCACGTACGTGCTAAATAGAATGCTCTAGATACATCTTTCTATTTTCTTATGCCAGAGGTACCGACAAAACTTTGTAGAGGGCATACCAATTTCATAGGCAATTTCTTATGTCCATATCGAATGCTGAAGAAAATGTGAAACCCGCAAATGTATCTGAAAAAAACCTGATTTTACCTCAGTGTACCATGCCTGATTATAAAGTACAGTGCTTGTGTACTTATAGCAAAGTGCGCTAAATGTAAGGGCAATGTTACTTGCTTCTTTCTCTAAGCTACAAGACCATAACTATGGAATGAATTAAGTGAATTAATGAAATCTTCCCACATTTACATTGCACCGCAACACGTGAATCAAGATGAGAATATAACTCAGTGAGCGTTCTTTGGGTTCGTAGTCTGTTCAAGAGCCAACAAGACCATTTGCATGAAAAAAGAGAGATACTACTCACATTGTTTTCAAGGTTTTCGATGCGCTCGACACCATTGTGAGACATGTACAAGTGGCAGAGGTTCTTGTTCTCATGCAGCCCTTCAAGCTTCACTATTCGGTTACTCTAGGAGGAAAAGATCAACAATGTTTTACTGGACCAGCCCTGAAAGAAATTTGTGTCATGCAACACGATAAGTTGAGAGCACACTACAGTCGAACTTCGATATAACAAACACAGATATATAATGAATTATCTGAGGCAAGAAATTAAAGCTTGAAATTTTCTTGCCGATACCAGCATGTAATGAATACATGCTTATTACGAATATCGAATGTAACCAAGGTAATTTTCGTGCCGGGTGCGATCTTGTTATATAGTGAGGTTCGACTGTTTTACAAAGGAGATAAAACCAGTTAGCTGAATTATAGTACTGAATATGCTCTCACGGAATGGGATAAAGACGTATCTAAGGCAAGCGAATAAAGCATTGCCAGTTGTGTGGCATGGGGTGCCTTCAAACACCTGATTTCGAGTTTGCACATGTTGACAGCCACTGTGAAGCTAGGATCTTGGGAACTGCCACTGCAGTGTCAACATGACGGGCATTCTAAATTGCATTGGACCTATCCCTTAAGTCACATGTCGCAAATCCCATAAGTCACATGTGTGAACACACATCACTGAGTCATCCTGCGACTGTTCTCCTGGAGACTGTATTTCAGGCATTTGTGGCCCCTCCGAATTCTGAAATGCTGGAGGAGGAGAAGAATGTTGTTGCCTGCAGGCAGATCTAGCCTTCCAAGACATGCCGCCAGCCCTGCCTGAGCACCTCCTTTCCGAAACATTTAAGAAATAGAAAAGCTACAGGTAGTTACGTCTTTCAGTTTGCCATCATTTACAAGTGCAGCGTGGGATGGGTGAACAAGACGACGCATAGAGCATGGCGGAACATGACAGCCCACAGCTTATGAACCATCCAGCTCACGATATACAGGTCCAAGCTTAACACTAAGTGTAACTCGTAAGAGCAATGGGCTGTTGGCAAAGAGCTGTGCACAATGTTGCCATCTTATGCAAGCAGAATGTAGAACAAGTCAGTCACCATGACCACGTCTGATTGCAGACAGCTTGCAGTGTTGTGTCCCTGCTACATTTTGCGCAGTGGATAATGCAAGAATGTCTATATAATGTGCAATAAAAACCTGTCTTCGAGCTTATGGAACATGTGTTTCACGCACAGTCCACTAACTAACCAGTCAGTGGACATAACATCAGTGTGCTGTTTACACACCTCTGCCCTGTGTTGTTAGAGCCGATATCTTGAAGATGACAACATAATGGAAGTATCTGGTGCGTTGTCAACTATTAAATGACAATTTGCCTTAATACCTTTTTGTATAATACACACAAATTTGACAAATCTTCATGTATCATCGAAACAAATTTGACTAAATTTCATGCACGATTAATTCACCCTACTAAAGAAGTTACGTCTCTACCCTGTGCATTGCTCATCACTGTGGTAAGTTGCAGGCTTTATCTGAATATGGATCTTCTGTGTGGTGCTACCACATACCGCTCATCTGGCAGAGTGTCGAGCAGCACTTGAATTCCTTTGTTTAACAGCAGCACCATGCTGCTTCCAACTAGTGTGGTCATACACAAACGCTAAGCTTCATCAAGAAAAAGCTCACTTGAATACTGAGAAGTTCCAGCTGCTTAAGAGGTTCAAGGTTTTGAAGCTTGGAGATCCTGTTCTTCCCCAAGAAAAGGCTTTTCACTTTTACCAGCCGGTCCAAGTTCTCAATGACCTGTAATTGGCAATGAGCCATGACCACAGTGAAACCTTCCTCCTTAATATCCCCTTCAGTCACGAATTATGATAGACTTTCGATAAATGTATGAAATTTACAAATATTTATGCCAAGGTACTGCATGCTCCATTGAAAGCAAATCTAGGTAGTGGAAGGACTCCTTGTGCATATTATGATGACTCATTATAATTATAGAGTTATCGAATATTTGCTTAGTGATCAGTCAGTCATACTACGTTTCTTCATAAAATAAAATTAGTAAACCGCTCTAATTACATACACAATTTAATTATTTGCTGCAAGCATTACTAGAAAGGAAAAAAAGTTATTTCACAGCTGCTACCAAACCGCTTCACGTCGAACAGCCCGTCAAACACGGTAGTGCCTTCACCAAAGCGGTCGTCTATAGTGACACACTTCACTCAGAAATAAAATGGAGGTGCATTAGGTAAACGGAATTTTCAAGTTACTATAAGCTTAATGTTCGCGATCTATTCCTTGACACCACTGCAGAGAAATTGCGAAAATAAGTCGCGTATTTGTGTACGCCGTGACTGAAGGGGATATGGCAGCTAAGAACTGCACATAGCAACAGAACTACAGCCACGCAAACAAAACACTGCAAAAATGAAAGAATAAAGGATATCAAAATTACCTGCTGTTAGAAATTAATTTAAAAAGTCGAAGTTTCGCCAAAAGGCAAAACATTGATTGTGATAGCAAATTAACAGAGAGCCATACAAAGTAAGGATGTACTTTTATCGGCCGTATCAACTTGCAAACATTCGCTTGCTAACTAAATTAACAAGCGTGGCATGAGCGTACACAGCAAACATGAATGCATCTCACTTGATGACCGCGGACACTCTCTGTCAAAACGCTGGCGTGAGGAAATGTGGCAGCAACAGCGAGCGAAGTGACCTTCGTGCGGTCTATCGCTTCAATGCAAACTGAGTGCTAAGAATACACAGCACGCATAAAGCTACGAGCCACCGCTGCACGTTGACTGTGCCCCCAACGCAGGTCGTTCTCAAGATACAGCCGCGCACAGACGCCACACACGCAGTTGCAGACGGAGTAGGACGCCCGCCCCCCCTTCCTCCCTCTCCTCCGCTCGGTGCCTTGCAATGTTGGGTGCCTCACACGCGATGAAAGACTGCGCACTTGCGGCAAACTTTCCTCCCTTTCGCGTGAGCGAGATTGAGCCGTGATCGCCGGCTCACCCTCGCATGCTTTCACTCGCACATACAGCAAACGGCGACGATGTTATCGGCCTTTGACCTTATAGGAACCTCACGGCTATGACGACGGCAGAAATTTGCCTGGAATGCCCATATAACTGCTATCGCGATAAAAATAAAAGAAAGAACGAAATCATACTACTGGCATCAACTACACTGCTCAATGGATTGCACTTGCAATTAGCACTTGCCACTATAGCAGGAACATGTAATCTCTACTTATGTGACAAATACAGTAAAACCTCGATAATTCGAAGGTCGCCGGACCGCGAAAATTCTTCGAATTAAGCGGATTTTCGAATTAACCGAAATGAATAATAAAAAAAAGAAAACAAGAAAGAACTTGCCGCAAAAAGAAATCACCTTTATTTTCCATGTACGAGAAAAATTACTCAAAGTAATCACCAATGCGGGATTACTTGGCGCGCTGGTTCGCCGCCCCTAGTGCCATGCTCTCCAGCTGGCTCAAAAAACGTAGCATACAAATATCACCCGCACTGCACTCAACTAAGTAGCGGACGATGTTCACGGAATCGATTACTGGGCTTCTTCGATTTTCCACTTCTGGCTACCCGCGGGCTGCCAGAGCCAGCCAGCGCGCCTTCGTTTTTTCTCGGGTTGCTCCGCCGACCGCGTGACGCACTTCCGCCGCGCGTTCGTTTTACTCGGGCTGGACGGTTCTGGCTACCCGCGGGCTGCCAGAACCTGCCAGGACGATTTTGTTCTGGCTGCTCTCTGGAAGTTCTCTGGCTAGCAGACGACAAAAAGAGGCGATGAGCGCTCGCCGCCATCTTTGTGGGGACTCGACGGATTGCAGCGCAGGCGCTTGACGACTTTCACCTCGCTCCTGGCTTGCGTCGAGCGCGCGCCGCCCCGGTTGTTGTGGTTTCGGACTTCGTCTCCCGTACTCGTCGGTGCGGTGCGTGGATCGCTGATTGCGTTGCTTCTAGCGTTATCTTACTAGGGAACTAACGCACCGTTCCGCCTTGCGAGGCGGTGCCATACGAGCGGCGGCGAACCATTTGAAACTTTCTTTTGTGTGTGTATGTGTGTGTGTGTGTGTGTGTGTGTATGCCGTGAATTCTTCTTCCCCGCCGTAAACAGCGCGCGCGGCGCTGTCGATTATGCTTGCATCGTATTTTCATCGTGTTCCGCGCAAGTTGTTCGCGAAGTTGTAGACGCTCAATTCCCACACATCGCGGTGCCTTTTCGGTTCATCTTTCTCTAGTGGTATCCCTTTTCACATCGCTCGCGTATATGCGGCGATATAATTTTTCTGCAGATATATAGCGAAGGCGTCGCAGCTAGCCCACGTTCGCTCCGTCTATCCGTCGTATGCTTGGGTGGCAGCTCGAAACTGCCGTTGATGTTAAAGGAATGCACTGAGATGAGTAGTGGCCACGCGTATATTAGGTTAATTATTGCTCTCATTATAAAGCTTTTCGATGGTCACAGGTGGCGTGCATTTTCATGCGCCAGCCGCAGCTCCAGCTCCTTCAGCACAGGAGCTGAATTGAAAGGAGCACTATCAACCGAAACAAACTTTCTGAAATCGAATTCAAGCATGTCGATCGGCACAAAATTTTACGCGTAATGACGTACCCGCTTTTTCGTGCCTTGTCAAATGACTTCAAATGTCGCCGGTGGCCGACCTCCTCGAGGCATCCCCGAGCGATCGCTTTTTTGCAATTATTTACGTGCGATTTTGCGTCTTGGCATCGGACTCGTCGAAGGCCGTTTGTCACGCTGTGCAAATTGAGATGCCCAGTCGCGCGAAATCTCGCAAAAGTGATGGTTTTCCCGAACACAGCTGTATATTTTCACGGTGGCAACGCAGAAACGGGCCGACTACGCCGCGCGCGCGCCGCCGACGCCGGTCGCTGCCATGTTGGTAGCTTGTTTACATTTATCCCGCGGCCAGCGCTGTCCCGGCGTTCGATTTTGCAAACTTCGGGTAGCTCCGGGTTGTCTTGGGATTCCAGCTCACGTGACTTCCTATCATAACCGGAACTAGGTGGCTGCCGTCTGGCTGCCAGCGGGCTGCCAGAACGCCGAAAATCGAAGAAGCCCACTGCCGCGAAAGCGGGCGTGGTGGTGCTTGACTCCAAAAATTTAGATTTGCTGGATATTTCGGACTTCAAAAATGCACCATCAGGGTAGGGTTCCCATCGAGTTCATGCATTTTTGCACCCAATTTTTCGGACGAATTGAGACCCCAAAGTTCGATTTTGCGGACTAAATTGCTCTTTCCGAGCCGCGCTACCCAATCTTGGAGGCCGCCATGTTGGATTTTGAACTGGCTTAGTTAGATTCCAGTGGCTCGCTGTATAGCCTCCAAGATCGGAATGCGCGATATCAATAGAGAGCTTGCGCAATCCTCCAGTCTCGGAGGCCATGCCCGCTCTTCCTTGGCTGACAAAACGCTCCAGAGTACTGCACTTTTTCTTTTTTCTTAGTATATGCGCTCAGCACTATCGTTGTAACCATTTATTGTGGGATGTTTTTTTATTGCGACAGCAATTATATGGACACTTCAAGCGGATTTTTGCCGTCAGCGTCGCCGCCCTGAGGATCCATACAAAGTCCAAGAGCGATAAAATCATCGCCGCGCGCCCGCCGTATGTGCGAGTGACAGCGCGCGGGGGATGCGCGCTTTCATGAGCGAGCGCACGGCGGAGCGTAAACGCGACTTGCTCCCTCGTGCGAAAGGCCGTGGGGGTATGGGAGGGAGGGAGGGAGGGGGGGGGGCAACTTTTACTCTTCTAACAACTGCGTACTTAGTGCCGGAGCGGTTTCTCGCACGCACCATATCTTGAAAGCGATCTCCAGACGGCTCTAACCTTTTGTATGCGCTGTGCTCTCGCCGCTCAGTTTCCGTTGAAGCGATAGACCGCACGAACCTTCGCTCGCTGCGGCGGTCGCGCTTGCTTGTGCGCGCTGACACCACGCGTGTTAATTCAGTGAGTTTTTTTCTCTCAAGTTTCGGTTGCTATTTTGAACGTGGCGTGTACACTGAGCAGGTGTCTCGGAGACCCATGTCTCAGTGATCGGCGCTACCTCCTGTACCTTCACGAGAGCTAAGCGGTGCGAAGCTTGTTTCTTGGATCTCCATGGCGAACTCCGTTGGCGGAGATCGCCATCGCGGTGACGTTCGTGTCGACTGTACACAGAGACGACGTCATTGCTGCGCAAATCCAAGCAAGTCGATCCCCTCCAAGCGTAGTATGAGGCAGGGCATTATTAGAGATTTTTTTTAAGCCGCACTAATAACTTTTTTTTTCGGCCGAATGAGTTTTCTGGACTATTTTTCAGTCCCCACGAGCTCGGAAAATCGGTTGGCGACTGTACGGAGCGCCCTAACCTAACCGCCACACGTTGCTACTAGCCGGAAACTTCGAATTATCCGAATAGAGCCGCGCGGGCCATTCAAATTATCCGGTAGAATTTGCATTGAGAATGACGGGACCACTCAAATTCTTCGAATTAACCGAGTTCGAATTATCGAGGTTTTACTGTAGCTATGTAATTTTCTGCACTTGCATTTTCTTATTTATTTAGAAAGACCTCACAGGCAAACGAAGAGGCATAGGGTGAGGGGGGCATATGTTACAATACAATCGGTTAAAAGATATCGATGCTACAAGGAATCAAACATTGGCACAAAACAAAGAAATTTGCATATAACAAAAACCACATGGATTTTCAAAAAAAGAAATGAACAGATAAGCATTGCATAAAAACAGCAAGAAGTGAAAAAAGTTACATTACATGTTACATAGTTACAAAGGACTTTATACATTGCGTAATATTGAAAAAGCGAAAAAGAAAGAAAAAGTAAACAAGAAATAAAAATAACACAGGCACAACGCATGACAAGGCATTGAAAGCATAACTGGTTTGATAAGTAACCATGTACTAACTGCGATCAGTGTGAAGAAAATGTTTTGTCAAATTACAGCAAAAAGCGTCATGATTTGTGAGCGACGCAATGCTATCAGGAAGGCTGTTCCAAAGATGGATAGCGCGAGGCAGTGGTGAAAAGTTAAATGCTTGCGTCATGCCACATACGCGGGCACGGCTGAAATTATTATGCAATCTGCGTGATGTGAAGACGTGGTGTTTCAAGCATGGTAGGGATATTCCGTGAGAGTGAATGAATTTATGGAATAATGACAGCAATGCGATATCACGGCGAGTACTCAATGGCTGCAACGATATTTAGGCTTTGATCTGCGTTATGCTAGACTGGGAACTGCAATTATAAGTAACGAAACAACCTGCCCTATTCTGAATTATTTCCAATGCGTCAATTAGGTGTTTCTGATGTGGTGACCAAATGGGAGACGCGTACTCAAGCTCGGGTCGCACGAATGTTAAATAAGCCAGTTTACGCAAGGCAGATGGAACACTGCGCAAGTTCCGGCGCAAGAACCCGAATGATTTGGATGCATTGGCGGAGACAAACGTAACGTGCTCAGACCATGTTAGGTTAGGCGTAAGGTGCACGCCAGGATACTTATATTGTGCAGTTGGGGATATAATACTATTGTTAATGCGGTAGATAAACTGCAAATTAACAGGTTTACGGGTGAAAGACATTGTTTTACACTTTGACACATTTAGTGTCACGAGCCATGTATTACACCACTAGTTCACGATATCTAGATCTCATTGGAGCGCTATATGATCATCACTGTTGGTTATTTTGACGGTAGATTACCGTATTTACACGATTGTAGGTCGACCCATTTTTTCAAATTTGGCAATCCAATGTTGGGGGGTCGACTTAGAATCGAAACCAAACCGTGTACCGCTAGTAACGGCAAGAGAAATGAGAAATCAGGGGCGCTACGGCGTGGTTACAACTTTGCACCTACGTTTTTATGGTTACGGTAGAAGCGTTGCGTAATAATTTATTGTATTGCATACATTTTGATTGCGCGCACCACGAGCGCACGGCTCTTGTGGGAGCATCGATCATGGAAGAGCCGCCGTTTAGAGGGTATTGGTAGATGGCGGAAGAGCCGCCGTTTGGGGGGTATTGGTAGTTGGCGGAAGAGCCGTCGATTGGGGGGTATTAGTAGTTGGCGGCAGAGCTTTTCTTTGAGATACGATTGTTTTCGACGGCCGTGCGCGTCTGTCACTTCTGCTGTTGTGCTGAATCGTCGCACCTGTCATGAGTGCCAAGAACTTTCAGCGCTCGTTCTCAGCAGCGTTCAAACGGGCTGCTATCCTCCATTTTGAGGAAACTAACAACTGCGCAGCGGGACGCAAGTCTGGAGTCAGTGAACGTGTGGTGTGGCAGTGGCGGTTTCAGCGCGAGAAAATTTGGCCTCTTTGGCTACTGTGTGCGGGTGGGTCCTCTCTGCGTGGGGGGCTGTACCGCGCGATGTCGTGGGGCGGTCGTTCGCGAAGTGTGGACTCACTTTTGATGACGACGTGCTGTGGGACCGCAGCATCTATGACGGCAGCAGTACCAGTGAGGTCAACTCTAGTGACGATGAGTAGTCTTAGCAACCCCATGAATAGATTTCCCTTGTGTGAAATGCACTCGCGTGGTTTTTCTCCCCCCCCCCCCCCCCCCCACACACACACACACAATTTTATTTTTTGAGACATGCAATTTTGGGGGGGTCGACCTACATTCGAGTCGATTTACAATTGTGTAAATACGGTATGCAATCATCGGCGAATATTTGTATTCAAGACGATATGTGGTTAGGCAGATCATTTATATAGATTAAAAACAACAGAGGCCCAAGGACGCTTCCTTGCGGCACACCAGAATTAACGCGACATTTGGGGGAATCGAAGTCATTAACAGATGTAAATTGCTCAACAAGTTGCGTAGCCATGACGTTGTACAGGAGTCCCAATTTAACGCAGAAAGTTTAGATATGAGACGGCAATGTGAAACACGATCAAAAGCCTTGGAAAAGTCGAGGGATAAGCAGTTGGTCTGTAAGTAGTGATTCATGTTAAGGTGGATATCGGTTGTAAATTCGAGTAACCGTGTCTGCACGAAAAGCCTTTTCTGAAACCGTGTTGTTTAATTGTCTCAGCTGGGGTCATTGAGTCAGTGAAAATGCCCTATAAACTACATATCAATGAAATCTGCCACATTACACTGTCTGGTATGCTTTAAAAAAGGCAGACGCTAAAAAACTTAAAAGTTTAGTACAAATGAGATCATATCTTCATGAATGCCTTTAAGAAAACCAAGTTAGTGGTGTCGACAAACTTTACTCTCATCCAAGCAAGTAGTATTTTCAATGTTTTACTATATGTGAACATAGCCAGCTGGACACTCTTTTTACTGGCATATGCATTAAACAACTTATTGTAGCGAAAGCATGGTAACAGTATAATTATTTCTCATGAGCCCCCTAAATGAATCAAAGCCATGTAGGGATCGCAAATGGTGTGCTCTGAATGATGGTACTGATACTACTGAGTGTTTGTGGTCTCAAAATGGCCTCTCACTGAGCACATATCGCAGGATAAACCATCTTTGCTCCTTACATTCTACAAAGCTTAACTCGTGCCCCCCATTTAAACGTCACTGCCACACTCTCCAGCTCACTGCTTGCATGCTCCGACAAGCGTGACAAAGAGGTGTACCAGCCACAGGTTCTGTCGACAATATTGTCTCGGTTTAAAAGTGAAAACAAAGCAGCACCCTAAATATACAGAGGAAAAAAAAAATGAGTAGACGAAGTGATATAAAATGAAAAGCTCAAGTGAAGGTTCAAGGACAGTCGTAAATCTGCATACTGAGTCACTACCACACAGTGTTGGTAACTTCTTCTTGGACAATGTCGCGAGGCTGCGGCTGAAAACACTACATAGGTATTTAACAAGAACGTCACTAAGTGATGATGATGAATTATTTGAAATTGTCCTTTTTAAATGTTTTGTTCGTTTTTATTATTCCTAGACGTCTTCCTCGTTATTTTCAATGACAGCTTTAAATTCTCGCAGTGACGAGTCAAATGTTGGGATGGTAAAAACAACGTTGTGAAAGTGCTGAACGTAAGAGCAAAGATGGCTACCTCCACCAGGGCAGTGTGCACTTACGGAAATTCTCACAACTTAGCTGCGCTTATACAGTAGACTTATATGATCAGAGAAGCAATTCGAAACATTGCTTGGCTTGCAAAAATTCACTAGAAATGTAGCTAAGACACCAAATAACAAAAAAAGTTATTGTCCATATAACTAAAAACTCACTAAATTTGACAACTTTCTTGCTAAGTTACCAACACTGCTATTACTTTTCCTTTCTACCACAATTATCAGCATAAAATATTGCTGCTCTTTTCATACCCGAGACAGAAGATCTGAAAGTCTGCACACCTCATTAAGTAAATTTTTTATGCGATAAATGAATCCCAGACTATAATATGATTTTAGTAGGTGTTGAGACTATGGCACATAGTTGTTTTTTTGGCAGGAGCACTACAAATAACTATTTCCAATAGGCAGACCTTATGAACAATGAAGCGCACAATGAAACACGGACTGATTAAGACCATTATCACATCAAAAAGTAAAAATGAAGGAAAAAAGACGTGGGGGAGCAAATAGTTCAAAAGGTGGAGCTATAACGCAGCGAAATTGTGCAAAACTTGCCTTGATTCGGTTGCCACCCAGCTCAAGCAACTCAAGGTTGACAAGATGATCAAGGTTTTCAATCTTGCTAATCCTGTTGTTCACCAGGAACAGTTTCTTTAGCTTCACAAGCTTGTCAAGGTTCTCAATGTGTGTTAACCGATTGAATGAGATGTCCAGAGTTCTTGGTCACAGATGTGCAAAGAAAAAAAAAAAAAAGATCATTATGCAGCCTTTAAGTTAACTACACAGCTTTTAAACAGTTCGACTGAGGTCAGGAAAAGAAAAAGGTTGATTTGGCATTACATACCATTACATACCCCTAAGCAACCATAAGTACTGCTCTTAATGATGAACAACATTTTAAATTAGCTGTGACAAATACGTTTTACCAAACTGTCAATGGTTTAGGCACTATCCCTTATAGCCCATTATGTAAGGGGTATGTAAGGGGCACAACCCTTACAGCTCACCGATAGCTCCATGGCTGAAAATGAAATTGTCTGTCCACCTAGCAAGCATTTCAGCAAAGACGACAGATACTGCTAGGGTGGCCCCATATGGCAATGATAAGTGAAAGAGCTGTGAAAGCCAGCAGCGTGTTCATAGGGTCTGAGCTTTACACCCTTTAAAGATCATCAGAATGAAAAACAAATACGGACAGGTCATCCCAGCAACAGGGCACCATGCTGGCGCTGGGAAATATACAGTTCAACTCGATATAACAGTCGCGTCCAACAAAAAAGAAAAAGAGAGAGAGAGAGCCCTTTGTTATTTACATTTGTTATAAGTGTACATGCATACATTGGCGAAAACCCAATGCTTCAAAGCACACACTGTTAAAACTGGCCTTGAACATTTCAACGTGAATTAGTCACAGCCATCCGTTAGCTAGTGTACGTTGTTATTCTTCAGCAATGAGTAATCCCCCCCCTTCATCCCATACAATTAATCTATGGAATTCCCTTACCTGACAATATTTTCATATGTGCAGATTGTCAAAAATTTGCCGAAATACTAGCACATAATTTCAGATGACAAGCATGATACATCAGACTACAAGATGCAATTGAAGGTGCGGTGTGGCTCGAATCTTGTGTAAATTTGTGTATGTCTTTCTTCTTAAGTTAATTAATACTGTTAATGAAACAAAGAGTGTGCAGAATTTCTTTTCAGTTAGCACTGATTAATGTGTTCTCACAAGTTAAAACATTATGCTAAAACTGAATCATTATTGACAAAGTGTATTCTTGCTTTTCTGATTATTTGGTCTGTCATTATCTTTATTGTGTTTTTTATTTTTCCAAGCTACTGCAGAACGAGTCAATACTTCCCCTTATGTAATGTCCTCGGGCCCTTAAATTGGAAATAAATAAAGAAATTGCAATCGGCTTTATGCAATAGAAATGCAAGCGTGATGCGTCTGATGGGACAGTGAAATCGCTGTGCCCATACATGACACGGGAACAACATTATATTACCAACAAGCACTTTAAACTGCCGTTAATATGCACTCGTAAGATTGGTGTGATCAAACTGGATTGGCATGTTGGCTTGCCATCTGTGGCGCAGCCAGGCCAATCTGCTGGCCGAAATGTGCATGTGCATCAAGAATGTGCCATTTCAAGTTGCTCCATGCGAAGTATTCGGCATCTCCAGTATCCCAACACATATTCTGAAGAACACGCAAACAAATATTGGCCACTATGACCAATACTACACCAGATCCTACACTTCCTGTTTCATTACTGTAAAAGAATACTCATTGAAATAAATCATGACTAACAATATTTCAAAAATTTTTTTTTTTATCCAATAAGCTCTTACACCTGTGTGTCTTATATCAAGGTGTGACTGTGGTAAAATGCTCTAAAAGGCTAGTGCAAAGCAGAATGAAACTTTGTTACTTGAACTTCAAGTGAAGTCGTCATCCTTTTAGAAAAAGACCAAAATGAAGTACTCACTCAAGATTAACCAGAGCATCCAGATTCTCAATCTTTGTAATCTGGTTGTCGTAGAACTCTATCTCCTTCAATGTTATCAACATGTGCACATTTTCAATCTTCTTGAGCAGGTTGTTCCTAAATATTAAAACCTAAAAAAAAAAAAAAAAGCAAGGCAGCGCATTTCATCAAACCATCAAACTACTTTATTTCCAACGCACTAGTTGGGGTTCCTTCAGCCAAAAATTGTCATAAACAACTTGAGGGGACCTGGGGACCGTACAGCAAAATTTTGAGACTTAATATCACTGGGTATTTAAATCTTACATACTCATTTAGAAAGGAGGTGAGATTATTTTGTCATAAGTCTGCTACCACGGTAAGTTGGTATTAACTTAATGCTATCAGTCCCCACAAACAGTCATGTGCATTTTTATTTTGACAAGTTAAAGTATTTTGCCCCCCTTTCTCTGCACTGAAATTTTGCTACAAGATAGCATTTTTTTCAATATACACTTGGCATTGATGCTTGCCTGGTTCATCTGGCAACTAAAGAATACAGCATGAATAATCTGTGCAGCAGGGCAACTTATTGGGCTGGGCTCCTTTGTGTTCCATAATTTGATAATGAAGACACGTTTGGCGATTTCAGTCAAAGCAAACAGACACAGTAACACTTATTTCCCCTATCAACACATGAATTGCAATTCCATCCATTGGTAGTGAAATTCTAAAGCAGAGGATGCAGGAGCATATGCCAAATCTTGTTTCTTTTTTTAAATACATTAAAATAAAAACGAGGTCCATTTAGAGGTTTGAATTATATGATATTATTTAGGAAGCATGGTTGCCCTTTGCCACTTTACACAACTGAACTGAAAGATGGGTGGAATAAATAATCCTGAATTTAGACCAAGTCAACTGCATAACTCCTCTGACACTCATCTTGAATAAAAAAAAAAAAAACATGAAATACTAACTTTGGCACTTCATTTATATGCGAAGGGCAACAGCTGAAACGTTGTTGACTCATTGCTTGTCTGTCACTGTAGCACTGAAGGCAGACGTGATGAGCCGTGGAAGCCTCCACAGCAAATGGTGAAGCTATTCTACACCAGGCAGGAATGCACGTGCATTCCGACACCTTTGGAGCGGCTGTGCATGGTTGCCACGAGATAAATACGTGCGAGCTCGCAGAAAGGTTGCGTGGAGAGGGCACTTTTCGCTGCTCCTGCGACTTTTCACGTCGTGGCACGACGCCGCAGTCAAAACTCCCTCTCCACCGCTCAGGAGAAGCGCATTTCCTGGGATGCGTTTGTTTTTCAGCTGACGAGCTTGCAACTGGCTGCAACTCAACTAAGCCGCGGAGACTGCCACACGCCGTTCCCCCTGCAGCGCCTGGCCTTTGTGAGCGACTAACCGTCCCAGGGCCCAAACACAGATCCATGCTAGGTGAGCCGAGCCATTATCAGCTTCTTGTGTTTCCCCATTTTGCAGCTTTTGCCTCAACCGTGTGGAACGCTCTGCCACTGTGGTTTTGTTTGTGTGTTGGTGCCACTGTTGGTGTGTAAAACTAAGGTGAATAAAATACCCTAAGTTAAAGACTCGCCCTATTCCCCCTGGGCTAAACCTGCCGTGGTCATAACTCACTGCAAACCACTGGTTAGGGGTCACAGCTCTGACTGTTACGGCTGCTGTGAAAGTGCTAGCGAATGACTGTGACTTTGCGAGGTGCGATCCAGAGAAGGATCACGTACGCCCGAACTTTAGTATTACTACCCCTATAACCACTGAAGAGAAGGCATGTCGAAGACGGTACATATCACTTCACTGACCTCTACTCGTTGCAGTCCATCCAGGTTTGACAATTTCCCCAAGCGGCAATGGGTGAAATCCACATCCTGGGTCAAACAGGTAAAATGAGGTTAGCATTTCGTTAACCACTGCTGCCTTACTAAAATTATAAAGCGCCTAATGAGATAAGAGATTGAAATGTTAGGATGGCGACCATTAGCTCGCAAGGCAGCATAGAGTTTCGGCAGCCATCACAACGCACACCGATATAATTCACTCATCAATGCACTCATTAAGGCACCCTAATAACTTGCTAAGGATCTCAGAGTGGCGTCAACACAAAGGGGCACACAAGGCAAACAATGAGTCAAGCTAAAGTGATAGATCAGCGCAATTAGTGAGGTTGTGCTCAAGTAGTACACACTGATGTTCTCTTCACAGCACTCTTAATAGAAGTGCCATACCTGCCAACCTCAAGACTTTCAAATTCGTAAACTCGCGACCGGGGGGGGGGGGGGGGGGGGCGTGCACGGGAATTCTGCCGAGGAGTACGACTTCAAACACACTTGGAAGTACTGATAGTATCTAGTACTGACGAGGCTTCGAGCACGCCATCACACTTCGCAGCCTCTACGGCTACAAAACACCGGAGTGCCGGAGTCGCACTGCGCCCGATGCAGTAGCACGTCGCACAAAAAAAAGCGAGGCCCACAAAACAGGTCATACAGTAAAAGTTCGTTAATTTGGATTTCACGGGACCGAAACAAATGTCCGAATTAACCGAATGTCGAATTATCGAGGGTATCAAGAAAACAATAAACAAATGCTTACTACGTCAACACGCTCTTATTTGCAGTATGAATCAGCAAATTCTGTTTCTATTTTGCATAAACGCAATGCGGAAGCTGCAATTCTCGTCATCTCGCGACTGATTAGAGCTCGCAGCGGCGAAGGTTTCGCGACTTCCTTCACATTGCGGCCGCGGCGCGCGTCTTCATCTGAGACGGGCTTTTCACTAGCGCGCGCACATCCCGTTTATTTTTTCGCCAATGTCGCCGGGTCGCCGCCCATCGCGATGTAGACGGTGCGCCTCTTCCTCTTCACAGCCGCAATCTCTCTCTCTTCATCCTCGACAGCTTTACACTGAGTAAAAACGAAACTATTGCTTACCGCAACCGCTGTCAACGTGATCATGCACGGCGACCTTGCGGTTCTGAAGGCGCGCGGCCGACGCACGCATAGTCAAACCGAAACTACCGTTTGCTGCAACTGCGGACGAAACCGCTGTCGATATCGACGCGATCATGCATGGCGACTACCGAGTTATGAAGGCACGCGGCCGACGTGCGTACCGAGTCAAAACGAAACTACTGTTTGCCACAACCGTAGCGGACGGAATCGCAGCAGCTATCAAGACGATCATGGTTGGTAACTACGCAGTCATGAAGGCACGCGGCCAACGCGGTGCTATGTGCGGCGGTAAACGCAAGCTAGGCACGAATAGGAACAAATAGGCACGAAGCCTTCCGGCGTTGTTGTCATTCCAGTACTCCGTCGCTTCGTTTCGGTGGACGCTAACGTTGTTTTGGCGCGGTCCATTCATGTTTCGGAGGGTGGCGTGGCTTAGAGCTATGGGCGCGGACCATTCGTGTTCGGAGGGGCGGAAGGGCAACGGGACAGAGGCGCGCGAGGCTGGAGATGCGGAGAAGGATGGAAAACAACGCGCGGCGGCGTGGAATGGCTCAAATTTCTTTTCTTTCTTTTTTTTTTGTCTTTTCAAGGAGTTCGTATTCCATTCCCTGACGGCACGGACACTGAGTGAAAACTAGAGTGTACTAGTGAAAACGAAACTACTTTTTACCGCAACCGCTGCGGATGAAACCGCGGCCGCTATCAACGCGATCACGGATGGCGACTACGCAGTTTTGAAGGCACGCGGCCAATGCAGTGCTATGCGCGCCGGCAAACGCAAGAATGAAAGCTTTAAAGGCTCAAATAGGCACGAAGCGTCCTGGCGTTGCTGTCATTCCCGTACGATTTGAACTCCGTCGCTTCGTTTCGGTGGACGCTAATGCCGTTATGGTAGAGTACACTCTAGTTATAGCTCGTTTGCGTCGCACATTTGCGGCGCTCCGCGCTCGCCGAGCACCAAGAATTGTCCGAATTAACCGATGTGCGGCCAAATACGTCCGAATTAACGAGAGTTTCATTGCATTAAATAATGCAAACGCCTGTCGGGACCAAAGGACGTGTCCGAATTAACGAGCTTTTACTGTACTCGCGAAAAAAGCCTAGCGTCGCGAAAAAAGCCTAGCGAAGGTGACAGGCAAGACGACTAGCCACAGCCTCCCATACCGAAACTGTGCCTGCCGCATCGACCCAAAATCGCCGTCGTCTCTGGGGGCGCCACTTACGTACAGGTGGACCTCTATGTTGAGAGTAACGACCAGTAGCGCACCCAGGATCTCTGCCAGGGGGGGGTTGACAGTTTGCCAATACCTTCCAAACAGCACTAATTTCAATTTCTTCACGGGAAATTCTCAAAAAATGCGCTTTTTGTGGGTGTGCAGACGATTGCGCGTCTTACATCTTAGTTGCAGTACTCAAATGCGCAAGGAAAGAAAAAGGGCTTAAACAAAAGGGGGGGTTAGGTCGGCCTCAGGGGGGGGTTACAACCCCCAAATCCCCCCCGTCGGTGCGCCACTGGTAACGACAACCAGTGACTTCCAGCCGTCGTCAGGTACTCCAACAATCCGATGACGAAGGCAACGTCACAGATTGAAAAATCTCCTTACTCTGCAGACAATAAAGATTACGGCGCATACCTCCATCTCTGCGCCCCTACCCACCAGCAACGGTGTGAATTTATTAAAAATTTTAAAAACTATTTCGCGAATATAACCACTTTTCCGTAAAAATTGAGCCGACATTCGTAAAATCGTAAGACGTGTCCAAATTCGTACATTTTACGGAAAATTCGGAAGAGTTGGCAGGTATGGAAGTGCGGCATTTTCCCCGTGCGATGTTCTCACTTACTGCACTACAGCACGGCCTCCAAGACTGCCATTACAGTAGCAGTATCTGTGTGGTGTGCTTCAGGAGGCAACTTAAAGTGAGAGACATGCCATCTTCAACTGCAATTTTCTTAACATTGAAATCAACTTTAGGTGCAGAAATCACTTGGATATTTCAATGCCTTCATATGTTGTTTAGCTAGACTATTTTTGTCTTGGATGTAACTTTAATGCTCCCAAGAGTGGACGATAAAAAGTGTGGATGTTTACAACAACAGTTAGAAGCCCTTGGATTGGGCAGCAGTGAAAGAACAAAAACTGCTTCACAACTTGAAAAGACAATTAAAAAAAAAATAATCAGATAGTTTAGAATGGCAGGGTCTTCTTTCAAAACCTTACATGTATTCGTCCGACACAAAAAAAAGTAGCTTGGCAAGACAGAAAATGATGGCGAAACCTTTGCATTGTAAATTTTATGCCTAAGCCATTAACAAACGATGGAAAATGTGCCATCACAGACTTCGTAGTACATTAATTAATTTACAAAGTGCTTGTACAGGGCAGTTCTCTCAATATCTTTACCTGGCATTGCATTTCACTGTCTCAATGTGATCATTCTGCATTGATAGACAATTTACTCTCCCTGAGCACACGCTGTCAAAATCAGTGACATCTCGCAAAGTTGGTGCCAGAATCTCAAGTTAGCGTCACCAGCAGTCTTCCATTTTCACATTCGGGCTATTCAAGCGCCTGCTTGCAGGAAGATTCACGTAATTAGTATTCCATATGTGCAGTAAGTGTCTGGACCTGATTTAGGAGCTTACAATTGGTATGTTAGGTTAATGCTACAATTGGCTGGTGGAGGTTAATAGGAGGGTATGTTCAAATAAACATTACAATATCACGCATTAATTTCCACATTGAAGAGAGGTTACTGATTTATTGGAATTGATGTATCTGTCATTTCACACCATCCGAGCTTGTGGCAAAAGAGAACACATGGTGAAATCACAGTAATGACTATGCTGCAATAAATTTTCCAAATTACAACTAGCAGCAATCAGCCGTCAAGTGAATATTTGAAGCTCTTTATGGAGCGTGACATCATCGAATTGCATGTAGGAGCTTCAAGTGTGCTTCACAAGCTAAAACCACCAATCATTTCCTACAGGAACGCTATCACAACTCACCGTGGCATCGGGGTCAATATCTTCCAATGATATTTCATGTACTTCAGGTCCTTTTGACTTTTGCTGGTCTGGGGATGATTGAAATTTAAGGAAAGCCAAAATAATTAGAGATGTGAAATTACCTTCTAAAAAGTCAAAGGGTATGTTCTCGTAGAAGATTATGAAGTGTAAGGAACAGGATGCAGCTTACCTTTCTGGTCTGTGCCAGCTGAAAAAAGAAAAGAAACTAATTAAAGTGAGTTTGGGTTACTACAGCATATATAAGCTTAAATGTAATCATAAAATGAACCTTGAGCATGGCAAAAACCTGTAGTCAACCTCCTTATAATTAAAATAAAATTATATGCACATAATGGGAGTACCTTACACTCCGAGAAATTTAGAAAGAAATACTGTCTACAGCAGTATACTCTGAAATGAACAGGTTAAGCAAGTACATGTACAGATGTCATGGCATTGACTGTGCATGTGTCCAATGTAAAAAGCATGCACACTGCAAGTAAAAAAGCTGCAAGCATGCTGGCATTAAGTCATGACAAAGCATTCCATCCAACACATGCACAAAGATAAATTAATCTAGAACACAAAATGCAGCATAAAAGTATGACAGCTGCAGCAAGATAAGCTCACAGGAGGACAGCATGCCTGCCAATCAATCACTGCCAAGCAATGATATGTTAATGTAGAGGTGCTTTTATAGTATGTAGCACTATGGTGACTCATCACTTCATATGGCCATAAACTGTATTTTGGGCAGAAGACTTTTCTTGTTCCTAGTGTTATTGTCATATGAACTCTGGTTAACGCTTTGTACAGATCTTACATAATGCTCACGTAGTTAACTCTGTTTAAATACTTATCCCAAGATTCATTACTCCCATTTAAGAAGAAGATCAGCCTCAGATAAACTCGTGGGCTCAACTCTCACAGCTCGTCCACACTGAATTATTACATCTATCGAACAGCAGGAGGGAGGAAAAGAGGCTCATCCACCTTCACGAGTATGTTAGCATCTCAATCCCAGATAGATATCATGACAATATATACAGCCTATTGCATAAAATGTTAAGGCCAGCTGGCTGTTGCTAACTATGCCTGACCTTTACTGTCTTGATAGGGTGTACTGGGTGTTCACAATATGAGTTGCAACATTGAGTTGCAACATGTTGCTAACTATGCCTGACCTTTACTGTCATGATAGGGTGTACTGGGTATTCACAACATGAGTTGCAACATTGGGGCCCATTACCAAAGAGGCTCCAGGACTAAGGCAGCGGCAACACAGGAAAAATTGGTAAACTAAACGTCATTCCAATTACTCGTAGCACCTCATTTACAAGCAAACGTACCTGTCATCTCTCTTAGTGAAAGAAAGAAAGGTGGGTGTAAAGCATCTGCAACTCATATTGAGCGCGATAGTACATCCTTCGTACAACATAGAAATGTATAAATAGGATCTGCTACCCTTCCTGTTACTTGACGCATGTACAAATTCAATGCTAGTAAAGTACAGAAACGGAGATTTGATTGCAGTAATCGCAGCATATAAAACCTTTCTTCTTGAGTCAAGTACTAGCACAGCTTCCATTTTTCTACATTCCTCATTCCTCGGCAGTGCTGGACTGGACCTAATTCCCACCCCTTTAGTGGAAATGGACCGAATTCTCCCCTTTTCAACAGCATTGTTTGCTTTGCTCCTATCAAACCACACAGTGTGTGCAAAAACAAGGTTACAGCACTTTGTTCCGTACCAAAGGATGGCGAAAGGGTCACTGCAACGCTGCAGACCACCTTAGCATCTCCTTCAACATTCTGGACAGGTCTTGGCTGGGCCCCCTCCGTTTTTGCTGAAAGCCAAAGCATCACCCCATTTGGTCCGCAAGAAGCATAAATGCCACCTATCGACACAGACTGAAACATGGCCTATGCCAAAAAAATAAGTGCACTTGGGAAACATGTCTGACCAACCCAACAAGATCAGAAACAAGCATCAAGGGAGAAAACATGGCATGAAGTTTGTCACAAGATGCCCAATACTAAATGCCTCGTTTTCTCCCACATTTCTCAACTGCCTACCGCATATAGAAAATGCATCAATGATTAAAGTAGGATAAAAGAAAAGGCAACGACAACACTTATTGATAAATTCAAACAGGAGACCGTGGAAATGTTTTTGATGACAGGGGCCATATTCCCAACCACTTTTGGGGTCATTTCACACTTTTGTGCTATAAAGCATTGAAGTTATCAGGCTTAACATCCCAAAACTTCGAAGTGGGCTGTGAGAGATGCCATATAGTGGAGGGCTCCAGATCACTTTTGACCATCTGGGGTTCTTTAATGTGCAGCTTAATATAAATTTTTGCATTCCACCTCCGCTGAAATCAGGAATTGAACACACAACCTCGTGCCTCGCAGCAGAATGCCATAGACATTGTGTTGACTATAATACAGCATGCACTGCAATGCGTTGGTAAAGTGGGAAACATAATCAACATGTGTTATAACCATCTAACATGAAAATAATGATGATGGCAGGTGTGCCATTTTCATTTGTCCCATCCACATTTCCAGCCAGCCAGTTTTTGCTGAATGAGATTCTTTACAAAAAGAAAAGAGCAATCAGTCAAGAACATGGTACCTCTGTTGTAGGAATACATTTGCTTCAAAACCCAGTGCAGAACAAGGAAGAGAGTAGCCCAACTAAAGCATCTGGCACTACGTTTGTATTCATGTTTAAAAACTACACTGATTCTTTAAATACAACTGTGCTCTTGCTTCAAGCCCCGACTTCACCTTGTGTCCTTAGAGGTTTGGTCCCGGTTTCCCTTCCTCCTCCCAATGGCAGTATGGTGCCTACTAGCAACGGCAGATACTGAATTTGCAATTGTAGCAGTGAAGCAAGATTTATGGTGAGGCATGTGAGCACCGACTCTACATGTGCTCTTTACAAGTTGACTTCTGCCCAAAGTGCCGGAACATGAAGGGAAGGAATCACTACCACATTTTGTGGATGGAAGCTGACTTGTATGGCACTGTTATCTTCCAGCTTTTGCTCTAGTAATCAAACTTCCTTGACTCCTTTGTGTGCTCAAGTGGATTAAATGCTGTCATAAGTTTTGCCATAAGCAGAAGTGTTCCATCTCAATGAATTGGACCTGTGAATGGTTGTAGGTGTGCACTCCATCGTGAGAATGTACGCCTGCTGATAAACTGCCTTGCTGACATAAGGCTAATTCCACCATAAATCGAAATCACTTTAAAAAACCAATCCCAACAAAGCTCCAATCAGCTCCAGCAACAGAGAGGCTATGAGCTTTAGTCATACTAGCCTTGACTCAACCTACCATCACTCATTCCCCCGTGGTTACAACAGTAGTGCAATGCGATACTTGCGCAGCAGCATAGCACCGATTGTGTGGAGTTGTACAAGCCCACATGCTACAAGCTTTGGTTTTCCACACAATATCAAGATTCACCACACTGACGTAAGCGAATCCCTTACAAAATTCAACCTTCGTGCTGCACACAATAAAGAGAGATAAAATTCACACGCAATTAAAGCTCGTGTACTGGGTCTCCTTAAGCCTGAACAATGTAATGACTCTGTTCCAATTCTACCCATTTCCGCTTTTCGCTACTGGCTGTGGCCAAAGCTCGCTAATGTTACCATAAGAATTGGCTAGTCTGGCACAGTGCATAATGGGAATGAATAGGAATAACATAAGCAGACTGGTTACATTCTGACAGCATTGATTATGAAACAAGCAGTGACAATGCACAAAGCAAGTATTAAGTTTTCATGCCTGTTGGAACAATGTTAAAAAGTAGAAGTGCAAAAGAAAATCATGCATTGGATCAGGTGTGGGCACCCGCAGCCTCTGCAAGTATACTAACATACTATGGAACATGATTTATGGTGAAAGTTTAGACGGGACAGAGCAAAATACTGAGGTCAAAGACAGAAATACTGATTCTGCATTTGCCCTGCATATCTTGCTCTGTCCTGTCTTAACATGTACCTTAAGATCATGCTCCATGATACGTATAGCCAACTAGACCATCTTACTTGCTTGAACACTAACGTACCAACGTTCACAGCAGCAGCATCGGGCTGAGCAGTCTTAGCAGCTTCCGGAGTTCCTTTGGCTTCCGCGCCCTGCGGTGCTGTGAACGTGATAGCATGAAAAGAAGACAACTGTTACAGCCTTTGCCAAGCACTTCACCGGCCAACTCAAATTGTAATAAGGATCTCATTATGTTCCACAACGCTTAACTCACAGGCTTCTATAAAAGAAAAAAAAAAAAGTAAAGCCTACAACATTTAGTAGTGAAAGACTAATACGCAGTGACGAAACACCATTTAATTAAGCCTCTCATGAGGCATTTACATACGAACCATATTTTTTTAATGCTTTTCGTTACTGTAAAGTTGGTGTAACTTCAACAGAGTAGGTGTGATTGGTTTTCTGAGCGACTGGTAGCTTACAGTCTAACATTCATGCGCAAATTACACGCGTTCAGCTTTTAAAATAGCGAGCTGACAATCCACCAGTCAAGATGGGAAATGTTTTTTTTGATCGAGAAAACCAAAAATCAAATTACGATAGTTAACTACGTAACACCGTTGTAGTTGTACACAGCTACGTTACATACGTTCAATACATTTTAATTCCAGCCGCGACACAGTTCAAGCGTGACACAATCTTTCTGGCGTGACCTTCGCATTTATGGACATTCTATGACTACACGAAATGTGCATGAACAAGAGCAACGCTCACCTTTCGCTGCTTGATCCTTGCACGATTTTAACGCATCCTGGGCGCCTGGCTTCACCTCCTCCGACTTGAGCGGAGGTACGGCTGGAAACAGCACATTGGCTTTAAAAAAGTGTCTGCAAAGTTTGGCAAGCGCACCCCCACAGCACTACGTAGGAGCTCTTGACGGGGAAGCATTGTGGTCTCCAGAAAGCAATGGTGAAACGAGGGTGCGCCAGAGGTACTGGGTTTACTGTCGTATCACCGGCAATCGGAGCCGCGGGAAGGATGCAAATAGAGTCAAGCTGCCATGCGAACAATATATTATTTCGTGTTAACGGCGTGAAAGACGCAAAAATGCGCGACTAGTTTTGCCAGCGCTATCCAGTGCCACACATAACGCGCACATAGGCGCCTTTGAGTGACAAGGAGTTCGCAGTGTCATAGATGAGAAACATTTCACGATTCAATTGGTACACTGACCACAACATCGGCAAACGTGCCTCGGTTTGTCGACAAGAAATTAATGGTGAAGCACAACACAAAAGAAATAGAATACTTGCCTGCGCTATTCCCACTATTGTTCATCTTTGGAAACTGGCACCGGAAAGTAAGTGGCGACCGTGGCGGGCCTCTCTGGCGACGCCAATACATCACCCCTTTTACGTTACCCTCGCTGATCTTGTTGTTCGCAGACGACTTTGCTGTGAAAAAAGAAGAAAAGAATAAAGCTTGGAGACTCAATTTTCAGGCCATGCAAAACAGTTGTTAGTCAGCGCATGGTTCAGTGTCTCCCTTTTTGTGGTCGTCTGTTTGCGCTGTTACCCAAAGTCTCAAAATGCAAACATTACTTCCAGCTATTTCATCTCATATTTATGCAATTCGCAAACAATTATGAAAATAAAGCGATGTTCCCGCAAGTTCTAGTTTCGTGTCAGACATGCCGTCAGTGAGTTTGTTTGCTTGAGCCTGGGGAGCTCAGGCAAGCGATAGCTGAGACCAAATCTAATAAAACTCCGGGCCCATCAAATAACAATCGCAGCTTCGAAATCTCACCAATTACGACTATGAATACTCCTCAACAAATGAACAAAGCATGGGATAAGGTCAGCCCACATGAATGGAAGACGGCTAGGATGTGTTCTGTGTGTTTCATACCGAAAACAGGAAACTCCCTAGCGGTGAAAATCTCAGATCAATTTCTCTTACCTCTTGTGTGGGGAAACTATTAGAACGTATAATACTCAATTGACTCAGTATACACATCTAGATAGAATGGCATACATGCCACACGCCACACTTCCTTATAGGCACCCTGCACTGTTCAGAGGGCGCTACGACGTTTTAATTTTTCACCTCAGCGTCGCCGACACCGGCCACTAGAGACGTGATGAAAATGATACGCCATTCCAAACGATAGCATGCGATAGCGGTCATTTCGTCGCTCGTCCGAGTGCTCTGCCCTGCGCCTGCGCACTTTCGACGTTTTCACAACTCGGACACTCTTGCCGAAAGTGTCACGGCAAATGTATGCAGCGTCCTTCCAGTTTGCTTCCACCACTCGTTAGGCTGTGTCTTCTGGCGCTGCTGTCTACTCTGCAAAGACTTTAGCGCAGGGTGCGGCCAGCAATACCTACACAGGACGCGTTGCTCCAACAACAGGAAGATATCACCCGAGAACCCTGCATGGCCCAAGAGCCCTCCTTGCATAGATCTTAGATGTGTTTTCGATTATGTGACACACGACAGCATGCTACAGGAACTTGCAGTTACTGCATGTGGCACAAAACTATATAATTAAATCGTAGCTTTCTGAAGGAACGCACATCATGATAGCGTAGGGAGCATGAGTCAAAGACTTATCCGCACCTCAGAAAGGAACCGCAAGGATCAGTCTCGCCTCCACGTTGTCCAACCTTGCCATGTGCAGAATACACAAATCAAAATAAACAATTTAGAAAGTGATATCACGATCTAGATAAGTAGGGATCCCAGGTCTCATACAAGACACCCTTCAACAGGCTCAAAAACGTCCAGGCTGCGGCAGCACAAATTGGACTCCGATGTGCTCTGGAAAAATCAGGACTTCTAGAACACAACCACACCGATGCATAAGTAGAGGATCCCCAGGTCTCATACAAGACACCCTTCAACAGGCTTTCAACAAGTCCAGGCTGCGGCGGCACAAATTGGACTCCGATTGCTATGGAAAAATCAGGAATTCTAGAACACAACCCAGATGGAAACCCCCATGCATCACGATTATGTGTGAGAAGACACGCATAAGACCGCCCAAATGTCTAAGGATTCTAGGGCTCCATGTACAGCAAGACGGTGGCCCCACCGCACAATACAGCACTTGCGAAACAAGGAGAGCAAGTTCTCACATGATGCAAAGGGATCTAATAGAAACCGTGGACTAAAAGAAGCAGACATGCTACGCCTTTGCGACGTGTTACTTAAAGGTGCAAACTCAGTAACTGTAGCATGGGCGACTTCAATGCAAAAGTGGGAAAAAAGCAGGATGGTGAGCAAGCAAATTGGCAACTACGCATCGATTCTAGGAAATGCAAGAGGAGAGTGTTAGTGGAATTCGCGAAAGGAATA